>NC_052538.1:8627642-8970642 GCF_016699485.2 Gallus gallus
GTTTCTTCTTGAATGTATATGAAAGTGACTTGCATCTCCCCTGAGAACCCTGTCCTGTTTGTTTTTTTTTTTCCCCTTCCCTTGATCTAAAATATCTTTATTTGGATTCAGCATGGGTGCAAAATTAGTCAGTGTTTATTGACCTGAGTTATCAAGACTGGAAGCACGGCAGCTCTTGCCGTGTACAAGCATGGGGAAGTGGAGGTGGGTGGGAAGTGACCACTGGCAGTTGTCTGTGGCTCCCCAGCACTGCTGTGCCAGGGGCAGCTGTGCTGTGGGCAGCTGCAAGGGAAGCCTGGGTACAGGAATCTGAGTAATCCAGAGGGAAGTGTGTAAGAAGAAAAGGGATCAGTTTTGGTTTCCTTCTAACCAAACTGTATATACAGATCCATATAGTACAGCGAACACAGTAACAGAGCTATTCAGTAGAAAATTATTGAGGATCTTACACCTGCCTAGTGAAACAGGTGCTTTTTATGTATTGACCGACTAGTATGAAGACCTTCTGTCTGATAACTACCCAGTTTCTAGATTATTTGGTAATCTACCCTTTTACTTAGGTAGTTAAAAAAAGAATCTCCCTCTATGTCATGACAGAAATGATCTTAAGTGTTTTCAAATTGAATTGGTTGAAAAATATTAGGGATTTTTTTCTGTAATTACATACCAGGGGAAGTTTATGAGCAATTTTTAAGATAAATTCATATCTACAAATGGAAACAACTTCTGTTTAACAATATTTTTGATAAGAAATAACATCTACTATGTCTCCACAAATGTACACCCTGCACTGGCAATATTAAAACCTTTGTGATAACGGGAAAGTTAACAAGTGGATTTTCTTTAAAACTCTAGCAAAGCAGTCAGTTCTGCTTAACTGTTTAAATGCTCAAGGAATGACTGACATTGATGAAGAACTGAAATGCTAATAGTTGCTTGTTTGTTGACCAAGAATTCCAGGCAAGTACAATTTCACACAGAAGCTGGAGCTGCTTGACCAACTTTTCACAGCCTTAACACTGAAGGCTCGCCAAGCCCAAGCTGTCCTAAATCCCTGCATGTAAAGATGCTTACTTTTCTTTAAAAAACAAACATTTATTTTAATTTATTTTTACAAACTAAGTGTTTTTATTGACAGGATATTTTGCTCTGTTGGTTCAGCTCAGATTACCAGACGGACTCCTCTCAGAATGCTGTCTTGGTCTAGTGGGGAGCATGCAACATGACATCTGGCTAATGTATTTCTCAGTTTGCCTGGCATTCAACGAGCAGGCAGGGTTATCAAGCACTCATTTTGTTTTCTTTTTCTGAGAGAGCCCCCTGGGCTTGTAAATGTAAATTTAATCTGGTACTGACATGGCATTAAATGTGGCAGGGAAAAAAAAAAAGAATTTGTAAGATGAGGAAGAGCAAAAGATCTTTGTAAAAGCCCATTGTTATTTACTTTTACCAAGAGTTAGGTGTAAGATATGTCATTTCAGTAGTATTTCCCTCACTGTTGGGTTCCCCATCCTAGCAAAGTGAGTTCCTCTGAGATTACATTAACTGCACGGAAAAAGATAATCTTATACATGTATTTCTGGTTTATTGATCAAGTAACTCAATCTGAAGATATGGGAATCTGCTTTCCCCTTGAAAATATAGCAGACAAGTAGGTTGAGGAGGTGTATAAATCTTATTCATAAGACTTATGTGTTGTCTTCAGAATGCATAAAATAGTCTGAATTGGCATTGCTGCATCTTGCAGTGTGTATTACTAGGGCACCCCCTAGCTTCCATTTTCCTGATCAGAAAGGAAGTAAATTGGTTTCCATCAATTTCAGACCAGAACAATGCTATTTTCTAAATTGAATAACAGTGCATGGTTAGTGGTTGCCATTTAGAATAAAAATAGCTGGTAGAATTTTATTGCACAATTTGTTTTTTAATTTCTAATACAAAAGGAAATTGCCCCAAATGCATAGTAAGTGTTAGTGATGATGTGGATTTTTTTTTCTTTTTCTCTTTGAGTCCCCAGGCTGGTAAGGGCAGAGCTGGATCACTGCTGTGTGTCTGGAGGCAGCTCAGGGAGGTGTCTGCACCAGGAGGATGCTTTGGCAATGAGGTGTGCAGTCCCTCCTTGGAGCCAAGTGCCCTTGGAGCACCCAAACTAGATTCTCTGCTCAACACAAAGGTGAGAGCTGTTCTCTGGGAGCCCTCTGCACCCCTCAATGTCCAGTTTGATTCCTCCTTTCCTCCTACACACCTAAGCTGTGTGCAATGCAGCAGGCAGATGCACAGCAGTCACTCTCATGTAATGGTTATGTTCCTAGCACGTCATCCTACCTGCTTGTTGTTCCTAAAGTGCATTTGTTACCTGGTGTGCAATGAGCCAATTCCCACACACTCAGGAGTGATACTGCCTTTTATTCAGGCTTGGGTGCCAGCTGAGGCTTTCACCAATCAAGCACAGTAATGCAAGTTTCTTCGCCATGTTTATATATTAAATTCCCATGTACTCAATCTATCTAATACAAATGAAACGCCTGCTACCTACGTATTCATAAGGTTAAGCAATCATATGATGCTCCAACCCCTTTTGGCTACTATCCCTACTGTCTGTATTTGCATGGTATTGCTGGGGGTTCTTATACAACCTGTGGTGGATGTCTGGGGAATGCTCCCCTTACTCTTTTCATCTGTGTACAGTCACCAAAGGTAACATCAGTGACTGAGACATCAATGTTTTTGTATAAACTGCACTTGATCAAAGGATTCTATGTCAATTAAAGACAGACAATACTCCCTTCTGTGGAAGGGAGGATTATTGTTTCCATTACATGTATTCCCGTTCCCCCCTCAGAAAATTTCAAAGTATCTACCTGGTATCATGCTGGTGCAGATGGAAGTGGTGTAAAAGCTGAACTTCGCAGCAGAAACTGGAGATCAGAGCGCAGCCCGACTGAACCACCTCCCTTTTGTTTGGGAGCTTACAAAGTAACATTATCCCACTGGTGTCCTTTGTTACTGTGATCCCATAAGGCTGTAGGAATAAAAAAGTGCAGTACTTCTCAGTGCAGGAGGAGCAGTGCTTTCAAACTGGTTCTTTCAATAAGCTGCTTCCTCTATACTCATCCATGAAATCAGGCTATTCTAAACAGACTGCTTTATGTTTCATTAGTATTATATATATTATATATTCTGCATTATGATTCATTAGTACATCTTTTTCTTCTCCTCTCTGTTCTTAAGCTGCAGCTTGCATAACTTGTTTTGTAAGCACTTTTGTACCAATTGCAAAAGTGCAAGCCCATTGCCTTGTTTGTTTGTTTTCCTCTCAATGCTTACAATTTAATCTGTGCATTCCTGTTAAGCATTCCCTAGAGTGGCTGTGCAGGGCTTTCCTTGGTATTAATTCATTAGTTTCTGAGGCAGAATACCTAGCACCGGAAGAAGAGGTTTCCAGATTGAGCAGTGACATCCTGGAGGAAAATAGTCTTCGATGCTTTGTAATTATGCTCATGTAGTTAGAGTAAGCTTAAAAACACCCATGAACCTGTTGTATTATTTGCAAATTGTTTCTTTCATGTATCACCTGGATTCATTTATATCAAAACTGTCATTTTGCAGATCGTTTGAACAAGCTAAACAGCCCTGCAGGTGCAGAATATGAATTAATGAATCTATTTCTATTAGCATATTACATTGCTACAGTAGTACTGCTAGTGCCTTCCACACAAAATCTGTCACAGGACTGAAGTCTGCACTGGACTTCCAAGAAATTACTGCAAGGAACAGCCAGGAGGGATTTCAAAGGATCACCTAATCCACCTCCTATTTCTGAGGGGTGCACGTGTGTCAAATGTGCCCAGACATATCTGATAGATGTAAAGTACTTTGAAGAAGTATGATGAAGGGAATTCCACAAGTCTCTATAGGAGCTGCAGGGATGTTTTAAGTCCTTCCGATTTTGCACAGTTTAAACAGTTTACATTAATCTTTTTTTGTCAAAATGGAGCTGATTAGTCCTTTCTTCCAGTGGAATTGGAAGACAGTTGATTGCAGTCCTCTCAGCAGCCTTTCTTGTCTTGGAAGGCTGTACAACATTTACCCTCTCCTGTTTGACAGAAGACTACTTTACATCTTCTGTTCTTCAAATCATGTTTTTTGACTTATCCTTCCTGATCCTCTGAACTCACCCAGAAATCTGCACTGAAACTAGCCCAGAAAAATGGATGTGGCCATCTGTGTGACTTTATCAGACACACGTTCTTCTCAGTTTGCTTCAGAGTTTGTGATCAACAGTAATCTTAATCTGTCTTGGTCAGTAATTTTATTTTGTCTTTTACATTTGTGCACAGGGTTTTATTTTCTAAGTATTGTACTGTAAGTGTGTCCTCATTTATGTTTTCTTTGATTTTAAACCTTTTCCAGTTTTTTAAAACCAAGTTTGAAGCCCAGGCTTGTCCTTGAAATTTCTTGCAACCCCTCCCAACTTTCTGACATATTTTTGTTGCTGTGCTTGCAGTCATCATTGGAGACAGTAAAGAAAGTGTTGGAGGGAGCTGGGCCTAAAGATGAACCTTTTTCAAGCAATTAGAGCTGTGTCACATTTTGTGCTTGTCTATGGGAACACTGCCTGAGACGATGCCAAAACCCCTTCTGAAACCAGGATACATCCTAACTGTTGCTGGTGCTTGTCCACCCAGCCAGCTGCCTGCCAAGGAAACTCGAACACAGTGGTGTGGCCTCTTTCCTTCAAACCTGCTGGCTCTTTATTACCTTCATGTTTGCCAGGCACTTGCAGATGGTTTTGCAAGTCTCCCTTTTCAGAGGTTTCTGCATAACTATGGTGTCAGTGTGTGTCAGTATGCTGAAGTTGAGGAGCCCCACACCAGTGCACTGGGTTGAGAGGCACTTGCAGGAGGTCTGTTTTTTTGTTATTATCTTCAGTGTGTGGCTGGGAAGTTTGACTTGGGCTTTCAATGTATTTGAGCTATACACAATTCTTTGTGCTCTTGTATCTTGTTTTGTAAGCAGTCTTTCCTAGTTGTAAAATTTATCTTTGATTCCAATGCAATTTTATGTTTTAGTTGAATTTTAAATTTAAGTCGTATCTTAAAAAATAACAACAGTAACAACAAAACTACATTCCCACATCAGTACTATCCGGAAATTTTCTGGAATCCATCTTTTTGTACTTTTGTAGTCCTTGTAAAGTGGACAGCTTTCTTTGGTCTTCAGTTGCTGAATGCCATGCTTTCGCTAACAGGGAAATCCCTAACAAAAAAAAAAAAGTACTTTTGCAGAATAAAATCTGGTTTCTTCCAAAAATAAGGAACTCATAACATCCTAGACCACTCAAAAATAACTTCGGTATGTAATTCAAAGATGAGAAAGAGTCCTAAAATGATATTTTACCATGTGAAATAAGATCATCCCATTTGGAGTATACAGAGTCAGAAACAATTAAACTTTCTATTCTACTATGCCTAGAGTATATTAGAAATATGAATTGGGTTTTGTGTAAGAGAGCTTTCCTGTTATGCATAGGAAATTCCATGCTGGTATTTAACTTACCTGTTATGTTCAAGCTGAACTGCAGATATTGTTTACGTTCAGATCATGTTTATGTCCTCTTGTCAAGGATTTTTTTTACTTTATTACTTTTATTATTTTTCTTTATTACTTGTATAAACATAACATCCTCTGGAGCTTGTATTAGTTTTTGGATTTTTTTTTTTCTGAGCTCATACACAAAATTAGAATTGAGGCTTTTTTCCCCACACCTGAAGTTAAACATGTGAGTCAAGACATGACATATAAAAAAAGAAAACAACTGTAAAGATGAACTGAAACATTTGGGGCTTTTTAAATTATCACAATATTTTTAACTTTTTGTAGGAAATTGGAATACATGAGAACAAAGTGACAAACGTGTTAATGCCTGAAAAGGCACACCTTTGTCTTTTGAAGTGCTGCATGTTTTTGTAGACTAACAGAACAAGCACAGACCACATACACTGTTTGTTCTTCAACTCAGCATTGTCATCAGACAGCATTCTGCCTATGTCAGAATCCATGATTTGAAATTTCAGCTTTTTTGTGCAGAAGTGTGTATAATACACATTGTTTGTGTGTATATATATATAGTGAAAGGTGGTTAAGAGATCTGTGTAGTTCTTAGTACCCTTTGTCCATATGCCACTGCATGCAAATGATACTGCATTATGGCCTTGAGAAGAGCAGATGGTCTGCTTCCCTCTGAACAACAGTAATTCACCATGTTTCTTTGACTCTTTCCCTATGATATTTGTACTAAACTTATTGTCCTGGGGTGGTAAACTTGCAGCCAGATGGACCTATAATTTGAACTACACAAACTTGATTCACAATAAGTTCTGAGAAGTATTGCATTAATGTTTTATTTTTAATAGTAAAAATTAGGAAACTTAAAACTAGCAAAAGCAATGATATCATACTGTATTTCATGATTATAGATTTATTGCAGCATCGATTACAAGTGCATTTTTAATGAAAATGTAGAAAAAAATCAATACAGTCTGCAGAAGAAAAAGATACGATTGTTCTCTACAGAGGTGCTTCAATGGCAGGCACTGGTAGACCTGACAGAAGCAGGGGAAGGGAGGAACAGAGTCACTTGGTGTGAATTTGCTTTTCACTCCTTCAACAGAGTGAGGATATCCCCTCTGAGGCAGGAACAGATCCTGACTGCTGGAGCAGCTGCACTGGGGGCAACTTGTTTCCCTGTTGCCTTCTGCAGTCATCAAAGAGCTTATCTCTGAACACTGAAGAAAAAAATATTTTTGAGTGAGCCCATGAACTTCTCACCTCAGAGATGTCTCAGCACTCTCTTCTGCTCATGTGTGTATATTTATGTGCTCAAATACAGCTTAACATCAGTTAATTTTCTAAGACAATTTTCTTAGAAATCTCCCACGATATTTCTTTCATTAGGAAACTGGTTATTAAAGAAGTTCTGAGCAGTATGCACTAGGTTTAAAAACTAAAACATTGACTTTCTAGCCAAAACATATATATGAAAGAGGAAGAAGTTCTATACAGTGGTGGCCTATCCTGGGATAGTCTTGTAAGTGTGAGTAGGCTGTTCAGGAGTGCATCTTCCATTTGTTTTCCTGATTTTGATTCCAGGTTTCTTCTTAGCTCTAGAAGGGAGAGCATTATCTGGAGTGTCTGCCTAATTATCTTGTGACTGCTTGCAGTTTACTAGATAAAAGTTACTTTATCTAAAATAATATAGAATACAGATTATTCATTGCTTAGTTATTGTATTTCCACTGCTGTTTCTATAAATATTGTTGAAATAAAAAGTTGATCACATGCTTGTGTATTCACCCCAAAATGAGAATATTGTCAGGTTCCTTACACTGTGCATATATGTGTACACATTTGTAGACATTTTCATTGCTTGTAAGACAACTTTCTCAATCAGCATTTTGGAGAATGTGTGAAATGTTCTGTTCTTTGGTACAGATCTCAGTTGTGCCTCAATAGGAACATTAACAGTTGCCAACTGGTTGATCCAAGCACTGGAATAGACTCCCCAGGGAGGTGGTTGAGTCACCATCCCTGGATGTGTTTAAAAACAGATTGGATGTGGTGCTCAGGGACATGATTTAGTGGAGAGTTGTTAGAGTTAGGGTAGTATGGTTAGGTCATGGTTGGACTTGGTGATCTTTAAGGATCCTTTCCAACCTGAGTGATTCTATGATTCTACGATCAAATTTTCTCTAAGTTGTGGACAGAGAGAGCCAGGAAAATTGTCTAGTTAGAAAGGCCACATTAACAGAAGAAACTAGTTGTTATCTATTTTTGATGCAGTTGTGAGTAAATGGGTGCTTCCTCTATTATTTCTCTGTGTGTAGATGAATAGTTGCTTTATTCCACAGAACAGTTTTATCTTCATCAGAAATATTTGATATGGTTTCCTTTATAGCACTGAATTGAAAAACACCATCTTTGTGTGAAGCTTTATTTTTCTCCTGTGAATGATTAACTTGATAAAATACATTTAATCTCACTTTATTTCTCATTTATTGTGATCATGCAGAATGTATTTTTTAATTAGAGATATCCTTTTTTGCTTGGATTCAGAAAATTCCATGAAGTCTGGAGGGGTGGGAGCTCTGTTTTTCCTTGTTTTAATGCTGTTGCACTAAGTTTCAAACGTTCTCCACAGCTGGTAATTCTCTTTCACAGATAAGGTTGTAAATGTCTCAGCTCTGTGTATTTTCAGAATGAAAAGCCTATAGAGTGTTTAGCCTCTACAGGAATTTTTAACATGCTGTTGTCAGACATCCAAAATAAGAGTTTGATTTGGGATTAAATAATTCTTGAAGTGATACATTTACAGGATAAGTCAATTGTGTTGAGTTCCAAATGTGTGTTCTATTTTTGCTTTCAAAGCATTTTTGGCCACAGTAGTTTCTTTTGAGCAGATTCAAGAGCTCAATGCTTTACTAGGAATTTATCTTATTTGAATGTCCATGAGTTATCTCACATTTCCAACCTGTAGCCATTTTTTTTTTCCATGCAGTATCATTCACCTATTGGTTGACAACATCTTGTCATCTCTTATTCTTACAAACTGAATAGCCCTGTGAGGGAGGAAATTTGTGTTAACCATAAACTAGTAATCATAACCATTTGTATTTTGACTTTCACCCACTGAAAAAAAAAAAAGTCTTTCCTACTGCTAGATCTTCTTGATGTTTAAGGTTTCAGGGATGATAATTTTGAACTTCCAGTGCCCTATCTTATCTTATTCTATCTATTCTTGCTCTTTGTGATGTGAAATTGCACCTTGGCTCTTAACGCATTCTGATATCCTGAGATCACTGAGTATTATCTGACTTAATATATGCAGTTTGTGGTGATGAGTGTAAAGCTGCATCCATAGGTTCGTAGAATATCCTGAATTGGAAGGTAACCGAAGTATCATTGAACTCCTGATTTCACACAAGACTACTGAGAATCTTATTCCGGGGCCTGAACACCCACTCAGTGAAGAATCTTTTTGTGATATCAAACCTGAACCTCCACAGTCACATCTTCATGCCATTCCCTTAGGTTTAACACATTGCATTGGTGTGGTATGTTGCACTTCTAACCTTCTTGGCCTTCAGTATTCAAGGATTAGAAGATTCCAGGTAAACGCTTGAGTTTGAGTAGTAGGAATATGAAGTACGTGTTGTGAAGAGTAATAACTGCATGGGTAGAGGGAATTATTTTTTCCTTGAAATCAATGAAAATTTTAGAATAAGAAATTCTAATGAGAACTCACTGAAAATTCTTATCAGTCCTCTTCATGTCATGGAGAAATGTAAGAAGCTCACATTAGGCAATACAGGAGAATATCATGCTAGAGGCAGACTAGCAAGGTCAGCTTCAATCCAAATAAATGACTCAGCAGCTTTCAATCTACGAGGACCATATATAAGAATCTGATATGGTAATTTAACCATATTGAAAATGCTTAGTAACTCTTTGGATGCATGAAATAACCACATGAGCTCTACACTCTGTTTACAATCTCTTTATTAACCCACCCAAAGGACTGAGTAGTGTACAGAGCCACAGCTTCTCAGCCCTTGCTAGTGTAATGTATGCTAGGTTTTAAGGGAGGACGATCCAGAAGGACAATCATTGTGATACACTAAAATCTTGAGTATTAAGTCCTGCTTAACCAAAAGCACCTGGTTGCTGGTGTCAGAAAACAAACACCTAAATACTGTTAGAAGAATACTCTAGCGCTTGCCTTGCAACCAGCAAACTTTTTTTCTTCCTAAGTGGAAACGGAGAAATGTTCTCCAATACAGAGATCTTGTTCTTGCGCACTGTCACAGAACTGTTGAAAGGATAAATAACTTGCAATAAACAAGTTAGCACAGGGAGTGAAGCAATACAGTCACATTACAATGGCATGCTGCCCAGTCTAACGTCTCCTTTCTCACCAAAGCTGAGAATTAGCATTTGTTAGAATAGTAGATGAAAATAGCTATACAGTTCAAAACTCTCCAAGCTTAACCTTTGTAGCCCTCTTGTGCACAGTGTTGAGATGCTTCCTAGGTCTTGGTGGAGTTCAGCCATCTGTCTTGGCTCTATCTGAGGATTTAGACACTAGCTGCTTAGGTTTCAATCCCTAACTCAGAGTCAGCATGAGAAAATACAAGAATAGAGAAAAAAGAGGAAAGATATGAAGGAAAAAAAGGATTACTCTTTTAAAGAGTAAAAGTCTTTTGGTTTTACTAAGGATGATGACACCATTAAGCCTTTTTTAAATATCTCATTATGATTAAAATATGGATAATTTCAAAATAAGATAAAATCCTTTAATTTCGAATAATATCATAGCTGTATATACGCACATGTTTATACTATGTTCTCAGCTGTCCTTGCTGCACTGTCCATATGCTTCATTACAACCATGTTATGTAATTAGGTAAATAATTGCATTAAGTGCCATCATGGTCTGAGAAATGAAACAACTGCAAAATCACCTGCAATTATTGTTCTGGCATGACTGAATATAATGTATTCTCTAAATGTAAAGTGCTAGCCTTTGCAAAATGGCCTAGTAATTACTTCAAAGCTACCCATATTATCTAAAAGGACGTACTTTGTATGTTCCTCTCCTGACAACTCTTTAATGGAAAGTTTTAGATGGTACTTTATTTGTTTTTGCTTTAAAACAGATTCAGTGACAATTCTTAATTAACGGATACTTAAAAACAAAACACTGAAATTCACCTTAACCGCTAGGATAATTACTATATACTTACTATTGCATTAGAATACTGAGTGCATTTCATAAATGAATAATTATGTTGCAATTTCTTTTTTCATGCATTTTTGCTAAATGGTGGTGTGAGTACTGTAATTATCATTAGTTTTTCATTTCTTATTATTTCCTTGGGATTTTTTGGCATTTACTAATGTTCTGCAATATAATGCAATACTTGTTCAATTAATGTTTGACTATTCTACATTTCCCATACTGATTACATACATGCAATGCACTACCGATAGAGACTTACAGTTAATAGCAAGCGTAGTGTAATCTAGGCATTTCTCTCGAGGTAAGAGTTTGGAATGATGTTTTCCAAAACAAATACGTGTTGGGGTGAGATGAGCTGCAAATAAATGTTTTAAATGTGGCTGAAGAAAATCAAAGCAGTATCTCTACAAGTTTGACCTCAACTTGAAACCATCACATTGAGAAACAGTAGCTCTGCTGTTAACTGGATGTGTAGTATGGATGAGTGTGCCCAGTGAGGCAGTTACTTCCACACCATGCAGTCTCAGAACTCTGCAGTTGGAGCTCCTCAAGCTGGTGCAGTGTGAGCAACGCAAAACAGCCTGTGAGAAGCAACACTGTAGAGAAGCTTTGGCTGGTGGCTGTGCAGAACGTGCTCTGTGGGATGTGTCCTGAGATAGTGTTTTCCAACAGGAGCATGCTAGATAATGATTCTGGAGAGGGAAAATATCCTACAATGCAGTAATAACTGCATTAAAGCTGCTATTTTGGGATCCAGGATTCTGGATTTCATCTGAGTCCAAATCAATCATTTTATGAGCATCTACACTGGCAACAGGAGGAGCCCGGTGCAAGGGCAGCAATTAGCAGCTATTCAGTCAGGACTGCAAAATTGTTACCTTTCCTCAAGAAGAAGATAATGCTACCTCTAATTAGACCAACAATAAATGAGCTCCTAATATGGGAGTGATGTGTAAGTAGGTCACAAGCAGATAAAATTATGCTGTTGTGCATAGTGAAGGAACCGATAAGTAAGCATGGATTTTCCCTGGAGGGAGTGGCTGGTCATGACAGTTACCTGTTCCAATTATATTAGCATCACACACTTGTGTAATATCTGGGAAGATGGGCCTGGGTCAGATAGCACTTGCTGCAGCTGTTAAATCAAACTTCACATGATGCAGTGCCAGAGGGGTAGGTTTTGTGATTTCAAAAGCTTGTGCAGCTTCAAAGAACATAAAGATGTTGCCACAGAGCAGATTCAGGGTGTATAATAGTACCACTGTCATTCAAAATGGGATACAGACATTTATTTAATGCTTTCAGCAGAAGGAGGCAGTACTTGTTTGTAGTGATTTCTCCATGTCAAAACTGGCAGTATCCAGCACCTTAGGCAGTGCTTCCAGAATGGCTGATGATACATTGGTACAAAACTGTAGCTGTTTGGGATCTTTATATATATATATATATATATGTATGGGGACAATGCTAATTTAGCTTTGGAGGATACTCAAAAATTCTAGCACTGATAAATCCTGTCCTAGTCTTTAATGTTTTTCTAATTTCCAAATATAGGGAAAGAACCCTATCTCTTTCTTTAAGTGAAATAGCAACAAATGCAGTAGAGCTATGTGTTCATATTTGAAAGTTTCTTCACATCAGTACAACCTCCTCAAATTAATTAGTTTTTATGTTGCCTTTTTGAATTACTCCTACAATATTGACACAGTCTTGATCGTAGATGTGATGCAGTAAAGGAAGTTGTTAGAGGCAAAGACAAATACTCTTGAAATTAGTTGGACTTTTTTGGCAGAGTTTATCCAGAGAAATAAGAAGTATCTTAGTATTGAAGGACAGCTCATGAAGGAGTAGATGGAGAGGAACTCCTCTCTAGGCATTTGGGTTGTTGTTTTATGCTCTCTGGAAACTACATATCCAGTCCTTTACATAATCCTGACCACTAAGCTATCTGATTTTCCAGGCTGCTTAACCGTAGCATAATAGGTAATATTTTTACTTTTGGATTACTTAGCGTATATAGACTATTCTTTCAATTGCTCTCCAACATAATACTGTTCAGTTGCATTTTTCCTTTAACAGTAGCACTGTGTGAAGCCATCTCTGCTCAGCTTTCCCTGGTTAGTGTTTCAGAGCTCCAGCTAGACCAACAAGATGATGATTTTCTCCCTTCCCCTTATGATAGAAAGCCATAGAACCATAGGGGTTGGAATGGACCTCTAGAGATCATCTAGTCCAACTTCCCTGCAGGTTGCCTAGAGCAGGTTACAAGTCACTGGAGTCTTAAAGGGGGACAGTATATTCAGCTATCATATGATGACTGTTTTTTACATCCTTGTTCTCTCTGCTCTTTTGCTGGGGGAATGGAGATAACTAAGCTTGGACCCTGCTGAGAGCTTGCTCTGATAGTCACATCCTCGGAGGAGCCGGAGCTGTGTTCCGCCAGCAGCAACGTCCTGTCACCTCAGGTTGGTGTTTGGTTCCTGTGTCCAAACAGAACTGTAGCCACAGGTGTACTCTAGAAGAATAGACACCAGAGCAAAAAAATGTCTTGGTAGGTGACTGAGATAATAGCTGCAGCAACATGGCTGCTATAACCTCGTAGCTAACATCTTGGGCAGTTTAATAGCTAGACTCAACTCTGTGTTTTAATGATGGAGACAGTACTCTGATTAGCACTGTGAGAATGTGCTGAAAAATAAAAGAAGAAAACTTCAGAAAAATTTGAAACATGTAGAACTAAAATTGCCCTTAGTACTTTAAGTATCATTTTCTTTCCACTAAGTTACAGGAAAATTTCCTATATTTCCAGATATTCTGTCCTACAGATATTGGCAAAGAGAAGGACAGCTCAGAGAACACATTAAGCTTGCTGGAAGACCAAACGAGAAATATACAAAAATTACAAAATTCATATTCATGTTATATTTCCTACTTACAAAGCTAGATCCAGAGAAAGATTTGGTCTCCAGACCACAGAGAGACCTTGCAAACTGGACTAAGGAGCTGCTGGTGTTCTTGGCTTTCTGGTCACAAGTGCAGTGTTTCACTGGGTGCAGTTCTGGAGAAGTGAATAGCTTCACTTCAGAGTTGTTAGAGTGGAAGAAAAGACAGAAAGAAGAGCATAGCATTAAAACACCCCTGGAATGCAAATCGAAGTGTACAGAGTATGTAAGAGCCAATAGAGGAAGACAAAGTCATTTGGACACTATTTGGTCATTCATGTCCCTCAAAATCAGTACTGTCCAAGAGAGCAGAAATAGCTGCTGTGATGGGAAAACATCTTTCCTCTCCGCATGTTCTTCTTCATGTTAGTGAGGGGAGATTTCAGGGCTCCAAAAATGGATAAAAAGGCATGTTTCTGAAAGGATGGCAGAACTGACGTCTCCTCACCCCACAAAATCTCTCTAAGCATACTCAGAACACATAGTTAAATAACTTACTGGACAATACTTTTTTGAAAAGCTTCTGCATCCTGAGCAGCCTTGTCAGAGATGCCAGATGTGAATTTGACATGGCTCTTTTCAGTTTCTTTCTGGCTGTTTGCTCAGAATGTGCCTAAAGATAAAGGGGAATTTTTAATTGATTTTTCAGATTTTTTTTTTTTGTATGTTATTTTCTTTTCGAGCCAAATCCTGTTTTGTTTTCATACGGTATCAGATAATATCTATGGCAGGAGACGTGTTTTTCAGCCTCACAAAAGATGAATGGGAAGCAGGAAGGAGGCAGGGTAGCAAAGCAGTACAGCTGTGTGAATGACTGATTTTACAGGTTTGCTGGCAGCTTAAAAATAAACATAACATCATTCAACATAAACATTACTCTGGGACTGAGTGAAATACTCCTTTGTTATGCAAGGTGCCAGTATGAATACGCATGAAACACATATCCACATTTCAGATTTCACAGTCATGTAAAAGCAATTCACAAACACCTGGGAAATAATTTCAGACCAATTTCAAAAAAAGAAGTGTCAAAAACATAAAATCAAAGAGCATTTGGAATCTGAAAAGATGAGACTTAAGGGTTATCTCTAAGGCTAGAGTGATAAGGCTCCCTTGTAATCTGTCAGAGAACAATGAACATCCCAGGTTTAAAATATGTGAAATAGATGATTACTTTAAAGATAATAGCATCAGCATGGATTCCTGACAGTGGTATCTCCTTGCAGCTATTGTGACCCAAGAGCAGGCATAGCCAGAATCGTATCTCCTTATTAAATCAAATTCTGAAGTAATTCTTACAGTGTTCCTCTCTTCATTTATAACACTTGAAGAGGTAGATGTGACACAGTTTATTTCCTTACAATATCAGCCACGCTTCTTTCAGGACAGATATTTAAAAAACTAAATGTGCAAATAATAAAAACAGAATTTAACCAATATTTTTATTTGCTTTTCCAGAAGGCACGTATACGTTTTTAGTAAATGACAGAAAAATTATTCCAGCAGTCATCTAGATAATAATGTATGCATCAAATCTTACAGCCACCTTTGTCTGCAATAACACGTGCAACCCTACAATATCTAATGAGTGTGCCTACACTCTGTCCTCATTAGTAGAAATGCTATTACAGAAGTTGTATTATACTGTGATATTTTATCTTCCTAGCTTCTGTGTTTTCCTGAAGTTTAAAAACAAAACAAACAATAAAAATAAAATGTTCCTTTATGCTGTTGACGAGAGGTTGGGTCCTCAGGGCTATGTAAAAGGAAGCCTGACAGAATTCTATTATGAAGGATTGTTTGATATAAAACTGGTATTTCTGAGTCTGTTTGGATGAAAGAGTCATTATGATTATGTCTATATGAGAGCTCAGAGAAGCTTAAAACAAATCAAACCAATGTAGAATTCTTATCTAGAAATAAAGTGAATTTAGTTCATGTAACTTCACTCTTCCACACCTGTGCTGCATTCCACATCTCTGAGAAAGACTGTCCTAGATGAAGTTATTTATTTCTCATGATATTTTCTAGCACTTTGGATGCTTAGCTAATGTACTACAATTTTAGCTCATGCTCTTTCAATTAGTAAGACAAATTTCTTGTATTGCTCATTTACTGGCTGTTTTCATGCTGCACTCATTATCTGTCTAGTCCAACAAGAACAGACTTCTAAATTGGGAATGGGTCAAGAGAGCATACTCAAAATGACTACTGACAAGCAGCTGACATTTTTCTGCACCTAAGATATTCTAATCTTCATGCTAATAAGGACATTTATTCTCATAGAGTTTAATAATTGTTGATGACTTTAGAAACAAAAAAGTAGCGCTTAAGTGCATGCTCTTACAGGATGCAAGCTTACTGAAATGCTTCTAAAATTGAAGGCTATTGGCGTCTTTAATGAAAAAAATAATGAAATATAGGGACAATCATACAACGTTTTTTAGCACAAAGTATCTTCGCATTATATTTTTATTCATTAAGTAAGGAAACACATTTAACAGTGAGAATAGTTATAAAGCATATGTTAACTCCTTGATTTTCAAAACCGAAATCAAGCATGTTATTTCATTTTAAATCTTTATGTGTGAAATAGCATTTTTTAAAAGTGTCATGAAAGGAAGAATGCAACTGTAGTAATACTGGATTACATCTCAAATCTAAGTACTAGGTCATTACACCAAGATCTTCAGCATTAAATCTTGATCTAACAATTGTCGTGAATACTGGTGTGGTCCCTCAGTAATGAGATGACATAGTGAAACCTATGTACACATAAAGATTTGGGGTTTTCATTCTTTCTTTTATTAAAGGTGAAAGATGAAAGGAAAATGAAGCTTATTATATAGAATATGCTTGCTGAAGTGATCTCTTTGTTGGATCGTGAACATGGAAAAAGAACAGGAGTAGAAAGCTTCTTTCCTTGTTTGTTAAATTAATTACAGAGCTTAAGAATTTTAGAACTACTTTATGCCTTGGAGTGATAACTTTTTTTTTTTTTTTTTTCAACTTCAGTCCAAATTTGGGTAGCCATCAGCTGTTATTTTCATACTCATGTAGGCAATTAAAGCCAGCTGAAAGGATAGCTGCAGGGAGCCAGTGTTTCCTTTAGAGATGTATTCCTTTCATACTGTCACATGTTTGGTTCTCATGTTGGCCATGTCACTTCTTTTAGGTGTTCATTTGCAGTGTCTGCATTTGAAAGTGGTGGTTCATGTTAAACCATGATTTCTGACTGTATCGATTGACCACCAGGGCTTTTAAAGGTAAGAGGATTTATAGCGGCCTAAGAAACTTCTGTTAATTATGGCTCAATCCTTCAAGGATATGCTTAGCCACACAAAATAAACCCACAGAAATGTGGGCTTAACTCTCCTCCTTTTGAAGTCAAGAGTTGGATAGGTTCACAACCTAATTTTTATATGGAGTTCATGAACTGAGGAGATGTAGCATCTTAAGTGTGAGAGTTTGGGCCTGTGTTGCACCAGATAGCAGATGTCAGAGCAGGGAGGGGATGGCAGGGCGGGAAGGTGGGAGATGTACCGTAACATCACTGCACTGCTTTGCAGCCTTACCAGATAGCTACACACAGAGTGTCGCTGTGGTTACACAGGCCAGAGTCTGGTCTCTTGCTCCTGCAGCACACAGCCACCAACATCTGCCTGCATTTGGTAGCAGTCCAGCTGCTTGTATCTGGAAAGGCTTTTGTTCTTCAGCAGTGCCTTTTGCCTTTCTCCTAGTAATGTACTGCCCTTGAAAGCACTTGTGTTAAGTGACTGTTGGTAAAGTCCACAGTCCTTAAAATTACATTAACGTCCTATTGCACTAAATTTACATCTGATGCTACAGGAAATTCTTTGTTGTAGGCTTGATCCAAACTACTTGCGTGTGGGGCGATGAACATATAGATATAGGTTTTTAATTTTCAGCAAAAAAGGAAAAAATATTGTCAAGTACTGTGCAGCTATCCACCTATGACTTCATGCATGAATGATTTATCTTCCATCTACATGCAATTTAGCTGTAATTTGTATGGAGAAACCATGACGGATGCCCTCTGTGTATATTACACAAAATTAAATTGGTTTCTATCAAGATTGAGTGCTTAGCACACAACAGGGCAATTGCCTGCAATCTGGAAGTAAGAAAGGAACAAGAAAGCATAAAAAGCATTCACATCTGCTTAAGTATGCAAATACTGCCAGTGGAACAACTCAAAATCATAGCAATACATTGGAAAAGTCCTGAGCCTGTATATCAGCCCTGAGGAGATTTAAACTACAGAAACAGGAATGAGTGAGAACTAGTCAGGGATGATACAAGTGCTTGTGTAAAATTTCAGCCATATACAAACTCATATGTATTGGGCAAGGCTATTTTTCTTCTTTAGGTCTGGAAAAGGTGTAGCAGGTAATAATAATCATAATAAAAATAAAAGTAACAATAATAATAGATTATAGATGGGAAAAAACATAGCAACAGGTTGTCTGGCTCAGCCCTTTTTTATCCTTCACGTAAACACGTCTGTAAGGCAACTCCAAGTATTCTATATGGAGCAGCTGTTCAACTGTTCCATAGTCATGAAGCAGGTAACACCAGGTGAAACACTGAGAAACTTTTCCTGATACAAAGGAAATTGAGAAACTTCATCTGATGTAAAGGAAACTTGCATTTCATTGGAAAGGAAAAGGTGCAGGTACTATCTCTTGGAATCCCTGGCAAATGTGTCTTTAAAGAACAACAACAAGAGTATTTTGAGTCTTACTTGGAAGACATAGATCTGATAAATCTGAGAGGAAAAGTTCTCTGGTGTTCAGAGACAGGATTCAATTGTACTGAGGGGAGGAAGAAGCTGCTCTTCCAGAGGGATGGGAAAGCTGTCAGTATACTGGGAACTTCCATGGAAGGATGAATTATGCCCACGTGCAGGCCTAAAAATAATGCTGGAATGACCAGCATTATCCAGGTCTGTCCCACAAAACTCTGAAACTCATGTTGCAGAGAGACCTGATGGCTGCATGTAGTACATGTGGTATTGGTGTTCTGCGTTTGCCCTTTTGTTAGTAAATTATATATGAAAACAAAACAAACCTACAGCCAACCAAATAAGAGAGCCTTTGAGAGAGAAGCTCTTCAGACACTTTAAATGCTGTTCTTCCATTCCTGGGAAATCAAGAGTGTTTGGGCCATGCCTTTGTGAGACAGTTGAAGTCCACTGACTTTAATGAAAGAATCTGCTACTCCAATTTTAAAAAAATCTCCTATTCCAGTGCTTGGAAAAATCAGTATAACCCATTCGAAATACCGTCACCACTATGACTGCATACCAGTGATGAGTCCTGTCATTTGTTGTGATTTCACCTAAATGAAAAAAATGCCGTGAGAAGGTATCAGAGTTATGAAAATCAACTTTCAGAATTGGCTTTTATTACATTCAGGCACCCTGCATTAGGCTTGCTCAGATTAGACAACCGTATATTATACTTGCATTTGAAAATAGTACATTGAGGAATAGATAAAAAGGAATTAGAAAAATAATCTGATCACAGTGGAATGGGTTGAACAAAATATTCGGCATCCTTTAAAAATATCCTAGAAGTATTTAAGAAAACAGCAGAACTTCCATGAGAAATCAGTGCTCATCATGGTTGTGCAGCTCACCTGCAAGATAAGTAACTGGCTGTAAGCGTTCCCACCCTTCCTCTTTCCTAAAATTAGTTAGAACCAGAATTGTTTGAGATCTCCTGATGCACGTTGTTATCACAGTGTCTTTCCTGAGAGCTGTGCCTGAATGGCGAAATAGTTTGATACACAGAATAGATGTGTTAAAAATGATTAAAAAAAAAAAAAAATGCTAAACACCAGACATTAACACGCATGTATTAGATGCAGTTTTCCAGTGTGTATGTTTCAGTAGTGAATGCTGACATGCAGAATTGTTTAGCCATTTTAATGTTGGTATTTTTCGTACCTTCTTAGTCTTTGGACCACCTATTCTTCATTCCAGTTCAGCCATACGTTTAGATGAATGGCATTAGGTCATATGTCCTCAACTTGTGGAATGATACACCTTTCCTGTAGTTTGGTACTGTAGAGCAAATGAAGGTAATGACAAAGCCTTTATTTAAGAAATAGGCACACGAGGGAAAGATATCAAAAAGAATCGACTCACCCCTCCCGGTAGCAGCGCGCAGGCAGAGCCGAGCTGAGGAATGTGTCCCTCCCCCGTTCGTACCGCCGCGCTGCAGCACTCACACACTCACAGAGCCCACCCATTGGTTCAGGCTGTGACCCTGGAATTCCACTACACTCCACCCCTTCACAGCATGAACCAATGACTGAGCAGGTAGGGGGTGAGCCCCTGCAACCTGGTGGCCCAAGGCACAATGCACATCGCGACGCATACACAACACCCGCCGCAATATAGGATGTCAAAACAATAAAGGCAATCAGTGGCAGTCCCCTTCACAGTTCTGTTGGGCCAGTACTTGATGTTCTTTCTCGAGGCGTATCTTTTTCAAGGACCAGTAGCGCTTCTGATTCATGCTCTCCAGTCCCCAAAAGTTCAGCAGTGCGTCACAGGGTGTCATGATGTTTCCTCATAAGCGTGTTTGAGTGATGTTGCTCCTGCCTGGCTCGCCAAAATGTAGAGCAAATGAAGGTAATGACAAAGCCTTTATTTAAGAAATAGGCACACGAGGGAAAGATATCAAAAAGAATCGACTCACCCCTCCCGGTAGCAGCGCGCAGGCAGAGCCGAGCTGAGGAATGTGTCCCTCCCCCGTTCGTACCGCCGCGCCGCAGCACTCACACACTCACAGAGCCCACCCATTGGTTCAGGCTGTGACCCTGGAATTCCACTACAGGTACATAATGTGTATTTAGGGTTCTTTGCTTTAAAAGCTTGTCATTATGTGAATGAGCCTGATGGTGCCAGCAGCATTGTGGTCATGTTTATGAATTCTGAGCTCTTGCTGAAGGCTGTGAGAAAGGACAATAAACTTCTCATCTGCTTCCATGTATGTAGGAGACAGGCTTCTAGTGCCAGCAAAGAACTGGAGGAACAGATTTTAACTTAAAAGCACCAATTGGTCAGAATAGTAATTTTAAGCAATTCTGTGAACTATTGTGAAACGCACTGTTAAAAGAATTAAATTTTAGAATGTGTTAGTGCCAGTAAAAAGAAAAAAGAAAAAATGCACATCTGTTTTTAAAACATCTTTAGCCAGCAGATAAGAACTAAATGGTAAATATTAATAGAAAATCTCTAATACTTTTTTCTAATAAAAATACCATGAGTATATTTTTTCTATTAGCTTTATAGTTTTAAGTGAAGATGAATAAACCTCTCAAAGGCCTGTTTGCTCATTTGGTTTAAACTGAAGGCACACCATGTAAAGTATAGCTGCCAATGGGCTATTTCTGCAGGCTGCAGCTGCAGCTAACCAACCACATGGGTGAGAGCAGCTGGTGGAGGATGGGGCTTCTCCCTCAGCTCACCTGCCTTCCAAGCACATCTTTTCACTAAACTTTGCTTTTCTTTTGGCAATCATTTTAGTTATAAGAGTCCTGTTGCTATGAAAATTACAAAATGCATGATCTGCATCTTCACAATTACTGTTTTTCTCATGAAGGAGATGATGTACTTTAATTACTGCTTGCTGTGGTGCTGTGCTATCTTGTTGAGCTGTTTGTTATGAAACAGCACTAGAAGATTTCAAAGTTCTTAAGAAGCAAAAGAAATACTAAACTATTTATGACAACATCAATTTATGAAATGTTATTTATGTAAGCACTAGATTAGTGATACTTTAATGTTATTCTTGAAGTCATATTTCTTCTGTATTAAAATGTTAGAGGGTAAACACACACATACACAAAAATCAAACATTTCTGGGACTTAAAAGCTTTCCCTCTGTCATATATGAAAATGGAGAAGTGTATCAACTTAATTTACTGTGCAAAGTAAATACCTCCATAAAGAACAACTTTATGTAGACAGCCTACACGTATCCTTGATGGCAATGTAAATTCTTGGTATGTAGTACAAAATACAGAATGTCATGAAATATTTCTAGTTAAGAGAGGATCTAACTTTTGGATGCTCCTTTCTATTTAAGTTCTTAAATGAAAAGTATTATTTTCTTCGGTGCTAGTCAGGTACTCCCTTTAGTCATTGCTTATCACTAAATAATTTAGCCACCTTTTAAACTTGAAATATACTGAAGAAACAGTATTCATTCGTACACATATTTTAAGAGGAACAAGAGGCCAAGTTCTGCCCACCACTAGAGGTGGGCAGGAGGCAAATGTATTGCCTATCAACTGTGAGCACCCATATTGTTCAGAGAAATCTAAAATATCAAATTAACAAAGTTGCCAAGTCGTCTCTCGGATGATACTATAGATGACAAAAGATCATGGGTGAATTCTTTTGTTTTTTTTTTTGTTTTCCCATAGTCTTCTACTTATTCAAGTAGTATCTGTAACAACTGAAAATAGAGTGATATTTTTAAACTGAGGATTTATAGTCTTTTATGCTCCAGAAGCAGCAGGAGACCAGATCTTCTTACTTGGCATTAGGGATGCAAAGAAACTTTTTTGTGAGACTGAATCACCTCATTTGCCTGTGTCTGAAGAATGTACCAGCCTCGAAGCAAAGCAGCTTAGGGAGAAAAAATAGCTCATTAGCAAATGCATTTGAATGTATGTTCTTGCAGCTGATTTATACAACAGTAGCCACAGAAATCTGAGGACAAAATTCATGTGCTTTGTTCTTCTTGGGATCTGTTTACAGCCTCTGCCTGTGCAGAGCTTTGAACAAGTTTCTGTGCACAAATGTAGACAAAGCTCTCATAAACTGTAACAGTTTAAGTTTTAATATGGATCCTCTCTGAATTTTCTTTACAATCTCAAGTTGTGTCTCAGCTATGCTGAGACTGCCTGACCCCAGGATGCAGTGGGGAAAGGGTGGTGGAAAGCGGTGAAACCAACACAAGTGTGCTTTTAGTGGGCAGCCTGTCATGTGGCCTTTGCTAGACAATTATGCTGAGCCTAACACTGTGACCCTGTGCTGCAGGAAGCAGTGATTCAGGGAGAAAACTTCTCCCTCCAAAGTAATTAGTTGGAAGTCCTGTCTCCCTGACTGGACAAGGAACCAGTTTATATTCTATTTTGATCACGGAGTTTTTCCCACACTGATGTGGTTCCCTGCTGAAAAGTGTTTTCTGTCATTTGTTGGTGAGGCAGGATGGCAATTAAATATTCTAGTAGAATTATTGTAAATAAAAACATTTATGTATTATTGAAGGAGTATTCCTTCTTTAGGTACCACTATTTCTGATGAATCTTGAAGTTCAGCCTAAAAAATAAACAAAGACATCTCACCCAGTAGAATTCTTGGACTGAATAACGCAGAGCTAGGACCACGCCAGGAAGGCAGCCAGGAAGGTGTGCTGTGCTGTTGGACAGTGCATTTTTAGCAATGTAGTTTAGTGCTGTTCAGCTTTACTGACCTTTTGAAAGATTAAAATTAAAATATTATTCTCTGTGGTATGAGTGGTTTCAGCTATTTCAGCTACTGTACTCAACCACATAAAGGCTTTGTATCAAAGGAGCCCCAAGGGAATCCAGGACTGAAGAAATCTGTAATAGTCTGAGTTCTGATTGTTCTAACCCCAGCATGTAACGCTATGTGCGGGTGCTGGAGTGAGAGCCTTATTTGCTTTGTCTGAGCTCTAGTGGCATATTTTTATTGCGTTTTGTTTATAATGTTGTTTTCAAATCTCATACTGGGAAACACAATCTGGGGATCAAACCTGTGGAAGAGTAATGTTGTTTTCACCAGAGATTCCAGGCTTTTTTTCTGTAGGATCAGTTCAGCTCATGTACAAATGGAAGTGAAATGCATTTTCCCTGCCACGTAACCTGCCAGTGGCAGCACACACGGCCCCAGGGCTGCAGCTCTGTGGCTCCTGCAGTCACTGTCCCTCAGCTGGGTACAAATAAATGTTCAAAAAATGTCAAGTGAAGCCAACATTTCATTAAACAAGACCAAGACATGCGGGTAATGTCTTAGCTGACATTCCACAAAAAGCTGCTAGGGAAAAGTGCAATCCTCTCTTTCCTCAGCCCTAGAAGAGCACTGCCACTCTCATGTGATGTCTTCCTTCTGCCAGTGCATTCACATGGCCCAGATGAGCAACAGGATGAGGATAAAAAATAATGCAGCAACAATAAACTCAGTGCCCCAATCCAATTTATCATGCCCCTGTACAAACACTTTTGCCAGAAATGCTGGACTATGAAGGATAAAATTTGAGTTAGAAAGCAGCACACCAACAAATTCAGAATCATAGAATCATAGAATTACTCAAGTTGGAAAGGACCTCAAAGATCATCAAGTCTGACCGCAGCCTAACCACAGTACCCTAATTCTAACAACCCTCTGCTAAATCATATCTCTGAGCACCACATCCAAACGGCTCTTAAACACATCCAGGGATGGTGACTCAACCACCTCCCTGGGGAGCCTATTCCAGTGTTTAACCACCCTTTCTGTAAAGAAGTGTTTCCTAATATCCAACCTAAACTTGCCTTGGCACAACTTGAGGCCATTTCCCCTCATCTTGTCACCTGTCACCAGGGAGAAGAGACCTACCCTGCTCTCACTGTAAACACCTTTCAGGTACTGGAAGAAAGTAATAACGTCTCCTCTCAGCCTCCTCTTCCCCAGACTGAACAGCCCCAGCTCCCTCAGCCTCTTCTCATAGGGCTGATTTTCCAAGCCCTTCACTAGCCTCGTTGCCCTTCTCTGGACCTGCTCCAGCACTTCCATGTCCTTCTCGTATTGAGGTGCCCAAAACTGAACACAGTACTCGAGGTGAGGCCTCACCAATGCTGAGTACAGGGCAGGATGACTTCCCTAGTCCTGCTCACCACACCATTCCTGATACAAGCCAGGATGCCATTGGCCTTCTTGGCCACCTGAGCACACTGCTGGCTCATATTCAGCTGACTGTCCAACAGTACACCAACGTCCCTTTCCATCAGGCAGCTTTCCAGCCACACCTCCCCAAGCCTGTAGGGTTGCTTGGGGTTGTTGTGACCAAAATGCAGGACCTGACACTTGGCCCTATTGAAACTCATACAGTTTACCTCAGCCCATCGATCTAGTCTATCCAAGTCCCTCTGTAGTGCCCTTCTCACCTCTGGCAGATCAACACTCCCTCCCAGCTCGGTGTTGCCTGCAAACTTACTGAGGGTGCACTCAATCCCCTCATCAAGATCATCAATGAAGATATTAAACAGAAGCGGCCCCAGCACTGAGCCTTGGGGGACACCACTCATGACCGGCCACCAACTGGATTCAACTCCATTGACCACAACTCTTTGAGCCCAGCCATCCAGCCAGTGCTTCACCCAGCAGAGCGTACACCCATCCAGATCATGGGCAGCCAGCTTCTCCACAAGAATGTTGTGGGGGACAGTGTCAAAGACCTTAGTGAAGTCCAGGTAGACCACATCAACACCCTGACCCTCATCCACTAAGCGGGTCAGCTTGTCATAGAATGAGATCAGGTTTGTCAGACAGGATCTACCATTCGTAAACCCATGCTGACTGGGCCTGATCCCCTGGTTGACCTTTAATTGGTCCATGATGGTTCCCAAGATTATTTGTTCCATAACCTTCCCTGGTACCCTGGTGAGACTGATAGAATCCACACAAGCCATTAATCATATGACAAATCAGACAAAGGAATATATGCTAAACTACCGCAGTATTTGTAATCCTTAATATCTGATTTGTTGCTTTAATGCGTTTTTTTTTTAAACTCAGAGTTCATTAGTGTTCTACCCAGCAGTGTTAAGATATTCTTTGATGAAGAGCAACAGGAACGTAGTATTATGTTCAGCTGTTCCAAGAAAGAAGTTTTTTGGGATAAAGCCATGATACTGATAGAGCTAAGGAGGATAAAATGAAGACATGGTTGTACTAAAGGAGAACAGAAATCAATCTGATTTAATACCTTTCTCTGCCAGTGACCAATATTGGATACTTCATTAGAAGATATGGGAAATACTAGGGTAATTGCTTTCACAAGATTTATTTCTGCTTACTATACTTGTATTTGTGGTTACTACACCTTGAGACATAGTGTGTTAAATCCTTTTGAAAATTTTACATCAAGAATTTTTTTAAAGCACTTCTGGAAGTCCTTCTAATTGATATAAACATCTGCTCGCTTTTCAAAAATTGTGCTGATTTTTGGCCTTGAGGACACTCATTCCGTAAGATTTTATAGGCTTGTTATGCTTTGAGTGAAAAAGTATTTACTTTCACAGCTTTTTAAAATTACTGTCTTCCAGTTTCACAGAACAGATGACAAGAGAAGTAGGGAGAAGTTCCCGTTATAACTACTGTATTGCTTAATGTTCCACATAAATTATCATGTCATAGTTCTTTGCTGATGTACTTAAATGGATTACATTTTTCTGAATTTGAGATTTCTTCAAAAAATGTATCAAAGAAATGAAAAACTTTGTGGAGTAAAAGGAAGTCATTATTTCTTGTAAATGAGCGTTAAAACATTGCCACTTATGTTCCCATTTCATGACTGGCTTTGATTATTACAGACTGTTGCACGTCCCATTTTTGTCTCTGAAGTTACACCCAAAAACCTGTACCCACACAGGTTGATAAATATGGATATTTCCATCATCACCTATGTCACACTGACAACTGGAGAAGCCTTTTCCCTCAGAATGCAGGTCAACCACTATAAGGAGACTGTGTTCTCTTACTGATCATTTTGCAAGTGTTCAGATCTTGATGTTGACTTCATGGCCGTCTTCAGCTTAGGCATGGTTTTAGGAATGGCTTAGCTTGAATGGATCAGGATCGAGTTTAATATAAAATGAAAACTACTGCTTTCTGTCTGAAAAAAAAAAAAAAAAAAAACAACCCCACCCTTGGAAAACATCAAAAATGATTCTTAAAAAAATGTCTTTCTCTCTTAAATGGATTTTAGGTCCCTCTAATTTGGGATGTATCATGGCTGGTTGTGCTTTGTAGCATCTGATGGACTGGGCTCTGACCACAGAGGTGTATCAGCAAACTGGGCATTTTGGAGTGCCTGTGGAGAGACAACCAGGTGCCACTATGGACATATTACCTGGAAAAGAAAGTTTCCTGTTTGTAAATGTGGGTATAATTTGTAAGCATGAAGATGATGAGTGTGAGAAATATTATATGCATTTCCTCATCCAACAAACTATATGCAAAGGAATTATTTTAACATCCAGGTTTGAGGAGGAAGAGGCAAAGGGAAAATAATACTGTGGAGTGTCGATTGTTTTCCATCAAGCTTTTGGAAATGCATTTATTTCACTGTCAGTACATGATAGTGAGCACTGTTTGCTTGTCACCTGTGAGGAAACTGAGCAGTGCAGAAAGGGCAGGCAAATGGCTGCAAGCAGGACTGCATGGGACCTTGTAGGGCTCCAGAGTAGGAAGAGTAATGATTGTGTTTCTTTATCAGCCCTAGTTCACTATCCTGCTATGAATAACATCAGATAATTCAGCCTCCAAATATGCTGTTTTTTAACTTCTATGTAGAACCTAGAGGTAGCTCCCCAGCTAGTCTTTAACTGTAATAGAGTTCTGTACCTGTTTTCAGCTGAGCACTCAGCTTATTGTGGTGTTTCTGTGTTTTTGTTTTAACAGTGCAGGACATTATAAGTGGACAATGTGTGGGGAAAAGAAAATGCAGCCAGAGCACTTAAGGAAACCATGAGCTTTCACAGGACTTCATCGTTATGCTGCAAGCTGGCTGCCCTCTCCATTCCCAAAAACCTGAGGCCTTACAAATCCTCTAGCCTGAGTTTAGTCATTAGTTGAATCCCTTGTCAGAAGAAAAGGTCATATTCAAACATTTCTTCCCAAGCATGCAGCAAGGAAGAGTGCATTTCTAAAACCACAGTAGGTGCTTTGTAATGGTCAACTCGGGCTGGGCCAAAGCATAGACAGAAAGGGAGTTCTATGAGCATGGGAGCTATCACGTATGCCTAACACACCTGGACTCAAATTATTTTATTTCAAGAGATTTGCACCAGTTTACATCAGCTGAGAATCTATTTCCTCCTTCTAGAAGAATCTAATTCTTCTGTTCTAACAGTAAATACAGGAAAGCTGCACAAGGTACTTTTTGATAATTTCAGAGGCAGTAATACTAATTGGACACTTGAAATACTCATTATTGCATTTTGCCTGAATGGTTTAGTTGCCCTCTAACAGTTTGTTTTCAAACGAAAACACCAGATTTTTTCTCACAATCAGGATGTGAAGACAAACTATCAAGTCACCCTGCTGCATATAGTTGTGAAAACATAAATTAACCCCAGGCACAGTTATTTTACTGCATTTCATGACCCTTTTTTTAAACATTAATGAATGTTTAAAGTCTTTTCCCCATGTGGCTAACACTCTGTTAGTTCAATGCTAGATAAGACGCCACAGTTTTGCTTTATCACTTGAAAAAACATTGAGACAAAAAAACAGCCCATTCTCAGGAGATGACAGCCTTCTACATTTATGCCAGGAAGATTAAGATTAGCCTGTTTGTGATGGCTAAATATAGATTTTGGGCAGCCTTTTCCAGAGGAAAGGTACATGATAAAATACTTGCTCAAGAGCACTATAAATATGCAAGAAATTATATTTTGAATAGGTGAAAAGATTATGATTTCAGGAGTTCAGACACATTGAGCAGTTGTTATTGTATGATTAAGCCACTTACAGGCTACTGTTGCACGCATTTACTTGTTTACTTCGAAGGCAAAAGTGCTTGGCGCTTTTTTATTATGACATGGAAGAAATGAAAGTGCAGACAAAGAAGATTTTCTATTTCTTTGTATGTTTCCCTCAAAATTATACCTGTCATTCTTTGCAATTTAAATATTACCTTATAAGCAATGGAGAAAAGAATTTCTTTTCTGCTTAAGCTATGGACCCCAACATTTTTTTACAAACATTTAGAGCAACAAGTGGAAACAAGCAATTTGTGACTTTGGTGCACAGGCTCTTGACTATTGGGGCCTGTGTATCTTTCCGTGGTATATTAAATGAATTTTCCTGTGCTAATTTCTCAAGGCTGCTGCACAAGGGCGTTAGATAGACTCTGCAGAATCACTTAGGCAAATTTTAAGTGATATGTGCCAAAAGGTTTGTCTTGATTCTCTGGTGAATAAAAGAAGAAATTAGCTACTCTTTCATGGACATTTCAATATCTTGATCACAGTGGAACAAGCAAATGTGTGAGGTACCCAGGTAATGGCATGTTTGCCAGCCAGGCTGTGTGTGCACTGTGGGTGCCCTGTTGGAGCTCCAAGATCAGTGAGCCCACAGACATGCACAGCATGGTGGTTGAGACCTACTCTTTTGAGCAGGGCATGGGGACAGGATATTCTCTACAGCAATCTGATTGAGAAAAGCTACACTAGAGGTAAAGCCATTTCAGAAAGCAGTGTTGGGCAGATCCATTTTGGGAAGTTGGTGTGCCTTAGTGGGTATGTATGCACTGTGTCTGCTTCCAGAGAGCTGTATGAAGACTAGGTCCAGATGCTCACAGATCATCCTGTTAATACTAGAATTACTTTTTGTTACTCTGTGTTATAAATCCTTCAGTACCCTGTGAACTTTTCCGCAGAACTTATTGGATTAATTGTAGAGTTAGCTGAACCGTGTTGTCAGGACTGAGAGCAATGGAGGTAGCAAATGTGCTTTCTTATGATGTGACTTCAGGAGCAGGACTCCAAATGAGTTATCGCATCTTCCCCTTTGCAGCAAACAGCATGTTCTCCAGGGATGCTGGATGCAAGATAAGCTTTATCTGTATACTGTAGATGTGAATCCAGGTGGGAAATAAAAACTATAGAATAAGCTGGAAATTGATTCTGTTCTTGCTATCAAAGTATTGTCTTTTTGTTTTCCTTTTTACATTTTGCTTTTTTCCCTCTTAACTCTTTCAATCTCATCTTTGTTTACTTTTTATCCCAACCTCCTCTCTTCAGACTCCATGGCAATCAGTGGATTTGTAGTTTTGTTGGAAGGGCCCTTAAAAATGTAAAATTAGTTACTTGGGAAGAGCTTCCATGACACCCTTTGCATGAGTTCCTGCTGTTACCAGAAGAGCAATTTGTGTTCATGTAGATGTATTGTGCATTGATATAGGTAGCAGTAGTTTAACTCTGCAAGGATACACCTTAATATAGGAATCAATGGAAACAGCAGGTGAATCCTCAAACCTTCTGCATTTCCTCTTGCTATTGCTATCTATTAGTAGCAGAGCCCATTGCAGTTTTTTTAATTACTTTTAATAAATCTGTATTTATTACTACCTTTAAAACATTTGTGTGTTAAAAGCTACTTTGTGATAAAAAGGAACTTTTGAGCAGCACTAAATGGGGCACACCTGTCTCTGCACGTGTCAATAGAATCGTTAAAAGTTGGAAAGGAACATTTAAAGGCCACTAGTCCAACTTATCCATAGACAGGCATTCTACAACCAGAACCTCGTGCTGGTTGTATGGAGGCACCTGGAGGAGTGGAGTGGTCAAGGAAGGATTTTGTTTGTAGTCCTGAGTGTGGACTTGCTTCCATCCACAACTTTCCTTCTGCCTTCTGCCTGGCAGTGTGAGGATGAAAGTTGCCCTGGATCTTGTGCTTTCACTTGTGACTGATCCCATCTCAGCAAGGGCAAAGCATGGCTCTTCTGCTCCTTCTCTTTTTTGGAACCAACTATAACTTCATTAAGATTTGGCTTTTTACCTCTGTATCATTTTGTCTTGTGCTACTCATACAGGGGATCAGCTAGAAAATCACCAGTAAAAGCTGTTATCGCTATGTGAATAAGCCTTTCACTAGCTTATAGGAGTTAACCACAGCATAAGAGTTAATGTTTGAACTTGTTTGCCATGCCCAAGTAACACTAAAATCTATATATACCATGAATGTGGCAGTGGGCAAATAAAAAAATCTCTGATTTGTGTCTTGGTTGTCAGACCTAACATGATATGGCTCATTTTTATAATTCGTAGCTACCTTAACAGTGGGCACAAAACCTAAAGCACAAGGCTGTCAGCCAATTAGCTATGAATTAATATATCTTTATGGAAGTATCAGAGGCAAAGATGAAAACTCATGATGTTTTATATACGAATATGATATATTTATACATGCATCACTTCATACGATCCACACTGTTGAAACGTGCATTATAGCCTCTGCTTTCTAATTAACACTGAACACATTAACCAGGAACATAACTTGATTTCTCCTGCCTGTTTTCTGTTAACTGGTGAAGCTCATCAATCCTAAACCCCTGAACTGTGCTATATTACAGTCGCTGGTATGGAGCTCTTATTGTCTATTAAATGGTGTGAATCATAAATATTTTGCCATGAAGTTCAATGTGTTAAATTCGTGAACAGGTATTACAACACAGTGGGATTACTCGATTTCTTGTGTCTTTTCATAACTATAGGTATGAGTGTTAACTAAAAATAAACAATCAAGGTCATCTGAAGTGCCCTTTCACAGGTTTTCACAGGCACCTTTCACCATTAGATCTCAGTGAAGATGGCACACTTACAAGCATTTAATGTCCTAGTTTACATTCTTAAAGTGATGCAAGTTCTTATAATTGACACTGGGATTTCATAAGGTGGCTAAAGTAATTAGCACCCAAATTCTTCTGGCTCAAAAAGGCAATTGTAATGAAGACCTTTTTGACTATTTTATTGTTATGAAAAAAAAAATCATAAAATAGCTTTATAACTCATTAGTAAGAAGTTAGTGTTATGCCGTATGGAAACAGATAACAAAATGCAGAGAGTGCAGGAGCCATCTGCCTCTTGAAAAGTTTGAACTAAACCTGACTCCCTGGTGTCCACGCTGATGGTTGAGCCTGCTGCTGTTTGAAGGCATTCCCCCGTGAACTGGTGAGAGGATTAAGCAAATCTTCAACAACAGCAGGCATGGGGAAAATAAATCCCCTCCCTGCCCACTAAGCACAGCAATAAGAACGCAGGGCTGACTGTATTTCAAATTTCTGTTATCCATGTAGCACTTGCTGGTGTTTCTTGATCTGCTTTCTTTTTGTTGCTAAAACAAACAAGAGAAAATAAAATCATCTTGTACATCTCTAAAATCTAATTTTTGCAAATGTCATTAGCTGCAGATTTCCCCCGTTACTTCTTTCTATTGTAGCCACAGGGAAGAAGAAATCTTTTCATCCTCTGGGTCGTATCACCAGGGATGTTTAGAGAGTAGGATCCATTCTCTCAAGAAATGTCATGGTCAGGAATTATGTTTGCATGCAACAGACAATAAGGAAAACAAAAACAGTGATAGGTCATTACTACAGATCCTCGTTTTCTTTCTCAGCATGCTCCACAGGAAATGATGGAGATAATGAAACATGTTTTAAAATAATAATTCACCATGATGACAAGAAAACCCTCAAGCTTCATTTAACATCTGACTTTATTGGCCCACTAACTTCACCATTTACTACAACACAGTGAAAATTTTGGAAGATAGCCAAAGTAGGAAAGTCACAGTTGTATTCCTAAAATAACTGAAACACAAGCTGAGTGATTTGATATTCCCCAGCCAGTGAAATGAAACAGAAGAAAACTGGTTATTAGAGGACCACTGCTGCTAAGCCACAAAGTCTTCCACAGAGCCTAATTGGCAATAGCAAAGATGACTTTGGCAAAAATAGTAGCACTTACAAGAATGACATTTTTGGAGAGAAATTATCAGTACGACCTCATTGTGTTACCTCGAATGACATTTTTGGAGAGAAATTATCAGTACAACCTCATTGTGTTACCTCTGGTTAATTCGTTGCCTTGCCTGGACTCCTTGGTGTGTTTCTATTCTCAGTGTGCTTTGGTGGCAGATGCGCAAAAGAGACACCTGACACCTGATGCCAACTCTGCCCCTTCTCCATGCTTTGGGAAAGCCTCACGGTGGGGAAATTGTCATGAGGTTGTTCATTCTGGTGTGGGGGTGAAAGACAGTAGCCTCATGGCCAGCCTATGCCATGTCAGGAAGCCAGCCCAATGTGCAGAGAGGTACACATTCCAGTTTTTCACAAGAGATAAAGCACACACAAGATGAAGAAGCCTGTTAAGTGCTGGCTACAATTAAGGAATAATACAGTTGATAGTTTAATACAGACGTTTGCATTTACAGCTTTTTATCTGCAGAGGGGTTATTTTTGCAGATTTTATTAATCAGAGAAGAGGCAGCTACTCATTTTCAAAATTTGAAAACATCAAGTGGCAGCCCCTGATGTTTTTACTCATCTCTTTTTCATCTGCCAGTGCTCCATTTTGGATCTTGCAGGAACAATTTCTATTTCTCAGTAGCAGCTTAGTGTTGATGGTGTCCTTTCATTCTCACTGATCACACCCCCGGCAGCTGGAACAACTGCAGACCCCTCTGGATTTAGGGGCAGGGGAGGATGCTCTAATGCTTTGTGCTACTCAGTGGTGTGTTTCAGTGTGGTGGAGAGATGGAGGGAGGGAAGAAGGGGTCACCAGCCTAAGCGGTGCTGTAGTAAATGTGTTTTGATATGTTTCTTAGAGATAACTGGGGCATTGGCTGCATGATGTGTGACCTATTGATTGTGCAGGAGCAGCAGGAACTTCATGCACACTATCAGGAAAAACTGGGTGAACTCAGCCTGAGGAAGATGGTTGTATATGGAAGAAATTGATGTTTTACAAGTTTTATCTGAGAAGATACAGATTGTTTTAATATATTTGTCTATCCTAATATCTGGAGAAACAAATGTTTTATTGACTGAGTTGATGGATTTGAGAGTGAGATTTCATATTTTGCTTTCCGTCCCTGAGAGTCCTAGTTAACAGGGATTATGTACCGGAGAGAGGTGGGATTCCATCTCATGAAAGCTGCTGTAAGTAGGAATTATGAAAGTGAATTATACAGAATATAATATGGAGGGAATAGAACAAAGTAGTAATAGTCACTTTGGAAGGCTTTAATTATCTTTAGACAGCAAAAACTGTTGTTGTTAGAGTTTATGGCTCAAGCTGAGCAAAATCCCTTTTGCGTCATTTGTCCAAAGTGGTAGGAGTAAGAAAATCAGAACACAGAATAGCCTCTAAAAAAGGCATTTTCTTCGCATGTTGTTGCCAGTGAATGTAAAAATGACTAACAGTAAGACTAAAGAAAATAAAATATCTTGAATTTTGTTCCATAAAAATGAATGGAATATGTTCATGTATACATTCCCAAATTGTGTGTTTAAACATTACTGCTTTATCATCAATATTACATTATCTGTACAACATTGAAAGAAAAGCATATATGTTTTATGCTGAAATGAAAGTAAAACTCCAAATCATCCTCTTCCACTTTAGTGACCCATGCATATTGGTATCCATAAGGTGATAGATTAAGCTCTACTAATGTTAACAATTTTTTTTCAGTGAAGAATAAACCAGTTCCAGAACTTATTAAACTTTTTTATGTACTTCTCTAGACCATAAATTACTTCTTCACATGAAGATGTGACTACAAAATTCATACATTCTAATGCTCCCAAGGCAAATGCAACAACAGCAATGCCATAAAATATATTCATTACTTATGTTTGGTTTGGTTATTGCTAGGAAATAGAAATGTAATGTTTACTAACTTTCCTGCAAGTACAAATATAACTGTAGATGAAGACCTAATTCCCTTTTTTTTTTCTTTAATTATTCTTAGCAATGAAAAGAAATGTACTTAGAAAATATTCTTGGACTTGTACACGGATAATAGAAAGTTCCTCTATTGACACAGTTGTTTGAGTTGAAAATGTTGAACATTTTGCAGCTAGATGCAGGAAAATATTATTTTATACTCGTAATTCCTTTGTCAAACTTCTTATATTGTGTGTTTTGGACTGTATCCTATCAAAACCTACCCAGAGAGAAAAAGATATAGCTCAGGTGTCTTCAGTTTGCAAGAATGCAGCACTCTGTATCCCCCTGCAGTGTGGGAGGAGGAGGAATGGTTCTGGTTCGTGTGAATAATGCCCATGTTGGCACTAAATGTCAGTACAGAAAGCAAGGGGTGGGTAGATAGAGAAGTAGGAAGAAATTGGGATTTGTTTTTCTGTCATCTTATCCTTTGAAAATAAGTGTAAGAAAAGGAAAAACTTAATGGAAATCAAAACTTAAACTGTGATTTCATAGATCTGAAGAGATTTGAGGGGAAAGGTCTCTAAGAAGGGGATTACTTTTTTTTTCTTTTCCTGTTAATTTTGTCTCAGATTTTAGCACTCTTTATCTTCTCATCTCAGCTTTTGTACTCTTTTTTATGTTGCCTTGATTAGAGCTGACTAAAGATAACTGAGATGAAGTAAAACTTGGAGGGAAGTAACCAAAATGCTTGCTTCTGTGTCAACATCAAATCCATAAAAAATTATAATCTTTAATGAATGTATGTTAAAGTATGACAGTTTTCATTTTTGTGAATTGATATAATGTTTTGCTAGGATGTCTTTCAAAATATTTTAATTAGATGCCTACTTTTAAAGATAGTGACGTGTGGAAATCAGATCCTATAGCCAGTAAGGATATAGAGCAGGTATGTGTTTATTGGTGATGTGCGTACACCCTGGTGCAAGGGGGATCGTTCCATCTAACTTGCACACCGTCAGGAGAAATCGTGCTATAGATATAGGTCGAACTAATAGATAATCAATAGTTGACAGGAATTCGGATACATATTCATTACATTCCCAAGAGCCCATTAGTATGCAGTCCCTCCCCCCCTTGCGTGTGCATAGTAGGTTGTGATGATGAAGGCTCATAGTCTTCCTCGCGAAGGCTCATAGTCTTCCTCGCTGCAAACTTCTGACCCCGAAGGGGAGCCATCCCCCGAACCAGTTTCAGCTTGCCCCGTAGACATCTAATCACCTCCCTGCCAGATGTTTTTGAGCTGCTCTCCAGTCCTTATCTTTATTGCCTTCATCCTCCTTGTTATTCCAGACCTAGTGTCTGTGAAAATCCTTGGAATCCCTTGTTTTCTAACACTCTCTACCTAAACTATCTCTTTTTGCCTCTTATTTCTACTTTGTGAAGCTACTTCCCCTTTTCTTGCTGTGAGACACTTCTCTCTATAACTGCAGGGTCCTGTTCTCGCTCTTCGATATCTTTATGTCTTTTTCAAGATCTGTGAAGATATTTTGACAGAGACCTATGAACTACAGAATGTTTGGTTTTAAAGTTGGATCTCCACCTTACTCTGAACAGCTTAATGCTATTTTCAACGCTGATTCAGGTTCTAAGTTCACAGAGAGGTATATGCAATTCCATGCTGAGATTCTTAAAGTTTCTATTTTCTCAGAAAATCTCTAATTCTAAAAACAGGCAACACTCTTCTGAGTTCCCTATTCCCAGGTAGGCGGTATATGAATCACACCCCTTTTCTCATTCTAAATAGGAACAAAGAGCAGGCTCATGCAGACAGTTCTTATATGCAAGAGCTGAGGCGACATAGCTGAGGATCTGGAAGAAAAGCCTATGAAAAATATACATGGTGGCTCTGGCAACAGTCCTTGTAACCCTTTTCAGAGTTCCTTGAAGTACTGATTTCATCACACTCTGCCTTGTTCTAGTACAGTTTAGCACTTCGACCTTTTCATAGGCAATTTCTACTCTAAGGCACTGTATCTGTAGATCTCTCCAAAGTTAATGTCTCCTATTTATTTCCAAGGAAACTACAACAGATAAAAAGAGCACAACAACACTATTAGTTAGAGCAAATTCCCAGCTACAAAACACTATTTATCAATACAGTCACCACCATTACCTGTGCATTTTTGCCAACAATAAACAAGAACCTACATGCTGTGCTTGTAAAATTCTGTGTGACTGTCCAGAACATGGTTTGTCTTTCATGTCACTTTTGCCACCGCTGAAATGCACCACCCAGGCCTCGCTGTGCTCACATCCACTGTTTGGTTTCCATAAATGTTCACATAGCATCAATGAATGTTAATGGGTACCATTTTACCATGTGGAGGAATTCAATGGCACACCTTTGCTTCATGTCAGATGCCATTTTCAGACTTCCCCTCTGTTGCCGTCTGTCACATGGCAACAACATGTAATGGAATATTGGTGGGAAGGTTCAACCTCTACTGCCATACCACCAACGTCCATCTCTGACACTGTGGGCCAACATAATGAAATAGGAGGCATTATTTTCAGATCAGCCCTTGTATGTGTGACTGAGATTTATGTTATGAATCCAGCAGTTTTTGTCTCCAGAAACTGTGTTGTAATAATCCAAATATTTCTAAATGTTTCTTCATGGGCATAGTGGCAAAGAAGGCAATGCTGTTATTTGTTCCTTTTTTCACAGCCTGAAGTAAACTGAGAAATTAATATTGGGAAAAAAAAAAAAAAAAAAAAAAAAAAGAAAGCTGTGCCATGTTCAGAGTTTGCATAGGAACAAAAACAGGGTAGGGAAAGATTTCAGCAGAACAGAAATGGCAACACTTACTGCTCAATAAAGAGCAATCTGTGGGAATTTGCCTGATTTTTATCAGGTTGGGCAATCTGGTGATCAGTCCCAAAGTAGCGTTAAACTGCGATTGTCACAGATAGTCTGTCCAAGGAAACATCTTGTTGCATGGTTCTGTGCACAGTTCAGTGGCAGGTTTTAATTCAGTGCATGAAATCCGTTCCCCTGACTTTCAGCCCACTGTCCTCTGAGAGTCCCAGACAACCACTGAATCCCAGAGGTGGGCAAGTGCATCTGAATGCAGCCCAACCCAGAAAGTGCCAAGGCTTGCTCACACCAAACAGAGCCATTCTGGACTCTGAGGTTATTCATTGGCATCACCATACGGCTGTCCTGGCCTCATCACTGGCAAGGATGCAGCCTCCTCATTTTGGTGGTCCCTCTGGTTTCAGAGCAAAAGGAAGTCCAACACAGACATTCCCCTGATGATTCTGCAGACACTTTGAATAAACTGAGGAGTAAATTTCCTTTCACCTGGATTTTTCTTCTATTTAACACCTAGGAGTGTACTTATCTCACCAAACCTCTGATCCTTTAAAATTAAATTACCCTCCCCTGGTGAACCAGATCAAAAAAAGACCTTGTAAAGCAGAATAATCTTAGCTTGTCCTGGTTTTCCTGATTAAGCACTACTAAGATGAATGCCCTCCCCCATGTGAATTACTTCCTTGAGGTCCTCCCTGTTCTGCTGCCCTTGAGTTATCTTTAAAAGCTGCAAAGTGATTTGTTAACATTTTTGTGCATTTCAGAGCTTGGAAAGAATTGTTTGAAATATAGATACAACCCTGTAAAAGAATTCATCAAAACTTTTCCCCCATAAGCTTATGTAAAAATGGTAATGGGAGGCTAACAAGCTAAAAGAAAATGTAACAAAAGCAAGGGCAAAAAACAAAAACCTTCAGGGGGCAAAAAAAAAAAAAAGAAAACAAAAACAAACAACAACAACAAAAACCCACCACAAGAAAAAAATATACAACTTAGGAGTTTTCAGAAGCAATATGCTATCCTTTCTGCAACCCCATACAGATAGTTAGAATGCAGGCATTTCACACAATCTCAGTTAAACACAGGAGCATTTTCACCTTCAGGGAACTATGGCCAGTGATAGCTAATTGCTATTAAGATTATGTTAAACCTTCTGGCTAGTAAGCTCTGCCCTCACCTCCAGCTCTCCAGTTTTATCAGTGAGGACAATGAGTCAGCCTGAGATAAGAGGCAGCTAGTGCTCACTACCAGCCCCCTAACCAGCACTGTAGTTGCACATGCCAGGATAAATTTAGGAGTCCTGTTTTACCATCTAATCAAATGCTGTGTCTTAATCTGCCCCAAACAGCTGCCTAGCTTGGGATCCGAGCTGTATGCCAGCCTGCCTCTTTGTGGAAACCTTACGCAGAAGGCTCTCTCCTGTTCTTATGCTGTTTATACTGAGATGTCTACTGCTGTATTAAGACCCATGTGGAAACCTATATGCAAAGCACTGTTCACACTGCTGCCATTGTTTGGCATGAGGCCTTTCCCCGGGCAGCAGTGACTGCTGTGACACCTCCTCTCAGGTTCTCAGAGCAGGCTGCTGTGCTTACACAAGTCAACTGTTTCACACAAAGTTTTTAAAGATCCAGCCAACCCCCAGATAAATCATTAAGATAGGATTTGATCAGCTGAGAATCAGTGACCTGTTTTAGAGACCTCATCATTACCACTCAGAAGTAGTGTGTCTGTGAATTGAAATGAAAGTTCACCAGTGGAGGACCTCAATTATTTATTTAGTTATTTATTTATTTTTGCTTTGAATCTAACCAGATTTGCACTATTCTTTATTTTTCTAAGTTATTAATGTAGGACAAAACTTCTGACTTGGAATTGCTCTGTGATTGCTGTACATCGTTCCCACTATTAGGAAAATTCTGGAATTGAACTACCATTTCTATTTGGCATTCTTCTATGGGGCAGTTAAACTGAAGAAGTCTAACTTCAGGCACATTCTGTGTTTAAGAAAATGCCCTAAATTCAAATTGCAGAAAAATCCAGAAAATCTTAAATCTGCCTTTAATGGATAAGTTGTACAAAGTCCTATTGCCAACTTCCACAAAAAACAAACTAACAAACAAACAAACAACAACAACAAAAAAATGACAGAGGTGACTCAGATACTTCTATATAAGACTTTCCTGAAAGTTAGTAGCAACACTGGATGTCATCCCATGAGTAGGAGGACCTGTGGATTTAGCTGTATGGTTTTATGAACTAAATACAAGATTTATCATAAAAGAGCAGTTTGATATTTTTTGCTGTAAGCAGAACTTATGGAATAAGTATTAGATTTTTTATTATTACAGATTTTAGAGTGGCATTTATTTAGATGAGTATAAAATTAAAACATGATGTAGTCCAGTGAGTACTTGGAGACAAGTCTCTGCCTTTTGATACAGGATGATGTATTATATCAGGTTACATTTTTAGTAACCAGTTAAAGTAATACACGTGTGAGAAACTATGGCATTTAGAATAGCACAAAATTATTTCTAAAAGTGTAGAGAGCTGTCTTGGATTTGTGGGATCGTATTTGATTCTGAAAGTTTAGCAGGAGCTTGATAGATTAAATTCAGTTTAGTTTTACTTGATGTAGTGCTTAAGGTACCTCTCTGATGCATCTCTGTGGGCTTAGCTACAGTAAGGGAGAAAGAAGTTAAAGGCAAATAGTAGTAAATCTGCATCCTCATAAGTCTCCATTCTGCTTCAGTATGTATCATAATTTTCTTCCTAAGATTATGAATAAAAAAAAATATAAAATTACTAATGTATATCAGATGTTAGAAGAACAGATTTTTCAATGCAGTGAACAAGAAAAATAGATAAAACTTTAATTACAACATCTATATAATAAAGATCCTAATGATAGGATTCCGATATTAATTCCGTTTGAATATTTTCAGTAAAATCACTGCAAAATATAAAATGTAAGCCTCGGTTTCCAAAAGTCATTAAAAAAAATAATAATTATTCTGAGTTGCACAGGTAGTTAAAAAAATTATTAGTCCTAATCTTTTGACGTCCACATCATAAACCACAGTGTCATTTCATTTTCCTCCCTATATGTAGAGCATAACACACAGAATGTTACTTAGTGCTTCTGAAAGAAAATGCTTGCTAGTGAGGTTTGAATGAAAAACTTCATTGCTGTCTGATGTAACTGAGAAAGATCTCCCCAATAAATTCAGATTTATCTTGGCCTTTTCTCTGATTGGCAAATTTTCTTCTAAGAACATTGTTAACTGATTGAGAGTGCAAAGTATGAAACTCATCTTTGCAAGTTCATCCCAAAGTTGCCAGTAGCAACTAAATATTATTGACAGTTCAACATGGAAATAATGAGGATCTGCAAATGCTTCAGACTGGTACAGCATCCTTTTCATTGCATATTTTATTTTATTTTATATTTTTTTATTTTATTTTTACATGTTTTTGCAAGGATGGATGAAGAGCAAGGTAAATCACAGCACTTGTATGTGGTTGTTTCCTATTTTGTGTTTATCAAAATTGTAACGTCTACAAAACTAGCATGCAATATCTGAACCCTCTTGACCTTATATCATACAGGGGATACATGCTGCCTGCTAAATACATCCTGCAAAGAAATTGGCATTGACAACTTCAGCAGGTGGGATTTATGACAGGATATTACATGTTAAATCTATGCATGGAGATTACCTAGAGAAGCATGACGTGCATAACACAAAACAAAGGAGGCATAGAGAATAGCTTACATGGTTCCAAGACCAGCAGTTCACAAACTAATGTTAAGAAAACCCAGAGTTTTAATGGTAAATATTAAAACACTAAATTGAACTTCTGAAAGAAAATTGGATTTTCCTCTGTTTTCAACTATAACTATTGGCTATTCTGAGAAAATGGTAGAGGAGAGTAATTTCTAGAAAATAAATATTTCTTCACTTTTTGTCAGAAGCTGTTCTTGACCACTAAGCTGCCTCGCTATGTTCTCCAAACAGTGGGGCTTTTGTGCTGCTCAGTTCCAAATACAGCATACAGTTAGGCAACAGGCATGTCGCTGAATAGGAAGAGATGCTAAAGAACTTCCAAGGAACAAATATCTCCCTCCTTATTCCCATTAGGGTGAGGTGTTTTCAAAAAAGAGGTGACATTTGCAACACGTTTTAATATTGTCTTGTATATTCTGGGTTTTTAGCTAATAAATATATGTAATGTACATAGTAACATGGCATGGTATAAATATTGAAGGATCTTTTCTTACACTGCTTTTCAGAGAAAGCTCTAACACAGTAACTTTTGGCTTAAACCCAGTTGGTATCATTTGGAAAGATTTTTAAGGAATAGTTTTCCAAATGAACTGTGACTCTAAATCCAATTTACATTAAGGTGCTCTAAGTCAAGTGTTAATTCTGCAAGCTCTAATTACTTGAACAAACCTGAGCCTGTGCCTTTAAAAGAACTTGAGGACATCCCACTGAGGAAAATGGCTGCTAAACTAATCAAATAGGAAAGTTTAAACTTCTTGTGAAGTGCCAAAGGTTCCTACCTACCAGCAAGTGGCCTCAGGGTTAGAATAAACTCCTGGCTCACAACATAGAGCCAAGTGCACCAGCAGTGTGTCTTTCAAGCCCGGGGACTCAAGGCGGGCCCCATGCTCACCTCTGTGTATGTCACAATCTTATGCTAAAATGTCAATCCCTCTTGCATACACAGAAGCACAAATGATTTCCAAGTTTTTTTGTTCTCTTTTTTTCAATTATTCTTACATATAGTAGTCATATCTATAGATATTTGACTCTAGGAAATAGTGTGGAAACTTCTGCCAGAAACATCTCTGTAGGAGGAAAAAAAAATGAATTAAGATGATAGCAGCTGTGAAGGGAAGACTAGGCTGGACTAAATGTAACGCAGTTAACATACAAACTCACGAATACCCTTCAGAAGAATTAAAAATCCTGATAATTTTATTAAAATAAATGTATTCCAATCAAGTTGATAGCTGCTAGTAGTTAATATCGTGATTTCATCACTGTTTCAGTCAGCGTTTGCAACAGTTTTCTCCAACAAGCATCCTATTGTCAAGGCAGACACAAATCACTGGGGAGGACAAGCTTTGAGATCAAGATGGGGAGTTCAAGCCTTCCAGAACTGAGTTTTGGTGCCCAATGAGAAGCCTCCTCTCCCTGGAATTTGTTTCACTCCAGGTTCCATTTCCCATGTGTGTGTCAGTGCACCACATGCACTGAGCTGAAAGCAGTAATGAGCTCTGCCATTATCCAGTGCCTTCATTCCTCTTTTGGTTATTTTTTCCCAAACATTACCAACCAAGTTGTTCTTTTAACCTGTCATCCTTCTCTCTCTTCTAATTCCAGCTTGTTTATTGCAAGTCTTGGATGATTATTTCTAATAAGATACTCTGGTAAATTTTAAATGTGTAGTTAATTAGTTGCAGACCTCACCCAAACTACACTACCTGCTAGATGATAATGTGCTTTGGGATTATGTGTATACACTCAACTTGGAGTGTTTGGTTGTTTCCTTTTCAGTGCAAAAGTGTTTGACCAGAAACATCAAATGTAATTTTGCTTCTGTTCAGTTTTATCTTCCTCACTCATCATCAAACACTTATACTAAGAATTTTAGCATAGAAAATTTTATTTTATATATCTGAGGGAAAAATCATTTCTTTCATTATTAGATGTAATGCAGATAGAATAACAGATTTTCTTGTTCTGAAAAGCAATAATCTTCATGGTAATGGGGAAGATACTTCAGGAATATATTCTTTCTTTTCAAATAATGAAGTTTTGTAGAAATGAGAGTGAAATGGTCTCTATTTACATAGAAAAGAGATCCTGAAAAGATCTTAACTGCAAAATTGTCAGCTTAGAGTTACTGTAATTAGTGCATCCCACATTACCTTCATGCCATCTTGTCATGGCTATTTGACAAATGTTGCTTATTTGGAAATCCTAATAAGCAATGTCGCCTTAGACTTTCAAAGTAGGAGTTTAGTAGCTGTCTCAGGATCAACTGAGCAACAGGATCAGCTCTTTAATCACTGAAAGGTCAGGGAGGTCCAGAAATAACACTTAACAATTCATTAACGTTTAGAAAGCAGACACAGCTGTAAATGATTGCTTTTCTCTTAATACTGAATCAATGAGTCTGCTATACACAAATCAGCTCCTGTTTGTTTCTGCTATGTGGCTTTTGTGAAAGTGAATGTTAGACTGAAGCCAGATGCTGCTTTCCACTTGCTTTCTTCACTCTCCACACGTCCCTCCCCATGCAGCGGCATTCTCAGTGTGTTCAATTTGTGTTTCCAGTCAGTGCTGCTGTGACAAATCAGCAGGGGACCTTCACATCAGAGCCCCAGACACTTTAAAAAAGCACCATACTTCTGATGTTAGGATTGATGGAGAATCATTCCATCTATTGTCATGTATACTCTTATTTGGAAGAAAAAATGTTGGGAATTGAAGCAACACAGAAGTATTTCTGTTATGAGTGAGAACTTCCCAAATTGTTCTGCCTCCCTAAACAAAAACTGCACCAGAGAGCATGGTAAAATGTAAAGTGAGCAAAAGAAAAGACTCGGATCACAGTTGTGCTTCTGCATATTTAGGGTATGTGCATGAGGAGCTCATTATTCAAAGAGCCATGGGACTACTTCACTTGCTGTCAAATAAACATGTTTAGGACAGCTGAATCTTTTTCTTTTCCTGTTAAAAAGACAGATAGAGATACAAGAGTGTAATGCGTGGGAGTTGAATCCATCGGGAATGTTCTTGGAAGTGTCAGGTATTTTTCTCCCTGAATTACCTTAAAAATGAAAGACCTAGTTCCTCAACTTCAGTTGCTATTCCCTTTTTCTTACAAAGAAACTTACTCAAGTAAGCTGTCTTTATAGCTAATTCATGACCAATTAGATGCTCTTTTGAAGTTCATTTCTCAGTGAACTTTTATGGACATTGACTCATTCCTTTGAAGGCAGTATTAAGCATTGCATATGAAATAACAGCATCTATAATAACTTTGGAGAAAGGAATCCCAAATATGAGCAAAGCAAGTTTGATTGTTTTGTTTAAGTGGCTATTAGTAAAAATTGATTTGAGATGCTAACTCAGTTGTTATTAGCCTGCCTGCTGTAAAATATTCTGCTTTTAATTTTGCCATGTTTCTTATTGGCACAGTCATAGTTAGACCTGATCAATAATTATGGTTGATGATTATCACTAAAATTGATTATACATTGCTGATTCACCAAAGATATACATTAAGTCTTCTCACATAAGTCCATTTCTTTACTCAAAAGCAGACCTGTAATGCTCTAAATGGTTATTCCAATTAGCAAAATAAAATTTGCATCAGAAGGATCCAAAATTACGTAAATTTAAACAGCATCTTCCTACTTTACTCACCACACCTACGCCCAGGTATTCAAGCCATAGACCTTCAGTGAAATCCTGGTCACTGCTGTGTAACTTTTCTCACACACTTACCTGTTTAATAGTATTGCTCTTCCTCTCATGCTGTGTGCTTTTGTGTTTTTTTTTTTTTAATTTCTTTTTTTTTCTTTACACAAAACACAATTGCAAAGGGAAAAACAAGCACTGAGTTGAACTCACAAGCCAAATTATTACCAAGAGCTGGATTTTCACACTTGGAGTATCAAATCATAATTTTCAAGTTAATGCGAGGTACATACATAATACCAATTGCAATTTACACAACACAGTTATGTCTAGAAATACATTCTAACACTCTCCAGGTTATTTTCAGCATATTAATAAATGATATGATTTATCATGTTCACATATAATTTTTCTTTAATTCCAGCATTTCAGCAAACACTTAGGTCAGGCTTCACTTTAAATTTGTTTGTATTGGATAGGTACATTATTGCATTATTTCTTCCCTTTCCTGAATATAATTATTTTCCATAAATGAATCTTGTCTTGAAAGACAAAATGAATTGAGCAATATTGCTTGGGGAGAGAGCCTACATAGGTTTTTCCATGTGTCCATTACTAAAGATATGATATTCATTTAAAAAGGAAAAAAAGCCTTCATACCCTGAGGAAGCTCCAGAATCAGATTAAGAAATAAAGGATCATTATCAGTACAATATAAACAGCATTTGTATTGATAAATCCACGTTACAACTCTTTAAAAGAGCTAATAATTTTAGTGCCAAATAAAGAAGAGATTGCAGTTTCCAGTGAGGAAATGGCTGTAATTGCTATTCTGGTAGTGGGTAAGAGATGATTATTAGACATCATCCATTACTATGATCCAGCACTGTAGCTGCTGACCACAGAGGTTGTTATTCTGAAGATGAACACTAAACTGCAAAACACATGCTCTGACACCCACTTTACATGCTAAAATAACAATAAAAAGGAAGATTCCTGTTCGATGTGCATTTCAAAATGAACGAATGTTGTTTTGAGCATTCTCCTTAATCCTAACATGCGTAAGCTAGACAGATATGCCTCTTGGATGTCCTCTTTATAACGTGTTCATACCTAATCACACAAAAAAAATTGAACTAATCACATAGAAACACTAATACTCAGCATCTGTTCTTACTAACAGATGTGACTTGTAAAGGCATTCTAGGAAAGACATCAAACTTTTGTCCTAAACTGTCTTTCTTTCTTTCTATAGGGAGAAATGCCTTTTACATGCCTTAGGCCCTCATGTTCTCACCAAATTAAAGATGTTATCAATCCCTTTTCCTGTGGAGAGAAGAGCTGTATCAGAATTATTGTTTCTATATGTTTGAGATCTATTTAAAACCTTGTGCTATAACAATGAGTCATTATAACATATAATCTCCATTTTATCTGTAATTAAGGAATAATCATAATGGATAAGGATAATCATAGTGTGGGAAAAGTTTTAATTCAAATTCAAGTGATAGCTCAAATTCTTTAAATTTCATCAATCTTACCTCATGACACTGTTTCTAGACTATAATTCAAGTTAAATTTTCAGCTTACATTTTATTATTATTGTAAGTATTTCCCCATTCTTTCATTCTAATACAAACTGGTGAATATGAAGAAAGTTTGAAGGATGCAGTGAATGAGGCACTGAATAAGCCATTTGCAACTGAATTCTTGCCAGTAAATGGTGATATTAGTGCAATTATTGGCAATTTACAGTTATCAAGATAAAAGCATTCTTAAGTGGATGTAGCCAGTTCAGAGGTGATCACTTCTTAATGCAGCAAAAAGCTACTCATTTAATCTTTATCACTGCATTTATTCTTGTTTACTTGAGAACACTGTAAGTGCTCCATAACTTTGAGTTCAATTATTTTAAAATTATTTTTACATGCTTCCATACAAATTCCATTACAGTTTAGCATTAATGAGGACACATAATAAGCAGTTACCTGTAAAATACTTTCATCTGAAATGCTCTTCTGCATAGTGCATCTTGGTGGTAATTTTTTCCTACGTGTCAGCTTACAGCATGCATTATACTACATCTATAAATGCAGAATAATGCCTAAGATTTTAGGAGATTATTCTGTAGTGCAGTGAGCTGATCTGTAAGCTAAAACCAATTATCTAGAGGGTGTTGATCTGAATCACCGTAAATAAGTTGTACTTACAAAATTGCTGATAACAAAATGGCCAACGTGGAAGTGATTAAAATTTCTCTTTCACTAAAAGATACATCAGACTGCTGTCTTTTTTACTCAACCTTTCTTCCCATACTTTGCAGTTGAAGAATTAGACATTTTGAGAGAATCAGTAAAATATTCTGGAGTATAAATTAGAAAATATCCTTTCAAAAAGAGATATTGTGTCTTTGAATGAAGGATTCTTTTTTATTGTGTCTATTTAAGTTAGATTGCAAAAAGCAAACATTTTTATTGTTATTATTCACAGAAATACTTGTAAAAATCATGTTTTCAGAAATGACACCACAACAGAAGGCATTATAATATACCAGTCACTTACGGTACTAAAATAACAATACAGCTAAGTATTCAGCCACAGAATTTAGATATGGATGTGCTTGGTACCTTTACCTAGCAGGGAATTTTTCATTATACTTTAATTTCACGCCTACTCTGAAAACTTCATTGCTGTGGGGTTTTCTTTTCTCTCTCCTTTCTTCGACTAGAAGAATGTTGCACATATGAGACCATTCTCTGGTGTATTTTGATGGCATCTCTACAATTTTTTATTAGATGTTTTCCTATTACAATTATTTTCAGCTGCTTTAAATACTTCACTGACTTCCTTGTTATTTTATGCTCTATGAGGACTGCTTTTGAAAAGTTACACACCATCATAACTCTTAAATTATTGCTCAGTAACAACTCTATATGTTCACTAGTAATCTCCTAAATAGAAATGCTGGTCAGCTTTGTTGCTCTGCTCTGGACTCACATGTTTTATTTATTTATTTCTAAAGTGTTAGTCTCAGAACTGAGGGTTTTTTTTTTTTTTTAAATGTATATTTTCACCATGCTTTGTTAAGATTCATTACTAAATCCTCTTCAAATTACTTCAGGTGCATAAAAATTTGTCTGAGCCAAAGCAGAAATTCCCGCTGTCTTTATGTCTATATCAATGTGCTGAGGCACATAAAAATTGACTATCTGAATATTTATAATTCAACATGCATTAACTGTCTTTTAGAATATAGGTAGCTTCAGATGTATAAAATTCGGACGTACAGCAAATACCGAAGCAGAAGGAAGGTTTTAAGGTGCAGACTTCTGAAGAGAAATGATCTGTATGTTATTTCTTCTAGATAAAGCCTCACATTAAAAATTGTCAGCATCCTTACTCTGGTTATCAGAAAGCAAGTTGGGTTCTGATTTGGTTGTTACTCTGACTTAAACATGACAAGTCCTTCATTTGAAAACTGTCAGCCACATGTAGCAGCTTCAAGCTGAAAATGGAAGGGGGAAAGAAAGCAAGCAAGCCACTACTTTTTGTTACACTATTCCTTGCTAAAATGAAGTGACAGACAGTAATAAATCTGGAAGAAAACAAGTTGATGATGTTTGTAAGTAGTCAAGCACAGCTCTCCTTTGATCTAGATAATGACTTATTCACACATTCACAGTCAAGCTCGTGCTTTCTCTGATATGTAGTTTATAATCAACAGACTAACACTGGCTGTAGCAAATTGCCCATAATCAGTGCTGTCCAGAGCTGGGGGAAGGTACATCAGCATGCCACAGCTCCAGAAATGTGTAGGTTTGTAGAATGCTGCCAGCAGTTCTGGTGAACCCATCAGCCTCCTTTTCCTAGAAGCTCTCGTATTAGTGTCATCTTTATGTTACTGTATAGTTATCAGTGAGATTGTTAAACTTAATCTAGTGATACAGTTTATTATTTGCTTAACAAGTCTTGCTAGTTTGCCACTAATGCATGACACTTATTAAGGGTACTTATATGTTAATTTTGGTTTTGTTAGCAATGAAATTCCCATTGAATTACGTTAATCCAAAGCCCACCATTTATAAAATGGAATACTATTTTATAAAGATTTCCATAATAGAAAACTAAAGCCCCAAGGAAATAAATCCTTTAGAATGTGCACCTTGTTTTAGTTGCTAAATTCTCCTGTGTAGCAGAAGAGGAGGATTTTCCTGCAAGGTCAGTTTCATTGTTTCCGTCTTGCACTGCAGCTGCCCAAGTCTTTTCATTAATGTGACCCAAGGGGTTTCAGTTGCAAATGTCCCACTGTCCCCATTTGGGCTTGACCTCAAGATGACTTTGGCATTATTATTGCTAGGAGAGAATCAGAGCTCAACATGGTGATTTACTTAACTGTATACAAACTTTACTGTGTGTTGTTTAAATGCACATTTCACTGTTTACAGTGCTTCACTAATATATTTTAAAAAGTAATTGGATAGTTCTAACTATGCAAAATTGCTTATATGAGTGTGACAATGCAGTACATTGCTGCTAAGCAGGTTTTAATCAACTCAACATTGGGCTCATTTGGTTACTAATCTCAGATGTCTGCACTTCATTTTTGTATTTTAGGAAGGAAGTTTCCATAAATATTCAAGATGTACTAAGTAAAAGTAATTATTTAGGGCTTAGCTGGGAGAGTAAGCAATGGAATGAAAAGCTGTATGAGCTGAAATGGAGATTTTTTTAAGAAGTAGTTCTTTGAGTATAAGCTAGATTTACAAGAAAACTGTGGATCATCAACATTCGTACGAAAGCAATACAGTAGACTTGTTTACCTGGAGTATATGCGTGCTCCAGGAGTCACCTTGTACAAAAAGATGAGCTTTAATTACAATAAAACATCTGTTCCTCTTAAAAAATGGAAGGCAGCTTCTAACAAATCGTGTTTTTCTCTTTCATTCTTTTGATACGCTCATGGTTTACAATGAAGTGTTTTCAGAAAAAAAAAAAAAAAAAAAAAAAAGGTTTTGGAAGTTTCTCCTTGCTGGCATGGATTGGCAGAGGGGTGGGTAGGGACAAACCCTCACCACAGTGCCAGAAGAACCTGGAGCACCCCCACATTGCTCCTTCAGTAGGCTTGGGGTGACTGAACCATGATTTATCTCCTCAGTTTCCTGAGCCAGATACATCTTTGTCTTCCACTTCTGACATTAGATGGCACACACTCAATTGAAACCTCGCAACTTCAGAGGCTGCTTGCATTTGGATTGCATGTAGCCAAAAAATGTCCTCAGCTGTAACCTTGTTTAGTGCTCATTGAATGCTAACCTCTCCAACATGGGCATTCTTCATTTTCCCCTGGCCAGGGTGTTAACATATGGAACACTTTTAAAACAGTCTTTAGATGAAGAGCCAGCTCTGCCCCTGGCCTTGCAGGCAGGTCTGCCACCATATGTGCTGTTCTTGATGCTGTTATGATAACAAGACCTTTACTTACACTTCTGTCCTTTGTGTTCAGCATGCATTGAAGTGGGTGACTTGCAGCTAAACAGGACGAGCCTCAGGGCTGTGAGAGGCTATTGGGTATCCCTGGTCTCCCCCAGTCTCAGGGTCTTGTCTTCAGGTGTCAATCCCAGCCTAGCCTTGACCTGTCTCCATGGAGATGCATGTGGACTGGGCCTGCTGGTCGCCATTTTCTTTTGGCCCCGCTGAGGTGGCGCAGGGCAAGTGCCGTCAGACATTTTGTGGCACCCTCTGTGTGCACACAGCAGCAGGTCGGCGCTGAGCTCTGACAGGAATTTTCTGCTCTGTTTTCCTATTTCTTGTTAAAATTCTATCTTAAGATCTTTTGAAAGTTAGAAACTGCTAAAAAGGAGCTGGGAAGAAAGAAAGTATTTTCTCCACTTTGTGTGAGGAAAACCTGTACATTGCTCTACCTGGTAATAGCAAAGACATTTATAGCACCAATTTGTTTTAACAAAATAGTTATGTTTACATGTAGCATAAGAAGAATTAGAACAAAGTTTGTCTTATCTCTGCTCTCATTAATTTGTTTGCTTGTTGCTACTTATGTTGCTTCAGGTCATTTCCTGCCATCAGCAGTGTCAGGTTCCTGCCTGGAGTACCTGAAATAGCAGCCATCTCCTCAGGGTGAATCATGGCTCCTGCAGCCTTTGCATGGCTTTCTTACCACTTTGACAGTTTTGCTGCCTTTGCCTTTTGCTCTCTTCTTTTCTGGAAGATTTTTCATTGCGTGTTATGGTTATTAAAGACAAACAAGTCATGTCTTACCTTGGATGAGAGAAGATAAGAGCAGGAGAAAAAGGCTCAGGCTTAACTCTTTCCTTTGTTCTCATCTATCAAAGGAGAGATTGCCATATGGTTTCTCTGCATTTGCTGCTTATTATATTTGTAAATGTGACATATATTAATCACATGTTATATTAAAAGAGTTTTGCTCTTTTAAAGTTATTCATATTTTATTCTGTTTAATTTACACTGTTACTTTCTGATTTTATAATTGCAGACTAGATATTTTAATGTTTATACATAAAATCTGAGCTGAGTATTTTTGCTGGGATGGTATGTAGGAGAATATAGTATATGACAAGTGTGTTAACTGTATCTGATCTCAGTAACGGAAGCTGTAGTTTATTCATTAATGTTAATGGAAACATAAAACATAACAGTTGATACCAGCTGTGAAGATCTGTTTGGCTATATTGTTAGGAGATTTTTTTTTTTTTTTTTGTGTGTGTGTGTGTGTGTGTGTGTGTGTATTTGTGTGTGTGTGTAAATATTTATTGGACTAGTTCTTAGTTCATAATACATAAACATTCATATTCAGAGGGTTATTCATCCTGAGGCTGCTTTGTGACTACGGAGAAACTGCTGTTTGTACAGGGTTATAGTTTGCCTAGGTTTTGACCTGGTGCAGGCTGACAAGTCGAGTGATGTTGGTTCAGCTTATTGAGAGGTAATGGGTACTCCCAGGTTCAGGGCCAGGCATTTGCTGTGTACACAGGAAGTAGCAGTAATGGAGAGGAGCAGGGAAATGCAAGGTTTAATCTGGTCACTTTGAGAGCAGGCACTAGCAAACCTGAGCTCACTTTTCCATATATTTTATACCGGAACTGCTGTTTCTTTTGTTATTTATGGAGGTTTGACCTTTAACTGGTAAATCTATATAAGCATTGATATACATGCTTGCAAATATTGACAAATGCAACTGAACAAAGCAATCTTTTTCTGTGTTGAATATTGTCAGAATTTGCAGTGACCTACTCTTCAAAATTTAAAGTGATCATTAGGTAAGATTTTCATGCCAAAGTGTTTGCCTTCTTTGTTATTTTGTATCTTCCATGGTTAAAGCTGCTACAGCTGAAATTTGTCCAAATGGCACTTAAGCACAGGGTTCTGCTCTGTAGAAAGGAACAGTGCATGTTCTGCTGTCTGTGCTGTTTTTAACACTTGATCTTTCATCTCTGCCTTATTAGTATGATGTGACCTTTCTTCTGTACCATATTGTGTCTATCCTTGTGGACTCCCTTCCTTTCACTCTTGTGACATTTCACTTTAATTTCTTCTGTGTCCATATGTAGTCTACTGCCTATTTCCAGTGGAATTCAGGTTTCTTATCTCCAATAGACCAAGCTCTGTTCAAACTATAAATTTCATCTCTCTGCAGTTTTCACAAAGGTACTTGCATTTTGAAATTTTCTTTTTGCTCTGGCTTCCCGCAGTTTTAATTTTAGCTTTACCTAGAAATGATCTCAATGTTCAGACAAGCAAATTGCTGACCATTTTTAAGCTTCATTTGAATCTATTGTAACTAAACCCATTATTTGATACAATTGACTTAGACAAATAGATTTCCCTAAGTGTGGAGGTTACAAAGTATACAAAGCCCATTTTTGTTTACAAATGAAGGGAAATCACTGATCAAGGAAGAAGAGCAGTTCAAAAAGCCTTTCAGTAACTCTGTAATAGTGATGCTGCTAGTGTTTCCCATTCTTTCCCTATTATTTTTTCGTGTGAAGGAAAGAATTGCATATTGGTTACCTTGGGATTCATTGGCTTAATTGGTTTTGTACATTAATATGAAAAAGCACAAATCAGTTAATCTCATCCCTCAATTGTAATTCAGAATTTAAGAAAACTCATGCAAAAGGTGTATCTTCTGAATGGTTACTTTTAATAGTTAATAAATTTCTATTATAGGAGTTATGAAATAATTCATTACTTGAGAAAATTGTGACAGTAAAAATAAGAGAGCTAGCAAAGCTTAAGCTTTATGCACACAGAGCTACTAATGGAGAAATTGGCACCAGTGTAAATGGGCTTCTGAAATATACATGAGACCTGATAGAGAGAAGAGATCACAGGTATGGACTACACACTGAAGAGCTTCAAGAGAATACAAATTTGTCTTTTTTTTTTCTTGAGTTTTTTTTTTTGTTTGTTTGTTTGTTTGTTTTTTCTCAAATGCTTTTAAAAAATACACTGTTCATTTGAGTCTGAAATTAGGAAGTGACACAAAATTATGAGAAAAACTCTTTAAGAATGTACGTATATTGTTGTACATGCACACATATACCTGCAAAGTTACTCTTTGAGGAAGCTGGAAGGAAGGATTTGCTTCAGTTTTTAGCAGATACTCTTTCACTAGTCTTTGCTTTCGATCAAGGAAGGAGCACAGACTTAACATTTGGATTAAACACCTTATACTGACTTGAACATTTATGTGTTTTTGTTGTTGTTGTTTACATTTACCTTTTCCCTAAAGCTTCCTCTCATGGTCTAATCTTCAACTTCACTGAATCGATTGTCAATGGTGTTTCCAGTTCTTTTGTCTGTCTGCAGAGGCAAGTTATCCAGTTAAAAAAAAAATAAAAAATAAAAAAAATGCATTGCTCTGGAACCAAACAGCTACTTGTATTATGGAAGTACAATTAAAAAAAAAAAAAAAAAATCTCCAGTAGTCCATATACATTTTGATACTCAATTAATTTTGAAGATTATAATTCACTAAATAAATAGGTATGGGGAAGGATTCTATTAATGCTTTTGTATTGGTAGTGTAGGAGAAATCCTGAGTCACAGCCTCAACAGTAATGGAACACCAAATAGGAAGGCAGGGCCAACCCAAGGAAGCTCAAGTGCATGCAATTCATCTAAGTGACCAGAAGAGGTGGAGCCAGGATCCATCCCTTCCCTGACCTCATTTAAGGGTTGGCAGTGGAAGCAGCCGTGTGTTGTTGGAGATCTCTGTATATCTGAGGTCTTCTAAGGGTAGGTAGATTTTTTTATTTTGTTTCCTGTGTCTGTAGCTGCTGTATTTGAGCATGTCCTCACCTGGTGCAGCCAAGGACTTTTCTACTATGCTACATTTACCATCATGTTACTGGTAATTTGTTGTCTAATGAAACACCTAGACAGTATTTTTTTCTTTGTGGTAATTTGTTGTTTTTAGTCAGTGAATTTTTAATTTGGTGAAGAATCAAGGCTGTAAAGAATGTTCTGAAAAGAATTTTGGATCTCTAAGTAGTGGCTTAATCTTCTGTATGGCAAGGATGCCACATAATAAGGTTTGTTTTGTTATCTTTTTGTTGCATTATACATGTGTTCTTTAGCCAGATACAATATTCTGGGACTGAAATAATAGGTTGTATTTTGATTTAACTGACTACTATAGTGATAGCATGGGTTATGGAGTTTTCAAAATGAAACACATCTCTTGCATTAAACATTTTATGTTCTAGTGTTAGGAGCTACTACTTCCAAATAACTGTATTCTACCGGATTACGTGTGTATGCAGTGTACTTGTGAGGGTGAGATCTTCTGGAGTATATGAAATTGAAAAGGAAACTATTTTATCTGCTCGGTAATTATTTAAAGAGAAGTAATTAATAAATTAATCTTACTGTAAGATCTTACCTTGTGGCCTGACTTCACAAGAGACTGAGTATCTTGGTCCTCAGCAAGGACAGAGTGCATATTGAAATTGAAGTAAAATCACTGACCTCAAAGGAATAGAAGTTTAAATCATTGTTTTACGATAATGTTAATCAGTTTGCAGGATCTAGATCAGTTCAGAGCCCTCCTAAGCCTTAGCTTAACATTGTTTATTGCATCTGAATAAGAGGGTGATCCTTAAACGTAGTTGAAGTCTGTGCAGTTCTGCACAGAGGTTTTAGGGCTCACTATCTGAGTCAGTTTTCAGAGACGGGTTTAATTGTGTCACTTGTCCAACTCTCACTCTTTTCTAATCAAAGGTTTAGGAAAACTTCAAGCTATTCACGCAGATCAGGGCAAATCAAAACAATAGCAGTAACTTAGTATTGTATTTTTTCCTTTTTTTTTTTTCCCTTTGTATGTATAGGAGTTCATTTGAGACATAAAACAGCATCCCCTTTCCTCTAAATATGTGTTTTAATGAAAATAAATCCTTTCTTGTAAGAAAGGAGGCCTGAACTTAATACCTGCTTTAAAGACTACTTCAGTTTATTTAGCTGAGTGTTCATCCATAAGATGTTCTTTTTTTCCGCTAATGATTGAGACTTGCAGTGAATGAAGTTTAGTTCTTAGTTCATGCTGTCAGTTTATTCACTTTTCATAGTATTTGAGATAGGCTGCAAGTACAATCACTTCAAAAATGGATTTGCTCAGAACTGATTGCTGATCCTACTGTTAATCCTTCTGCTATTTGATAACTTTTGTTCTTTTTCAAGATTGACTATCACGTTATAAGGTAGCTTTCTTTTAGAAGGGGCAATGTTATGTAATGGTAAGCCATTTAAAATTATTCTAAAATCAACTGAATTGGCCATTAAGTAACTCCATACATCTGCCAGAGGATGCTGGTTGTGAGGCCACTAGACCCAAGGAGCATCAAAAATGGAATGCTGGGAAGCAGAGATGGTGAGAGCATTTGGCAGTTTCATCTATGCACTTTTCTTGAAGTTCAAGAGGCTGTTACTGGAACAGTTGAATGAAACTTCAGGATAAGATAATATACAGAGTAAGATAATATGAAATTTTATCCTTGGAATCTTCATTCATGAAGTATCTTTTGGAGGCTAAATACGATTGCGTGGTCTTAAGGCAAAGAGAGTAAATTGTCAGTATTAAATAATCTTTATTCATAATCAATATTCATAACTATAGAATTACTAATTATTTCCTAGGAACAAGCTTATCTGAGATGTACATTCATGCATATGCTCTTACTTCACAGTGAATATGATAGTAAGTGTATTTACATAGGAGGGTTAAACTAATACATATTACCTCACATTTTATAGTGCACAGTGAATACGTAGAGAGTTTGTTACTATAGCTCAGCTTGTTAAGCTGCAGTAACATGACCATATGTCTAATTCTTCAAATGTCAATATCAAGATTTAATACTGTTTAATGAATGCACTTTAAATTGATACCTCCTGTTAATTTGGATTAACTTTCAAGGTGTCTCTATAACAAATGTGTAGAATATGATAGTATTTGCTTTACAGTCCTCTAAACTAGCAGGAACTGTTATGTGCCAACTTACTGAGCACTAAAAGCACCATTTGCAAGCACTATTTCTATAGCCATGTAGTCTCTTAGGAATCATATAAAGCAATGTTAACTGCTGTGTTTTGTACAGACATGCATATTTTGGGGGAAGATCAATGAATGCCATCTCTGAGCAGTACCCACCTATTTTTTATACAGGCTTTATTTTCAGCTGTCTCAGCTTCTTTTTTTTTTTTCTATCTTAATAATAACCATATTTACTATATTATCAATGTTTCATAAGACACAAATGTGTAGGTCAAAAAGATTGAGGTAAAATAATTAAATATTTCAGTCAACTTCATTTTTGTATCCTGAATTTTCTACCTTAAATTGTTCATGAATCAGTATTTTGGAACTGCAGTGATATGACAAGAAAATATTTTTTATATTTCAGTATGTATAAATAGCTGATAGAAAAAATAGTACATACATGCAAAAATAAGTGCTACAAAGACTGTGTAATAACTAAATTAGTTCAAAGCTTTTCTTTCTCCCTTCTCTTTCTTTTCTTTCAAAAGAACTATGCTATTAGGAGGAACATTCATTCCTCAAGCTGATCAAAGAGACAGGGTTTTTCCAACTCTTAGGCTGACTGACATTTGTCAGTGTTACGAGATGGGCTTTCTTTTTTTTTTTTTTTTTTCCAAGACTCAGTGAACTCATTCACAAAAGCATCTAGGCACAGAAAATGCATGTTGAAGTCTCAGAGCCTGAACTTGAGAATCATCTATAGTTAAATCTTTAAGTTCTTTAGCTGGGCAAGGACTAGTTCAGAATGAAGTTGGCATACTCTCATATAATATGGGGTGTGTTAAAGAGAGGAGTGTATGGAGGTACCAGGCCAGAGCAACTACCCAAGCAACAATGGCAAAAAACAAAAGCCCCACATAAATCAACACATAAGCAAGCTATATTGAGTAGCAAACTTGCAACTTAAGGAATAAACTGAAAAATTCCTACTGGAAAAATAATTGAGCACCATGTGATATCACCCGGACTGTCAGCATGTTTCTTAAGCAAAGTCAGTGGAGAGTCTGAATCAGCCATTGGAGTCCTCAGAAAAGCAGTAAGAAATGAAGCTTTGGAAGCATGCTGTACAAGCAGACCTCTTGTTGCGAGTCTATAATGTGGTGGAAATCTAGAAATATTATCTCTTAATCTTTTAAACACTTTGAAAAATTCACTTGGATATCATGAAAGATAGAGAAGGGGAACCATTTGCAATTTATTACCAGAAAATATTGGCACATTTCTCTGACCATTTAAAGAAAGATAATGCTGTAGAAAACCAAGAAAACATGAAAAAAAGATTCATTATTTCCTTAGTTCTTTTATATTAAGCCAGGGGAAGCCAGTCAGACTTAATTCATATTAGTAGAAAAACCATTCTTATGAAGTTGAAGGTGTGAATTTTCTTCAGCTATCCTAGAAAGAAAATTAAGTCATCAATTAAATATTTTCTTCACCTGCTTTCTATAATATTTTGTGAAGCATTATGTTTAAAATCGGTTTGGTTTCCATTTCATGTAATTCCAATACTATTACTCTCTAAGATAAGACAATCATCAGTGCTGCTGTTCCAGGACTTATAGCTGGACCTGCAGTTGTTATGAATTTATTAAGAACACTAAAGAGCACCTTTACAATTATAGCAGCATTCTTATGCCACCAGTGAAAAGATCATGTCAGTATTTCTCTGGTAAGCTGTGTTTCATGTCAGTGACCCATGAATTGCGAAAGGTTTGCAAGGAAGCCAAGGTGAGCTTCCAGAGACATTTTGTCTTTTGTGTATGTATCTTAAATAATTTTGCATTAACAAAAAACAAAACAAACAGTTTTTAATATAATACATCATAATAAGCTGAATCAACTTAGTTTTCTACAGGGGTAATTTAAGCAATATTTTACGATCTAGACTGGCTGACCAGCAACCACTTCAGCTGTGAAGCTTCAGATTCAGCAGTGAGGCTGTAACATTAGGTAGATCTTTGTAGGATAAGTTCATGTTTGTAAACAAGAATGATGTTAAAATAGAAGACCAAATCTCTACACAGCATTATTTTATCCTTTGGTTTGAACAATTCTGCTCTTCTAATCTTGATTTGAACAACAGTTGCTGTGTCAAATCTGAATTAAAATCTGTAATGCCTGTCATATACAGTAATGCATTATAAAATAGATTCTGTAGATTTATCAGCTCCATGTGTTACTTTATAATCTGTAAGGACACCACGGCTGATCTTGTAGCTGGGACCATTCTCACACTGTGACATCACAACCTCATCTTGAAGTGACACCTCAGTAGTGGCAAGGCAGTGGACAAGTTGATACTATTGATAAACTTGCATTTTTCTATATGTACAAACAATTCCAATTCCACTGAAAAAAAATGAACAACTCAATATTTTCAAGATGTTTTGGAAGAAATTGACATTTTGATGGATTTATTTGTTACCCTTGGATTTGGTCAACCAAACTATTTTTTAAATGTTTTCTGCCTTAAGAATCCTTTCTATTCATAAAAGCACTTGATGATTCTAATTGTTTAAAATCTCATGAAGGTTCCTTGTATCAATGGGAGTATTCAGTCTTCCTAGACATAATTTAATGATTTAATTACTATGGTTTCTTACTGAGAGCCCTGCTAATAGGGATCCTATGCCGATTACATAAATTGTATTCACTCAAGTACAGTAAATGGTGAAGCACGTAATTCTATTATTTTTTTCCTCAATTTAATTGAAACTGAACCATTTAAATAAAACAATTAGAGGGCTTTCTAGCAGCCCAACAATAGTTAATGTTGTCCTTTTTTTTTTAATTGTGATTACTTTCAGAGGTGGTTATGTATTCAGCTAGATTAAAGTTATTTCTTGTATTACACTGATTATTAGTACCATGTAAAACGCATGCATGCATTAACTGCCTTTATTATGAATCCCATCCTGTACTTCTCTTGCTGCTAATTTTTTCTGTCAACTGTTTCACTTGATGCAAGAAATCTGGTGAAGGAGCTGCTTGGATAAAGTAGATTTCACCCTGCCACCTTTCTTGCCTTGCCTTCTGAAGCTGTTTATGATAATGCCAAATGAGTATTCAGAACGTGTGTGAGACTGTTGCCTGTCACACAGGTTGTTTGCCACAAAGGCTTTCTCTGATCTACTTCTCCTCTTAATAGGCTCTTTAAGATGCCATGGAGTCACATTTGTTAAAGCTTTTCAGGATAAATTTTCAGGTAGAAGTCTTGGTGTATTTTCTGACAATTTATTGGTAAGAAAGCGCATAAGGCAATGTGGCTCAGTGTTTTCACAGTCTGTTAATTTCAAGCAAAGTTGCTAGAAATCGAGCTAATGCATTGAGCTTAAAAATGCCTGCTTAAAAGCTGTGGTTTATAAATACAGAGGGTTTTCCTCCCTAACTTCCATGCTTAAGCATACCCTATGGTACTATTAGATGTCTAGATACAGTTATTTCGTTGATATTTCTGTCAGCCAGCTTCTCCTTTCTCTTTTGTATCTCCCCTATGGTTGTTTCTATTTCTGTAGATCACTCTGAAATTAATGTCTCCTATTTATTTCCATGGAACAACAAATAAAAGAATACAGTAACACTGTTTGATAGAGCAAATTCTCAGATACAAAAGGCTATTTTTCACTATAGGCACCACCATTAGCTCTGCATTTTCACCATAATGAACAACAGCCTGCATGCTGTGCTCCTAAGTATTTGCACTGATGGAGGTGACCTCTGTCACCACTGCTGAAATGCACCACATCAACTGCTTGGTCTCTGTAAATGTTCATCAAGTGTTGAATATCCATGCAAAAAAAAAAAAAAAAAAAAGCCTAAAACAAACAACAACAACAAAAAACACAATGGAATTACACCTTTGCTTCATCCACACTTCTACGTCATATGCCATTTTGTCAGACTGCCCCTCTGGTGCCTCTGGAAGGCTCAACCTCTACTACCTCACCACATCTGCCTCTGATATTTTGGGCCAACAAAATAAAGTAGTAGGCATTACTTTTGGAACAGCTCTTGTAGATTCTCAGATAGCATATCCAGGATAATTGTGCAGCAAAGATATCTCAGTTATAAAAGGAACCAGCATTTTAGACTCAGTTCTGAAATTTGTTAAGTTAATTCAGCTTTATTTTCAAATTAATTATATTATTGTTGTTGTTTTATTCAGGTGCTTATTTCTTCTGTTTGATCATCAGTTACTGATCCAGCCAATGAGGCTGACAGGAACTATTGTGACCAACAGAGATGATTTTTCAGTTTCACTTCCATTACCACTGAAAATTAATTTTTTCACAAGTCTCCACTGTGCATCTACAGATAAGGGAAGAGGTGGTGACAGTTAGTTCTAGGGATTTAGGGAAAAGATTTTGAATGGCTCAGCTACTTTCCCTTTTTTTTTCCCCCTCACCTGCAGTACATGTGTATTTGTTACAGTGAGCTGCATCTGAACATTCTAGTTGGAAATGCAACTGAGATCAAACAAGTCAGAGTAAGCTAAATGGAAAGACCTATGTAGCCTCAGGTTTAAAACTGATTATGAAAAGCATAAATCTGTTAGTCTTGCAGAAATCTAATTAGGCATCACATGCATACACACAAAACTATCCACATCCCACTCTGCATTAGCAACCTTTTAGATTCTTTGAACACACCTACATTAGCATTTCAGTCTGGATCAAGAGGGCAGTTCTCAAATGAAAGGCCCTATCTATACATTGTAAGCAGGGGCTTGTACCATATTATACATCTTACCTTGAGATGAACTGAAAGTGTTGCCCCACCACATTCACATAGTGTTGCTTGACTCTGCTTGCTAAGATGTGGAAAAGGCCTGCTGGGACCATAGAAGTATAACAGAGTGAAGTGGGTAATTTAAATACTCTGAGATTGGACAGCTTCAGATTATCACACCAACTTTGGAACATAAGATAAAATACAGAAGACTTGAGGTATTCTCACTACAAAGGCCTTTCCTAACAGAAATCTTATAACCAGAAATCTGCAATTATTGTTGCCTATGTTCTTCACACATTTTGAACATGTAGTAATAGCTTTTCAAATTATTACTCATAAAAACAGTGAGGTTATGAACAAAGCAACAGAGGCTTCTATAATTTCTTCTGTCTAGTTCTCACAATTTCATAGCAAGAAGAAACTTTCTAAATACACCTAGAGATACAGCATTTTCTGCAAGCCTTAGTCACATCTTCATACGTGTTTAACAGATCTAAACTTAACAGCATTTTTCTTAATTCACTCTGTCCATTAACATAATTTGTATTCCCTTCTGAACTGTGAGTTGCATCAGAAACCAGCTTTCTGTACGAATCTGTACTTGAGATACGGAGTTCTAGGGATTAGCTAACATGCATTCTTCTTTGGAAGATAATAAGTTGTTTGACTCATGCTATGAAAATGTTTACTAAGTTGCAGAACTAGAGGAAGTTGTAGAATCTTCAGTGAAAGTTAGTGTATGTTGAACAATGGGAGTGTCTTATAGGTTGTATACTGGACAGATTTACTCTGGTTTACATACTAGAGCTTGCAGTGTTACGAATTTCTTCTTCACAGACATAGTTGTTCTTTTTTGTTGTTTCCTGGCAATATTAAGAGATTCATTTGCATCCGTAAGAAGATAAATTGTGTGCATAACTACGGTTACTCAATCATATTTTATCAGTTTAGCATCATGTTATGTGGTCAAGGGTGTAGGCAAACAAGTTTAATGAAAATGCCTGCTGTTTATTGCAACATCTATACTGGATGTAGTTAAAATTCTGTTGATTGGGTTAGAAAATATGTGATTTACCTGTAAAATAATTTGCATGGCAGCTGACTTATAATGGAAAAAGTGACCGTTATTTTATTTTAAATTTAGATCTAAAATACAATCAAAGGAATTCCAGGGATGTAGTTCCTTCTTAAAAAAAAAAAAAAAAGAAGAAAAAAAAAAAAAGAAAAAAAGAAAGGAAAAAAAAAAAAAAAAGGCTGGTCCTCGACAGCTGCATTGACGATTGTTTGCTAAACACTAGAATTAAGACATTAGCAAATGTCAAGGCATTTTTCCATGAGTTGTTTCCCATTTGGTATCGTCTTCTGTATTTCCTAAATACTGATAATACACTACACTTGCCATTTTTTTTCTTGTTTTATAGAATGATCCTATTTAACACTGTCATCAACACAGATAAAATTCTTGGAAACACAGGAATAACAAAGGTGAACTGAAATACAAATTTCATTACAAGGATTAATATTGAATCTGGTCTGTTTCAATTATTCTTTTTCATCTTTCCTCCATCTAAAACAGAGGAATGGAAGAAATTCATGGTTAATCTGAGTTAACATTTGAAATATCTCAAAAGAAGGAAAGTCAAGAGGCTTTCTATACGTTTCAGCTTGTGGATTTATATTTTACTGAATGAGAGCAATCTGCATCTTAAGATACATAAGCAGAAACTTGTGTATTTCTCACCATGAAAAACAAATTCACAATTGTAACTACCTCATCACTACTTGGTCCTTTTCTCCCAAGTTAAATGTTACTATTCTGAATAATATTATTCCTTAGTTATTTTCATCATATTTTTATATCAACAGATGAAGATTTTTCTCAGCTCCTCCTAATCCTTCCAAATATGTTCAAAAGTTTTTTTCGGATGTAGTAAGTTGGAGAAGGATTTGTCTGCAATTGTCTTTATCTTCTCCTGCGTTTCAGTCTTGTGTGTCAGACAGTACCAAGGTGGTCTGTGGACACTATACAATGGGAAAGATTTTCTTTTAGGATTCCCATCATTTTGATGAGAAAAAAAAAAAAAAAAAAGTAATCATTATTTCAGAAAGTTGTTGATACCTCAGTCTATTTGTTTAACAGCTGTCCATTGGGACCAATGTCAGAGATCCGACTATTGAAATCAGGAATGCGACAGGCAGGATTGTTTACACCTCAAAGCAAGAAAGTAAAAAAAGACAGAGCCTCCATCTCTAAAAGTTTAAATGTGTACTAAGCTTTTTCTTAAGTGAAAATAACGTTACTGTTTAAAACTCATAACTAAAATCAATGCCATGTAAGATGTCATCAATAGTAAAAAGAAAATAATAATAATAAAATAAAAATAGAAATGAAGGAAAGAGAGGAAGGGACTTGAGATGTTGACCAATCTTACCTAATAAGCAAAGGTTTGAATCATATAGGTGCTTTGAGCTTCCATTCCCACAGGGAGAGGTTGTTACAGAGATTAATTGTTGCTCTGACAGTAACTTTTGTCCATATGTTGTAGCAAGCTGCATTCCCTTCAGCAAATTTGCTTTTGTTCTTTAATATTTGTTTCATTTTATCTATGAGATTTCCTGTGTATCTCACTTTCTCTCATGCATAACATGCTGAATAGGGAAAGTTTTTAGTTCTGATTTTTGGATCATGAGCATACTGGTCTCACAGACTCAAGCACTGCAAGGAAACTGTCAGATTTAAAAGCTTTTTGTTCCCCATTTTTCCATTTGTCTGGAGTCCGCTTGCTGAAGTCAATGGTAATACTTCTGAAAGACCTCTTGATTATTTTCAATAGATAGCTTTCTACTTTCCAGTTCTTGCTGTTTATCAGAAGTGTTTAAGACTGTTTGATTTAGTATTTTTTTTCCCAACTCCTGTAAATGTATTGTGTCCTTTGTTCCAGCCTGTTTGTTTGGGATTTAAGCACATTGATGTATTTAACATTGCCAAGGTAAAAAACAAAAAGTACAAGGCTGGACACTTCCAGGGCTGATTGCCTTGGATCTTTTCCTTTAAGGTATAGTTCTTGTCCCACCCAAGTCTTCTCCTGTTCCTTCCTTGGTCTTCTGAATATAGAAAACATGCAAAACCATAATTAGCAAATTTCTTACAAGCACACTGTTCACAGAATGATACATCTTTGCATGGCTGTTTCCCTGTGGTATATCCAGGCCGTATCCATGTTGAAGTACCTATTGGTTAGAATTCAATTAAGCAACAGCAGCACAATCCATGTTATATCCTTTCTTGTCCATTGCTGTAGCAGTGAGGGCAGCTACCTACTGTTGATGGTGCTGGTTACAGTCTTCCCCACTGAGCTGAAAAACACAAGGTTGGGATCAACGGAAAGCATACACAGCTGAAAACTCTTGAAACAAAACAAAACAAAAAAAAAGAGAAAATATTCATTAAGTCAGTGGTATTTAAATCAATATAAAGCTGGTTTAGTATCAGTATGCTGTTTTCTTTCATAAAATTCCTACTTTCATCCCTCCTGACTACATGGAGGATACTAAATATACTTTATTTCAAAGATGTAGGGTTTTCTCCAAACAGGAAGTGAGAAGGTAGAAAAAGACCAAAGCAGAAAATATTGTTTTTACTGTGTTTAACAGGAAACAAAACCCTGTTTTGTGTGCAACTTTACTTCTACTTGATGCTCCAGGCTATTTCAATTTTTATATCCTAATGCTGTATTAAGTTGTAACTCAGTGACATGTTTTTTGTCAGCTTATGAGAATGGTCACATTTTTTTTATTAAATTAGATCCGTAACATTTCTTAAAAATCCTTTATAGACTGCTATCAGCTGACTTCTCCATCAAAGGTAATTCTGGCTAAAATGAGATCTGGGGTGAATTTACTTATATTGTACAGTATTTCTGTGTTGCTGAGAATTCTGAAAAGCACACTACAGGAATTATGTTGCAAACATCGAAGTTACAGTGTTGCGCCCTACCTCAGTTTTCTGTTTCTCCATGGAGAGGTATGCATAGGTTAATTATCTAGTAAAGTTAGTTCTAGTCAAACAACCCTCTAGTTCTTTGTGCCCCTTTCAAATCTTAAACAAGATAAAGAACAAAGCCAAGCTTGGATTTTATATTTTGTATTGCTTTACTGTTTTAAAATAATTTCCTTTACTGTAGGCAAACCTTCTCTATAAGCTAGTTGTGAATAGGTCCATAAATTAATGTAATAATAATAAAAAAGAATATGTAAATTAACTTATCTGTTGAAAAACAAGTAGAATCATTTCAAAAATGGATGTTGAAAATTCATTTAACCTTTGATTCTGGACACAAATATGACTAACAGATGAGAGAATTTCCTTTTCAATTGTTTTTCATTGCTAAAGCTGAAAGAAAGAAGGTTCTTTCTGCACCAGAAAGTGAAAAATGTGTTGTTTGGAAAGAGGTTATGTTTAAAAATAGATACAAGACCTTAAGGAATGAGGAGTGCTTGCTCTGTAACCTAGAAACTGAAATCCCTGAAGAAGTATCCACTACAGCAAGACCTGAAAAGAAAAAAAAATAAAATCTAGTGAAATAAGCAGAATAAATCTCCTAAAAATGACTAATTACAAATAGTGGTATTAACAGATAGTTACTTTGGTCTATAGCTCTTACATATGTAGTCTTTGTAGTGAGGCATTCTGTTTGGGGATAGTTTCTTCATGATTGAAAGTAACTCTCTATATATGTTTTTGGAGAACAATGCAAATATAACAGGATTTATAATCTCTTAATGAACGACTAAATTGCTTGTATACCACAATTTCATGGTAGGACTCCTAACTGTATAGTTCTGGGACTTAATTCATACATGTTATAAAATGGGTCATCCTGCTACTGTTCTTTATTTAAAACTTCACAGAGGGTGTTCAGTTTTAGTTTGTAACATAGAAATCAGACTGTCTCTTCCTATGTTTCAATTAAAGTCAAAAGGATCTCAGTATGTAGAATTTATTGATAAAATTTGTCTGGTGTATTTGGCACTCTCAAGGATGTATAGCAGTGTAGTGAAGTGCAGAAACTCTCCTTTCCCTTGCAGTGTGTAGAGTGGCCAACTCATACTTGCAATCTGTGTAATCTTCTCTGAATGAAGGCTGTTGACAGATGATGTTAAGAAAGTAAATGTGTTTTTTTTTTTCTTATCAACCTTTACTAGACAGTAAGCTGAACAGAAGAAAAATAGGGTAGAGGGAAACAGTACCTCTCAATCTTGGTTAGGGTAAGAACAAAACAAGAGTTAACTTTTCCTAAATCAGGTGAGCATGATGAACTTCATCAGTGAGTGCTTTAGATCTTGAGAACATGTGGGGGATGGCAGTCAATTGAAGGAAAAAAAAAAAGAAAAAAGCATATATGATGCCTGCCCATAGGAAGAGGAAGAAGGAAGAATTGAGTAGTTGTAAAAAAGCTTGTTTTAATGAGGGTGTCATTAGATTATTGTTTAAAAATATGAATGCATGTGAATTTTGTGATGGAAAAAATGTTCTAATTAACTTTGTTAAGTAAGTTGTAACAAGACCACTTTTGTTTACAAATAAACAGTTTTCCAGTTACTTTGCATTCAGCAGCCTAGTTTCCAGAAGGAAATAATGTGCGTGAAAGATCTTAAATAAGAAATGAAGAAATGACTTCACAGATCAGGAATTAATCTTATAATAGCTGTTGTTGTTGCCAGTATGTTTTTATCTTAAGCCTTATGCTATTAGCTGTTTTTCTGTATTAGAGTGATACACGGAGTTATGCAAGTGGACAAGGACTTTGACTTTTATATTTCCTTTGTGTTTTCCGTAGGTCTGTAGTGCTGATAGACGGACAAGCTGTTAGCATCAATCCAAAGAGTTCCATAGCCAGTCAGTAGTTAGTATGGTTAATTCCCTGTCTAAGGTGTGTGAGAACTTGATGTTGTCTGAGAGCTTCCTCTTAATAAACAGTAATTGGAGTAAGCTTTGTTTCTGTAAAGAATTTCTGCAGATAGAGAGAACGTTATACTTACAGCAACTGGTGTTCTCATATGAAGAATATTGTGGTATGTTTCCTTTGATCATGGGTGTTGGCATGGATTGGCTTTGACAATGAAATATTTGTGAGGATTAAATTGTAACTCAAAATAGTTTTTGTTCTTTTCCAAATGTATTACTTTGGATCTTCTTTTCTGCAATACATTTATGTTCTGTAATCGTTAAGAGTAGGGAAGTTGCTTGGACGTAGAGATAAATATACTGAGCAGGAGTATGATGTAGTTGAGATTTAGACGTTCATCTTTCATTCTGCTTGTACTTGTTTCTGCACGCAGAGAGTGCACCTTGGAGTACTATAGTTGCTATATTAAAGCTACAACTCCAATTAAAAAAATAAATGTTTTCTGCATTATTATGAAGATTTACCTTGCCTAACAAAATCAGCTTAAGTTATTTATTTCAACAACTCCATTCTCCCATTTTTTTTCTACTGTGCTTTGGTTGGTCGGTTTGTTTCAAAGAAATAGTGAAGACAAAAATGAAGAAAAGTAAAATCATGGGAAAGGGTCACGACACGAACTGACTGCACAACTTTATGCCATATTAATGGAACGATTCCTCAGGTCAGGGTTTTCTTGGTATGTGATGAGAAAACTCTTGGACTGTATCAATCTTCACAGATCAGAAAATGCACAAAAAGGAAGACAAGCTTCCTGTCTGAAATTTTTGACATGAGTCACAAACATACAAAAATAAGTCCTTAACCATGAATCCAGCTTATTTCTTCTTGAATAGTTTGCCAGGTGTATTCTTATTTTATTCAGAGGTCACAGCCGCTGGATGAGGACGTACTGTAGCTGATTCTGGTTGTTTTCCAAAGTTCTAGCTGTTCCAATTCACATGCTGTTACCCTTCATTTCCACAAAACACAAGCGCAGGGTAGAAAAAATAAATAGATATCAGTACTAAAGGACATACTGCTTACCAGTGTCATTTGTTTTCCTGAATGTAGCACGCTTCCATTTGCTTTCCTTGCTGAATGAAGTGTGAGGTAAGAGCAGAACCTCTGTCAAGCACAACTCTGTTCCTTAGGTCAATAGAAATAAATAAATATATGTAGGCAAATAGAAGATCCTGATTTTTATGTCAAGGTAGCAGAAGTCTGTATTCAGGTTGTTTAAATGACATTTCTCCAATAATGAAGACCAGGCAGAATGATGAATGTGCCTTAGTGTGCCTGTGCTGAAATAGGTTTATAAACAAGCACCTGCCATAAATCACAAAAACAGCTTTGTCAAAAGTAACTAGGGACCAGATGCGTCTTTATAATTACCTGTGACACCTTTTGTCCTGCTTTCATATCCTCTGTTCCTCAGTTAGATAATCTGTTTTATTTTACTTGTGGTTTCAATGATTTGCATTCTATTTCAAAACATGGGCTGATGTGTAGGAAGCTTCTCAAGGAAGTGTTTAACAATTGTCTTGGAGGCAGAAAAGTTTTGTGAGGTTCAGTAGCTAAATATTGCAAACTGTTTATTCAGAAGAGAAGACGAAACTTCTCACTAACAATTTCACAAGAATTTTGATAAATATTTTTCAGTGTAATTATTTTTTATTTGCTTGGCTTGTGGAGTTTGTTCAACAGGTATGGGAAACTTGTCTTCTTCAGCTACATCTCACATTCACTGTTACAGAGACGATTTCAACTTGTGAAGTTAATTTTCATCTTTAATCAGTAGAGTTGTAGCACTCTCATAAAGAATTTTTTTTTTCCTTGTATTTCCTTTTGAGTTGATCTTGCAATGTGAGACTAATCAGCTGTATATGGTTCCAACTAAAAGATTATTTCTGGCTTAGCTTAGAGAGGGCTAGAATATGAATTCTGTCTCTGTTAGTCGTTGCTAATTTTTTCTACCTTATTGTGTTATCAGGCATCTAGGGACAACATTAATGCAAACAACGTTAGGCTCAAAGGAAGAATCACACAGGAAGGGAGATTAAAAGAAAAGAGAATATAAAAGCTTGGAGGTAAAAGCTGATTGAATTTGACTTTTTAAAATGTTTTTTCTATTTCCTACTGTGGCTACCATGCTTAGCTGATGTACAATCACAGTAATGTGTTCCTTCATATTGGTTTACAAAAGAGCTTTGCAGTAATCTTGGAATAGAAAGCTCAGAGCTAGACAATAAATGTGTCTGCTCTTAGGTCAGCCGATTTAATTTCCCTTTCAAATTCAATTGTTCACCTGCTGTGCTTATTAAATATAAGAATACTTTGTGTTTGAATACACTATCTATGCTACTTTAGCACTCTCTACCTATTTCTTTGCCCTTATTGATGCAAGTTTCTCTGAGGATGATGGTAAGAATATGAATATGGCCTTTTACTTACAGTGTAGCCCACAGTTGTTTTCCTTTTATTTATTTATTTATTTATTTTTCCCCACTGTCATGATAATCACTGGACCACTTAATTTGGTAGGTTTGCTTTTTAACTATTGACTTAACCCATTGCCTGTCACACATCATGTATTGAAATATATTTTTAATAAATCTCTTGCTTCTGGTCACTTCAAGAGTCTACCTCCACATAGAGCAATTCAGAGTAATTCATTATCCTCTCTGACCCTTTTTGAGTGATAACGTTTGATGATGGTAATGGGATTATGGCTATTTTATTCTTCATCTTCACAACAGGAGTGAATGAATCTTGAGTAGTGGTAATTAAAAACATGACTGGATGTAAACTAACAGTATTGCTGCCATGACAGAGGCTAGCCAAATCCTGTATTTCATCTGTAATGAAAATAACACTCCTAGAGGCAGTAGCTTCATGTGAAATATTATTCCTGTTTTTTTTTTTTTTTTTTTTTTAAGTCTCAGTTCCTTAGAATGATTTGTTTCCCAGGGATATATGTAAGATCCATAGAAAAAGCAAGTAAGAGAAGTTGCCCTACATGATTTGATTAATCTGAGCCCAGACAACCACAGTCAGTAGTGGAGAGCCATGATTCTGTGTGATCCATGTGAGTGTGGGCCTACCTTCACAAGCTCAGTACAGGGAAAACTTAGTTTTCTGTCTTTTGTGTGAGGCCCTTTCACACGGCTCCCTACCAATAGCAAAAAGATACTTTTAATTTCCCTCTAAAGAAATTGTCTCCTCAGTACAGAAGATGAGACAAGTTAGCAGTTAATTCAATCAACAATCAGCATTAATTCACTTTCAGAATGGATCCCTTGCTGATGTAGTAAAACCGCAAGGACTAGCAGCCCTTTAGTTTCTGTCCTTCATGAATTAAGGTTCACTGGGAATTGACCTTAACTGAGTGTCTTTCCTAGAGTCACATCCAAAGCTTAAAGTTACATTGCATTACCTTTTGCTCACTTCAAAACTTCAATGAGGGAATGCAGGATACGAATATATAAGTAAAATGAATGCTATCTGACTGCTACAAATCATTTTCAAGTACATCTGAAAAAGGATAGTACGTAATTTTTAAGGTAGAATCAAGAATGGCATTCCATTTTTATTTTGGCTTACACTGATGCAGGCTTGTTTTGAAATTTGCGTATGCTTCTATTTTTGGTTATGAAATCTGACTATAAATTTCTAAATTAACATGCAGCATGCATACCCTGAACTTTAATTTCCACCACAACAAAATAATATGCTGATCTCACTGCTATTTAGAGCAACAGTTGCAGTGAAAGTTTGTCTTCAAGCAATCAGTAGTGCTTCACTCAGTTCTGTCACCAGAGGCCTGCCTTACTAGTTCCAGCGTTATACCAGCTGTGCTCTAAAGTGGTTTGAAGAATGTTTATGCCACTATAGGTAAACTGATGTTTCCCGTGTCTCTTCCTGTGACAGACTGTGCAATGTGTTACTTTGTGCAGGCTTTTTTTTGGCAGGAGAATGAGATTCCTTGTAAACATACTGAATTTTCATACTGTGTAGATGAGAAAATTCTAGTTTCAATCTAATTGAAACATAAATCTCTCTTTATCTTTCTACAGTGTTCTACAGGTACTCTAAGCATTATTGCAGCCCGACTCATTGTAGCTGGGCCATCTAGTTTAGATTTAGGGACATGGAATGTCTAGGTAAGCTGCTGCTTATGAATAATGAATTCCTAAAGCAAATGTGTAAAACTATATTGCATAAGGTGAGGGATTATTGTGTTTAACTAGAATATATTAGAAGACGGAGTGCGCTTTGTTACTCACAAGTGAAGAATTCAACAAAAATTGTACAGAAACGGTATATTAGTATTCCTTATGCATCTTTCTGTTCTTTCCTTGGCTGGTTTTAATCTGAAGTTAATTTGCCCAAAGCACACCTCATCCTATTTCTGAGTTGCTTCCCCAGTCTTATTCCTCCTGGGAATGGATCTTGTTTATTTCATGAATAAAAATACTTGCTTACTTTTATAGGACTTGACTCCCTAAAAGTTTTATGTATTCATGTAGGTTTATATATATAATATGTATGTAAGTGCATACATGTAGGTGTGTTGTATTCATTGTGTCTAGAAATAAAGTCTTGTCTTTATGGTACAGATTCAACTTCTATTATATAAGATCTTCTGATTACTAAAATTTTATCTTACGTTTGTGACGCGATAGCTAAATAGAAAATGTCCTTTTTTCCTCATTTGATTCAGGCTACAAAACTGTGTCTGTAGTTTAGCTACTAGTATTTATTTCCACCCATTTATAGTCATTAAACATTACTTTATTCTAAGCAGAAAGTTTGACTGTGGGCTCAGATTTTCCCCTTCCTTCTTGCACATTTTAAATAAAGATTCATTTGCCTCTGCTTTTTGTTGCTTCTTACGTATTTTCAACTGTTTCAAAGCTTATTTTGAAGTGGGAAAGACTGCCCATTAAGATTTTTTTTATTGATCATAGAGAAAGTAAAGAGTATTTCTTTTCTAACTGAGTTGCAAGCCCTCTACCAGAATTTTCAAGTAGCCTCTAAGCAACTGACTGATGTTTGCCTGTGAATAAAGATTTCAAGTTCACTCATGCAATTAGTGAGTGTTCAAAAGGCCACAGCATTCACAGACAGACCTCTGCCATGGAAGCCTCTGTACAAGCAATTCTCTTTCTTAGCATACCTACAAAAAAGTTACCAAAAAGAGAAGGATTCTGGGTGAAATTAAAGAGGGGATGCCATGATAAAAATGCTTCTTTGAGGCAACTCAATAATGCTTTGTATCAGGATATCGCTTAGGTACGTGAGTATGGGGCTTATCTTTAAAAATAATACTTTTCACCTTATTAAAGCATTCCTGAGCTTTGGCCTTAGGGCAAAATGCTGTCTGTATTCATACTGAGGGGCGAAAACTATCATAAATTGCAGCTGAAGCATTCTACATTAGGGGAAAATTCATGGTATAGAAGGAAGATAAATGTATTGCTTATTCAAGCATGAAAATCTTTGTGTTTTCATGTATGAAAGCATTAGATGGCTGACATTTTAGACCCGCCTTCCTTATAAAAATTTCTATGAAGTAATCCTGTTATTTTTTATTATGGTTGTATATTTTAGGATATAGTTCATTAGTATACACGTATCTAAATTTAACCTACAAACTTGGAACTGTTTGGTTAACAAAATATCTCACAACTTTGGAAACATTCAAAAGAATCATTGTCTTCTTGGTAGGCATTGGAACTCTGTGGTTTACAATAACATGATCTCCTGTATGAATCTCCTAATTAATCCATTCAGTTATCTTGCATAACAGGGAACGATATTAGAGAATTTGACATCATTTTTGGGCTGGTAGAACTTCTCAGTATTCTGTATGTACACACAACATCCTCATATGGTCTTGTTCACCACTTCGGAAACCATTTTCTTTCCAACTTATTTGCAAAGATGCAAATATGGAATTTATTTTTTTATGTGAATAATTGATTTCTTGGACTTCTAAGGTATTTAAGGATTACCTTTTCTTAACTTGTAAATTTAGAGAGATGGTTATAGTACAGGAGAAAATCAAACAACTCATGACATAAATAGGCTTTGGCATCTATTACGTCAAATAAATGAATGAGAGTATTTTTGTAATTTCTGTTGTTATTAATGGTCATTTCAATTATTACATGTCTCAATGAGATGAGATCAGTGATCTTCTAGTGTGTTAACTGTATGTGAACTTCCTAAGTTATTATTTGGTGATCATTCAGTTATTTTAATAAGTCTTGTATCAAAATGTTCTTTATGTCACACTTCTGATATTCACCTCTTCTTTTGGTAATGAGCAGTTCATTGACAATGTCATCCTGAATCCTATTTATGATAAATAGCTACAAATCAAGATTAATTCCCCTGGTAACCTACAATTCAATTTTTCTCTTTGAATACGATTGTATTCATTGTGCATCTGTGAGGAACCCGATTAGGAACTTTTCATTGACTTCTCCTGTATCATGATGAGAGCTGTGAGATAATTTAAATATATTATGAATTTGTATTATGTTGAATGATGCTAACGACAAATGTTATATATTCCACACAGTCTTTTTAAACAATGACAGATAAAAAAATCCTCAAATTCCAACCTAATTATAGTGCCAATAAGCACTGTCTAGACTGATATTGCTTTATTCTCTACTATAAACAGTAGAAATCTACTAATTACAGTAGACATAAATATGAATATTCACACTTCCAACTTTAAGATCACCACCAATTTTTAAAACTTTTGTTTAAAACTTCTGCTCATAAGATAATATTCTCTGCACAGGAACTGCCTTTTGCAGTTTGAATGCCAAGACTGTATGGGCTTGCCCTGGCTATTTTAGTTGGTTCTGATTTATCAAAAGGATCAGTATCCTTTTAGCACCTCCAATCCAGAGAGATGTAAATGGGGCCAATGGAAGCATGCTGAACCATCAGAATTTACAGTTAAGATTGCCTCTGCATTTTCTTTTTAACTTTTTATTTCCTACTGTACTAGCTTTTTATTCATGCTTGAGTTTCTTTTGTCTAAATACCTTGAAGGCTAAAAACCTCTGACCAGTATTTCAGTGTGATAATTGACCATCTTCTATGGTCAAGCTGGAGCTAATTCTGCCACATGCTCCCCTTTAGCATTTATTCTTCCTTGCAAATACAGTGCAGTCTCTCTTGTCTAAAAATGCCATTTTGAATAAATCTAATACAGCATTCTGAGTACTAGAAAGGTGAGAAAGGTAATCTAGACCACAAGAGTAAGATATTGCTTGATTTTTCCCTTTTAAGAAATCTACGGTGAAGTCTTGACATTTCTAAAAGAGATATTGTGCTATGAGATACAAAACTAAATAATAATAATAATAATAATAAAATCCATCAAAACAACTAATTCAGTTCTTAACTCAGGTTTCTGCCTGCCAAATAGACAGCTAATGTTAAGAGGTGTACAGGTAGATCAATTTTTTCAAAGTTAATTTCAGAAAAAAAAAAAAAGAGAAAATTTGAAAATACATAGAGAAATATATGTCAACTATATTTTCATTAAAATGGTTTTACAATTCAGTGTATAAACAACAAAATGCTATTTGGATTATTTTAGTTCTGTCCTTTAAACTCTTCTTTCCTTACTTTAGGTATTTTCCAGACCACTAACAATTACTTTGACTTTCTGTTCCTTCCCAGCTGGAAAAGAAAACAGGAGCCAGAGCTCCAGAAAGTCCCAGGTTGTTTAAGCATGAACGTAGTTAGTAATCCTTTCCTAATTGTGTCCTAATGACATGAAAAAGACATGAAAAAGAAGCTCTTCCCTTTTGTTTGCCTAGAAATAAAAATGTAGATAGCTTCGCTATGGACCTATGCTCCTGAGAACTTGAACATCACAAGAAAGGTTCAAATAAGGTGTCAGCAGCCTGTTTCTTGAATGTAGGTCTGTGGCAAGCCTGTCAGCAGCGTAGTACAATATTTGGTTTGGCAAAGTTTGGGAGTACCTAGGGGTAAACTAACAACAGAATTCCAGGCTGCAGATGGTATTATGGAATGGCAGGGAAGGGCAACACAACAGTTACTTCCTTTGGTCAGAATTGGAACTTAGGAAAGGAACAGATTTGTTGACTAAGAAATCAGAATGAAATTCATTAAAAATGACTCCCCTCTGCTGTGTCAGACTTTTCCGCAAGACTTCTGCTGTGGAGGTCATACATCAAAAGGACTACATCCGCAATTGAGCCTAACAAGAAGAGTTTTTGAAAGTTACAGATTACACAGCTGCTTAGCATCCTGCCTTTTGTTCAGGATTTTCAGATCATCTTCTGCCTTTTTTTGGCAGCAGCGCACCGTGAAGTCTTAGATGTGAAGCTTTCTGTGTAAAATTGCTTTACATTAAATCAAAGCCCCTTATTTCTGATTTGTGCTCTTAGGAAGAGTTAAGAAGCTAAGCTGTGAAGCAAGTTTCTGCTGCACACAGATATGCTGACATACATGCACTCACACACAAAACCTGCAAGGTTCAGATTTGTGTTTTGTTCCTGACCATGAGAAATTATAAACGTCATTGTATGTGTCATCTGAGACTAGATTAGAGAAATAGTTCTATCCAAATAGAGAAAATATCTCTATTATATCGGTTGCCCTACATGTTTTGTGTATACAAGAAGACTTCTTCTGTCTGTATATACACCCACCCATGAATGTGTAGGAGATTTGCCTAAGTGTATTAATTTGAGAAGCTTTAATTTTTGACTTATTATGTCAACTTATTCTTCTTGCTTCATCTTTAAACTTCAGACGTATATTGCACATGTAACAACTTTTTCATTATTGTTAGTATTGCTGTTATTTGTTTTATGATCATGATTAGAAGCCATGCTTAGAAAATAAGATGGCTGAGCGTACTACAAATTCAAAATAGAAGACAGTCTAATAAATCCAATAATAAAACTAATAAGACCAGTCTAATAAAAATTATCAAACAAACAAAAAAAGCTTTTAATATCTGGTAAAGAGTTACCAATTATCACCATCCCTAGCTAGCTAAGGCATCTAGTTGAAGATTGAACCATGCTGATAAAATACAACTCAATAAAGAGTCGAATAAAGAGGTTTATCTTTCCTAGCAAAACAAATGCAACTGTTATCAAGAGGAGTGCTTGAAGGAATATGAGGTATCTCAAAAGAATATACCTATAAATACAAAGGAATAAGCCTGTGTAAAATACTGCATACTTCTAACTTCTCCTTTTTCATAGCAGCCGTAGTCTGGCCTAAATAATTAATCCTAAAAAGAGAAGAAAAAAAGCTTTATTTAGATACTTCTTAGGACAGGCTTTGGTACAGATGTAACGTATCACATATGTACTCATAACTTCCTACTTGATTATGTGTTCATGGTTTTAGACGTGAGTTTATTTTGACTTCTTAAACAGCACTTCTCTAAAATTGATGAGAATTGTCTCACCTGTTAGTGATGAGGATGTGCTCTAATCAAGTTCTGATCTTCAAAACTGTTGTTATGCATACCCAACAAGGGTATAACACCCCTTTAGAGAGATGCAGTGCTAAGGAGAGTTCAGCAAAAGTTAAAAAAAAAAAAAAAAAAAAAAAAGACTTGTAAAATAAAATAGAGATCAAAACTGTATTTGAACTTAACACACACAGAAAGTTCTTGTATTCACCAAGGTCTGTGCTTGGAAGCTTTGCATCAAATTAAAGAATTATCTAGATTAATATCTATCTGACAGTGTAGCTGAATTAGGCAAAACACTCCTAGCATATCATATTTTAGCCAAACTGTGATTCCTGGTGTATAATTAATTCCAGCAGTTCTCTCTAGCCCTCCGAGAAGTCTGTAGAGAAACAAGAAATGTAGCCACAGGGTTTTTCTCCCTGCAGGACTATATCATTCAGAGCTTTCATAACTCTAACTCTAGACAGCTAGACCAACGGAAGTCTGTATTGTAGACCTCCGTAACTAAAAGCTTCCTTGTTAGAATTATTATTCTGCTATACAAACACTCAGGACTTTTTAACCCTCCCTCAAGAAAATATTGATTTCTTTTTAAAGTAGCTTCAAAGAAATAAGCAATTTGTAACATTCAAATGGAATAAAACTTGTCCTTTTGAGAGTATGTGAGAATTTCCTATTGACTTTTCTTTCTTTTGATTCCACAAAAAGGCTCAGCCTTTTCTTCTTCTTTGTCTTTGATAGACCTGCACACATTGCAGGGAACTACACTGCCTACAGCTTGCCCATCGGGATCATGGTAAATCAGAGATGTACACCAAGCCCCGTTTAGCATTCCTATTACAAGTTTTTTCAGAGAACTAAATCCTCTGAATCTGTTTTTCTGCTCAAAGCTCAGACTCAGAAGCTACTGCTTGTTTTATACGCTATGGTTACGTACATAATATGAGAAGAATAAAGTCTTACAGTGCTCTGCTGTGTAAGAACACAATGAAACTCTCTTTTGGTTCTTCCATTTTGTCTTTTCCTTTGTACACAAATAATTAATATTCGTAGCTAATATACTAAAAACACTTAGTCTGCACATGTTCTTCCAAGTTATCCAGTAACAACGGCATGTAAAATTTTGGAAGCAGAAGAACCTAGAACTACTCTTTTCCTAGGTTAGGGTGCTTCCCAGTAGCCAGGACTACGCAATCCTACCCTCTCTCTTGTCTCCATTCTTTTTCCCAAAGTAGCATTAATTTCAGCTTGCATAGCTCCTAAGGTTCAGCAACAGGAATGATGAAAGCTGTGTCATCTGTATTTCTTTTGTGCTACCTTGGTGTACTTCAGTGTAGTATAAAACTTCGCTGTGTATTCTCTTTGGACTTGGAATGTATGTATAAATAGGATCCTCTTCCAAGGTACATTAATTGAAACAATATATTCTCTTCCACATAGAATATATAAGCTGCTGTATGCATATAGGAGTACACATTTTTGTGTATTCAAGTTAGTATATATGCTTGATAAAATGAGCAGTTGCATACTTCTAACCAAATCAGATACATATGAAAGTATTTAATTTTGTTCATAAATTAACCTATTGGAATTGCTTGAAGACATGCAGAAAATAATTTCAATTAATCATAACCTGTCCTGTCCTTTTTTTGGTTCATTAATCATTAATAAGAAGCAGTGAACCAGGAAAATAAAAGGGCTTTTTCTTCAATTGCCTCACTAGCCCGGCTTGGAAGGTAACTAAACAAAATCTGACACAAGAAAACCATTTTAAATAATACGTTTTGGAAATGTGAACAGATAACCTAAAATTATTTCTTGATACCAAAAGTATTTCAGTTTCATTTCCCTTTCAAAGGCTGGGAACAAGTGTGTGTTTTTACAGGTTTTCTAGTTTCCCAACAAAATATATTTCACTTTCTAGTCAGGGAACATGAAGTTAAATTAATACTTAGATTCTCATGACTGTGAATAACGTTTCTAAGTAGAAGAGGGGAACATTTATTTGGAATTTTTTAGACTGAAAATGGTGGAGGTTTACAGATTTGTAAAATTCAGAAGTTGGACTGGTGAGTAGAATTTACTTGGACTTTCGAAGATGTATGATAAGTAGTCATATTTCAAAGCTGACTGATATCTTCTAGACAGAACAGTTGCACATGATTGTTATACACCAACATATTCATTAAATACCACCAATATATTCAGTGGTTTTGACATGCAAAATGATGCTGGTGTCTTTCCACATTTAATTTGTATCCAAGAAATTGAGAGATTACTCTAAATACTTAAAAACCCAACTATAGCAAAAAATAGATAATCTTCTCAGTGCTTGAAACGTCCCCTTGGGAATGAAGAAATTGTTATGAAAGTCTTGAAGCACTTGTTCATTTAGCTCTTCCATTTTAAATTGCATTTCATGCGATAGTTTCAAATAGTTATCTTGATGGTACAAATAATAGCTCAGGTGAAAAAATTAATAACACTAACAGTAACTAATGCATAACTGGTAATGTACATAATGGAGCAATTAGGGGTTAACTGATGATCCTTCAATATTTGCAGTCTAATCCTATACGAGCATGCAAAGCTCTCTCCTCACACTTCATCTCCATTTTCCTGATATCACTCATTCTTACCCTTAGGCCTCCATCTTCATTTATTTCCTATTGGTCTACCCCATTAAGTATATCATCCTGAAATAGCCAGTTCCATTTATCAGTCTTTTGTCCTGGTCTCCAGTCTGTCTAGTAACAAGATGATGTTCCTCATACCCTTCTGCCTTCTGTGTCTTCAATGAAGTTTGTCATTCAGTACCATAGATTAGGTCTAGAATCAGATGTGTAATTAAACAAATATTACTAGTTGTGAATTCTGAATGAGACTACTTGTTTCTTCTTCCTGGTCAGGAGTTATACTCCTCTCAGACAGACTTTTGATAATGGAACTTCCTAATTTGTCTTAGGGACAATAATTTTTAATACTCCCATGCTATTTTTATTTCTTCAGAGCCTGATCTGTTAAGGATCAAATGTAACAAGAGCCTTAAGCAATGCAATGTTTTGAATCTGAGTTTTGAGATACTGTTAAAATTTAAACCAGTAATTTCAGGAATATGGGAATACAGTTTTTTGAGAGCAAAGGTGGAAGTGCCCTAGAAAATGGAAAGCTGCAGCTTTTTCTTCTCTGAAATGCAGCCAGAGAAAGTATTGCTTCTGCTGTATTTTTGGACAATAACTCATTGGCCAAGCAATTCCCCATAACTTGTGGAATTTAACTGCCACTTGTATTTGAGAGGAATCATGGTCAATTCCTGACGTGTAGCTGGACTTTTAACCTCCACTTGCTTCCATACTGGGGAAGGGGCTGTGCTGATCAGAGTTGGGGTGAACCTCCAGCCCTTCTTTCAAGAGGTTCATAGAGGGCTTAAGAGAGACAGTGGATCTAGTGCCTAGTGATGACCTAGCAAGGGAAAGTCCTAGGTTCCACTGTACTCGATAGACTGCTTCATTTGTTTTGAACACATACAGTCACTGGATAAAGTACAGGACTAAACATTACAGAAGACAGGTACTCATGGAGTTTCCAAATCTCTAAAATTAACTTCCCCCTTTTTATTTTTTTATTTGCAATATTGTTTTATTTGGGATATAGACAATTTTTTTTCCCTTCTTGTTGCCATTTGATTTGCCCTTCAGCCAACATACTGAGGAGATAAGTACTGCTCTTTCATTAACTCTTATGTGAAAATATCTTTTTGAAAACAGTTCCCTAGGCATCTTAGGGCTGCTAGATTGAGGAGTAGTCTGGTATTACAGCAATAAATCTGCACTACACTGCTTTGCTGGTCTACCCTTGTAGAATGCTTCTCTAGGGCTCTCTTAGAAGACATCATACATGTTTTTGCATCACCATTACATTCTGAATTATATGCTGCAAATTGGATATGCTGTAGCACACCCGATTAAAGAAATCGTTCAAAATGTGGAGATGTGAATGCAAGCTCATTGTCTGAATTTCTGGGAAGAATCTGGCACACCTGAAACATGAAATGATATATTCATTAGTAATTACTTTATTAGCCACATTAGCTTTTGTTTGAATAACTTCCCTAAAAGGAAAGGGGGAATAATTATTGGTTAACACAGTCTCTTTTTGATGAGGAATGAGGGGAGAGATTTCTATGGATAGACCTTTTATTTGATTCTGCATGTATCTCTAGTCACAGTGTAAGTCATAGGAGTTATTCATTATAAGTATTTAGTGCCAGTCCTGTACCAGAGTACAAGTTCTCAGACTGTCATTATTAGCAATAACAGTTCCCAAGAGTATGAATGCAATGTTAATTACTGTACATTCCTAGATCACTTATAAATCTGAGCTAACTCGGTGCATGTTAATGGTGTGCTAGAGGCCTCCATGTGATTTTTCAAAACTGTTCTGCCTGCTGAGAGTTAAACTCACAAGGAAAACTCTCAGAGCAAATCTTATTTTTTTACCCAGCTTCACCTTTAAAGACAAATGAGTGAGTGACTGGGACAGCTGCCTGGAGATGAGCTGCTGCTTCTAGGAGTGCCTTCATCATCATCTCAGAGACCTGCTTGTGTTGCACAGGGTCATGGAGATGCAAGGGAGTCCACCCCACTCCTGTGGTGTCCATGGTGGGATGGAGCCCCCCAGCCCCGCAGGGCTTGAGCCAAGCCTCTGGGCCCCAGGAGAACACACCCAGGCAATTTATTTTCAAACAAAACAAGTTCATTTAATCCATCAATTTTTTTCACAATTAAAAAACATTTGCCAGGTTAGGCAATATTAAAAAAAATCCTCCAGGATACTTTTTGGAAATAATTTCTATAATTAAACAGCTTTGTCCTTCAGCACAAGCCCCTTTGCACCTCTGTAAAATACATACTTTGATCATAAAGTGAATGAGGGATTGTGAGTATGTTCGGACACATATTTTGAAAGGGCTGACAAAAAGGTATGTCATGAGACATTTATCAGAGCATTTTAAATCCTTCCTTGAGGCTGGGATTCTGATGTACAAATAATGTATGACTACGGTGGAACACAAGGAAGAAAACAGTCCTCCAGCTGGTTATGTGCTTTCACAAAGATCTCGCTCTCCTAAGCTCCTCAGCTGCAGTTATAGCTGCTAAGACTGCATTAGATAAACAGCTACTTACTGCTATTTTGTAGCCAGATGTTGCCAGTATCAGTCTAGTATTTCCTTGGAAAACAACACATGTTAAAGGAAGTCTAGTGTATTGAATAAACTAGATTGTATAAAATACAGAATTTATAATAGTTGCTCTCTATCTTTTCTATTCAGCTGTGCAAAATTGTAAAATACTAAAAGACTTGTTATTGCATTGGTTTTGTAGTAACCCATTTGGTGAAAGGCATGAATCCTACAACAATGAGGAATGGTGCAGACAACTTAGTTTAGGCCAGTTGACTCTAAATGGGAATTTGGAATATATCATTTCTGATATATTTACAAGAAGTTAATAGTTTACAAGTGTATTTATTCAGATGAGTATGGCACACTGATGACTGTAACATAGATCATAGTTCTGACAAAGATGATATTGTAATTTTTTTCAGTTTAGATGAAAAAAGGTTGATGAGGTTTATTATTTCTGAAGGATGAAATGGGATGCAGTGGCAACCTGTTTCTAGGAAGTCTTATAAAAATATTGTATGGCTAGAGAAGGAATACTAATCTACATTCATGAGGGAAAACCTTTTGTCATTTTGTAGGGACTGGGATATTTCTTAATTATTTACAAAAACAGTCTGCAGTGGTTAAAATGCAGACTGATGGAAGCCAGGTGTGGAATGACATATATGTGAATGCCATATGGTTGTTTAAGATTATCAAAGTATGAAATCACAAGACCTGACAGGGAAAATTTAGAAATATCTTGAAGATTTTCAAAGTTTTTGAAATGGAACCTTATAGGTTGCCTGCTAAGATACTTGTCACGATGCATATAATAATAACTAAAATTGTAACTTCACAGCAAAACATGATAATGCTGCAATAACAAATACCATATTTAACTAGGAAGTCTCTGGTCTTTATGTCAGCTGAGACAGAGAACTTAAGTGGGCCAATAGTTGTAGAAATTGAACTTTTTTTTTTTTTTTTTGAAAGTTCTAATGATCTTCAATTTATCAGTAACTGATAATAGGTAATAGGTAACTGATAACAGTAATAGGTAACTGAAACATGAACCAAATTTGAACTTTTTGATTTTAGGGTTTAGGAAGTCCAGATGTGGGGTTATATCTAGAGTTAATGGAGTACATGTGACAAGAAAGGATATTTCTGGCACAAAGTCTTAGACCTACTTGTAAAAACATCCTTATAAAAAATAGGGCTGCTGTTCATGCTATCATTTTTCTTTGTGCAATCTGGCCACGTAAATCTCCTGAAACAGAATGTACTTCTGGATTGGATCCCAGAGTATAAAAGACACTGAGGGAACAGTAATAATCACAGTGACGCCTCACAGCAGTAGTAGAAACACTCCCATCAGCCACAACAGGGTGAGCTGGGAAAAAAAAAATGAGGTGTTACTAGTGCAATTGAGAGTATATATCATCAGAGTGATCTTTTATTCCTCTCAGCCACATCACTGCAGAAGAGCACATGTTTTTCATGCTCTAATAAAACTGGATTCACATCCTGGAGGGGATAAGGGGAGGATACTCTTATAATGGAAAACCCAAATGCATCGGTGAAACATTGCTGATGTGTTAGAAATAGTTAATGGTCCAGATTACATTTCCCCTGAATTTCTTCATTCAGCTAAGTTAGCCGCTTCCTTACGCCCTTGAGTAACCTTGCAGTTTCCCAGAGTACAGCATTCTCTTCAAGATGAAAAGATCATGGCTGAAATACCTGAGCAAATTTATGTTCTGTGTAATAGCAACTCATTATTATGGGCCAGCCCAGCAGCAGGGTCTCTAGCCATAACTGCTGCTGCCCCTTCCTGGGCTGCAAGGCCTCTGGGCTTGCTTCATCATGTGCTGTGCCTGTGGCAATTACCCATCCCCATCTCTGCCCGCTGTGCTCAGACACTGTGGGACAACACCTGGGTGGTGGAAGAACAGCCTGGACTGCCACACTTGGCTCCTGGGCTATCACACCACCTGAAGCAGCCCCATTCCTGCTGCACCAGGACAGCGTTAAACCCCAAAGGGCATTATAGGCCAATCAGACTGCTTTACAAGTATTATCAAAATAATTCCCCTTGTCCCTTATTCCACCTCCTGTGCTGGCTTCAGTGGATGAAAAACTCTAGAATATCTGCAAAAAACCTCATCCTAAATAACTACATAACTTCAAGTTTGGTAGGAGGAGGCCTAAGAGCCTCTGAGTTCTGAGGAACAATAGTAATAATTAGTTATGTGTTGTCTTTTAGCTGCACATCCTGTAGTCTTTGAGGTATTTATCGTTGTGTGGCATTTCATGCAGCATGCACACAGTGTGGAAACTGATACATGCTTAAGAAAAATAATGCAATATTTTGCATAATGCAAAGAACAGATTCAAAACTAGAAATAGAAACTGGGAAACTTTTTGTTCAGTCCAATGAAAAGAAATTCTCATGACAGGAGTTCCAGCAGTTCTTGAAAATTTCCTCTTCAAAAATTTTATGAAAATAAAATCTATCAGAAGGTTGCTGTGACTAAAGCTCCCTTGCTAGGGCTTACAGGAAATCAACGAGGCCTAAGCAAAATGTTACATGGTTTCCTTGTTAATTCTGTCATTCTGTTTAGCTGCTGTGGGCAGCTCTTATTTTCACTCTGCTTTTTTACTGGATGACAAGGACACAAGGGCAAAGAAGCAGCACATCATACAGGCATATGTGTTTGCTATTCTATGAAATCCAAGAATACTTTATTGCTTTGCTACTGATTTTAAAATCTCTATATTTTCCATTTTCAAAATATTCACGGGGCACATTAAAAGGTATGACCACTGAATTTCATCTCTTTTCCTTGAAGTCACAAATCTGAGTGTGGGATGATTAGCAATACCATATCGTAAATACCATCAAAAGTAAGGTTGAGAGTCAGGAAGTCAGCTATGTAATCCTCCTCAAATTAACCTCAGCAATGTGATTCCTGTCAGGGTTAACCTGTAATTTGAAGCTTCCTGTGATGAAAATTTCTCTCTCTTTTCTTCCCGCTGCTCAGATCTCCTTACAAGAGAAAGCAGACTCCTAAAGTCCAGTCTGCACTTTTATACCTTGCTTGACATGGTATGAAAAGCAGATTATTGTGCTTTTTCTTAACTGCATCAGTCTATGTATCATTTTTCCTTCTTATTTTTGTACGTTGGTCATTCTCAAGGATTTTAATCTTCATAAGTAAAAATCTCTATGCTGCTGATCACTTCTCACAATTCTCTTCTGCACCTGCCTTTTGATCCATGTCCCTACTTAGTGTTCCAGATGAGACCTCTCTCACTGGTGTTGTCTAATGTACCTAGTTGGCAGCTGTTCTTGGGGTATTCCTGTCTTCACATTCTTCTGAAATTCCACTGAGATATTGTTTTTTGGATGAGATGAAGATGGTGACAGTTCATATGACAGCATTATTGGATGTATTTCCAAACATTAAGCCAAAGCATAGGGGAAACCAAAGTTATCTGCTTCAAGCACTGCTCCAGAAGCTATCCCTGCTCAATCATACAATAGTTGTTACAATACCAACAATAAAGCAGAGAACTCTGTCCAGTTTTCCTATCAATGCTAATCTCATGCTTCCTCACCCTCTGTAGCCTAGACCATCCAAACTCAGTTCTTGTATAGCAGTTGCAAGTCCCAGTGACCATGCGACCATATCCTCTGTGCCATTTGAAAAATCATGGAGTTCTTTAACTGCTCTAGGGCTGTGTGCAGATTTGCAATAAAGGTGGATTATTACGAATCGATTAAACATTTCTGGTAAGAAAAAAACATTAGGTTTTAATCATGAAATATCCCCAGTGCTCAAATGGCAACAAATATCACACTGTCACTTTGTAAGCTTCTGTTATGATAAAACAAAGGAGTTGATCCTATTTCACTTTTAATAAAAACTTGTCAACTAATGTGACAGCACAACTAGCTAGCAGTGAATGGTCAAGGAGAACAGCTCCCAAACGACTCATAGTATTTAGCCCAACAGTTACTGATTCTGTAAGTGGAAAGGAAAACTGCAGTTAGGTCACAGGCAGTTTAATAGGCAAAAGGATTAGAATTATTTAAAAACAAATTCATTGTTAAACCATCTCTATGAATTGGGATCCACTATGCAAAAAAAAAAAAGAAAAAGAAAAAAAAAAAAGCCCTTTTGATCTTTTAGAAGTCTGATAGTGGATATCAACTAAAACCAAGCATCTTTTAGGAGTGTTCAATGTTAAATACAAGGTTTGCCAAATCAAATCAACTAGTAGAATTTTGGAATGAGGAATTTAAAAAGTCAGTATGCACTTAATGAACTTGAAGTGACATCTGGACCCAGATGATAACATCATCTCTTCTGAAAGCATCTATAGAGCCTGCCGAGTTGAGATTTCTCCTTAACTGTGAATGTAAATGGAAAGGATCATGGTCAACCAAGCAATAAGTTATTTTCAATTAAAAAGCAAAGATTTCTTTCTCTCTTTGACTTGACACTAAGCAGGATAGGGATGTGGCTGGGTAGATTTACAAGCTGGAAAAAAGTACAACAGTTCTTTATTCCTTTGTGTCCATGGAGCTAAAAATGAGGTGTTACTGAAGTTCCTACAAAGATGTTTATTTAATCATTTGGTTTTACTTTTTTTCTTTACAATTATCCTAAATCTCAGAGTTCTGTATACAGCTCTGCCCTTCCATTCTTAAACCCTTGTTGTGCTCTAAAAGTAGAGTGCCCAGCTCTGTAAGCAAAGTTTGCACATTTTCATATATTGAGTGATAAAGAAATGATTTCTCTAAAAGGGCTGTATTACTGCCCTTAAGTGACTGGAGCAATGTTAAAAACTAGACAGTGACTTTAAGCACAGCATCTGGCAAGAGTCTAGCTCAAGGTCACTTTACAAAAGGGCTTAAATCACTGCTTTTGTACTGCTTTTGTAGAGTTTGCTAGTTTATGCTTACTTTCCTTTGTCAGCTCTCTATCTGTCTTAATATCATTAATCTGACCAACTGAATGATGCAATGGTCTTTTGAATCTTTAAAATAATGACATGACTGTCTTTCATTATTAGCTGAAACACTGGAGTGCATTCAGAATTAGCTGAAAGAGTAGATCCAATCCCTTTCCCCCTTCCTGTACTCCTTAGGAATGTGGTAGGATTGAAATATAAAGAAATGAAGTTTTGATGGAGAATAAAAGATCAGATAAATCTTCCATTTTTTGATTCTGTTCTTAGATTTTTTATCTCTTTTTGAAGAATTACTGAGAATAATACAGAAAAATCAAATGATCACACTGTCTTCTTCTGCGTGAACTGTACAAAGACCTCCCTGTAGCTTAGTTGACTGAGTATGTTGTATAGCTTGCAGTCAGATCGATATGCTTTAACTTTGTTTTGTTGCAAATAGAGTCATATACAATTGCAAAGTCAACAGAATTAATGTTCTTACCTAAAGATATTAGAATGCAATACTAGAAAACTCTTAGAGGTGTCAGAAATCTGTCTTTAAGATACCGCAGAAATATGCGTGATTTTTTTTTTTTCAGTCTGTCAATGTCATTGTGAAGGCATGGATTTCTTCTCTTTCTAACATTCCTGTAAAGGACATGAAACTCAGCATATATATTTTTTTTTTTACCACTTTTCTACATTTGTACATCCCATATGTTAACATATTAACATAAAATATACTGACACACTGGTTCCACGTCTACTTTTCTTTCTCAGATATGCAGAAAACTAATCAGAGAGTCCTAGGGAGTGTAAATCAACAGAGCTCTGCTGGTTTTAATGAAGTTCTGCTAATAAACACTAGCAGAGGATGTGTTAAAACTCTCAAGAGCAAATGTTCCCTTTGATTACATTTACCTGTTAGGTATAAGCATTATCCCATTCCAATACAGTTATTGCATGTTGTTCTTTCTATATACATATATTTCCTTTAAAATATCATTACATGGTTTTGAATATTCCTTGCCTACATAAGCCCTTATAAAGACACTTCTGAAATCACTTTCATTTAATAAAACTTGAAAAGATGTGAAGAATCTAAATAAACTCCAGGATTACATTAAACCATTTCAGATGTTTCAAATCTTATAGTTGGAGTGAATCACTACACGCACATAGTAAGTTGGGTGGAAATATGATGAGAGCAAGGACTGGACCTTGACCACAAGGATATGATTACTACTTTTCAATGCTAGTTATAAATGTCTCAGGTATTAAATGTTGAAATTAATACTACAGTAAATTCTTCAGCAAAATTAGGAATAAGTCTGTAGAAGCCCATATCTCTGTTCCTTAGCTATGTTTGGCATCCATTAGGGTAGCAAACAAACAAACAAAAAAACAAAAAAACAAAAAAACCAGCTTTTAACTACATAGTATAAAACGAAGTATTTGAGAAAAGGACTGCCGAAACTTAAGATAATATCAACCAGTACTGTCTGTATATCACTTTTCTTACTGAAGTATGACTGCTGTGTGGGAAAGTCAGTAAGAACTTTTTAATAAAAAAATTTATAATCCAAGCTGGCAATGGTGAAAAGACAAAAACTGAAGCAGAGGCAGTGAATGTACCCCACTCCTCTCAGCTAATAAATAGGGTGTAAGCAAGGCAGGAGTGTGATGTGCTGGGAGTGGTCCTCATTTTGGGACTAGAACCTCTACAGAAAGCTGTGCCTTGTTTCCTGATGTAATACTCCAATCAGAGCTTCTGTTGTCACTGAAGGCAACTTGAATTAATCCTTCACTCTTCATTGATCTCAAAGCATCTAAAACCTGCCCATTGATGTAATTTGTAATAGCCTCAGGTTTGCTTTATATTGTGTGTAGCTGCAATACAAGTCACACAGCAAGAAATCGGCTGAGAGCAATATTTGAGGCATGCACCATTCCTCTATTTTTCACTCTTGGAACATTTGTTAAAATAGGGTTTGGTTAATCATTATCAAGTAAATTCTCAGTGTACTCCATTGTAAGGCTTTATGACTTTCAGGAAGTTTCTGTCTTCTCTGCCATTTTTCTCAGAGTTGAAGTACTATTCAACACAGCTGAGATTTTAAAATCAGGTTCAACAAATATCTACAGGTAAGGGGTGGGGAATGACAGAAAAGAAAGTTGGAACAAAGTTTCTGGAGGGTGAAAGAAGAAGAACCTGGAAAATGAAGTATTTTCCTGAAATATGAGAAAATTGTAATTGAATTCAGTAGCTGGATGTGGGTGTTTATTTATAATTTTAATCTTCCTCACAGAGTTATACTGGAGTTTGCTCCAGCAGCTTTTCAACTGTATTGTGCTGTATTAAAAAACAAAACAAAATAAAAAAAACACCTAACGAAACCAAAACCAAATGAAATAACTTCATAAAATATACCTTCACTTGCAGAGATCTCTCTAACCCCTCTATGCAGGAATGGTTTCACTCCCCACTGAAACGGACCAAAATATAGTGAGACCATATCCTACTGAAATATCTAGGATTTATCTAGGAGGCAATCACCTTTAATAGAATTTGGCCAGAACAGAGTAAGTAGTAAACCTTTGTTTCACAAATGCTATAGGATTATCAGTGACAAAAGAAACGCTTTTTGCATTATCCAGTTGCTGACAGCATTTGCAGAATAGTGACTCACATCTATCCTGCTCTTTTGCTTAAGTAGTGACCTGGCTTGACCTCCCTTAACACAGGAGAGCTTGCAGGCTGGCAGCCTAAGGAGAACTGATATGGCTGCAGGCTTGCCGTTAGACAAGAGGTGCTGGACCTTGTTTAGGATTCTAGCTAGATAATTGGAAGCCATAATTTATATGGAGAATTAGAGTGTACTCTGATCTGCGCTGAAGTACCTTTGTAAGATCAGCATTCCTAAAGGGGCTAAAGAGACGTTATGTGCATGATGCCATTGAAAAAAAAAGTGCAGAAAGCCAGACATTGGCTTAAAAGAGTCAATACTTCACATAGAGCGAATCATGCAACACCTATTATCTAGTTATCTAGATGACTATTGGAATACTTTCATGTATGCCAAACTCTGTGAAATTCACTCAAAATAATCTGAACTTCCTATAGTATCTCTCCCTGTGTTTCAGAGTGTTTGAGTGCAAGAGAAAATGCAGACTAGCTCATTCAGAATCACAGAAATGAAAGCTTATTGATCTTGCTGGCTGTCCTGCTAACATGCCACTGCATCATACCTTAGAATCCCAATCCTTTTTCTAATCCTCTTTTACAACTCTGAAAAAGGTTCCTGTAGCAGCATGTTTACAAATCAATGGATTTAGCTGTTTGTAAACTTTTCTAACAGTCTTCTTTCAGCCCTTTTTCCTAGTTGCAATCCTTTAGACAGACCTAAATAATGTTAGTCTTCTCTTTCTTTGCCATTTCTTTTCCCAGAATATCTGTAAACAACAGTCTCTTCCCTTATTCAGTTTTCTATACAGCAGTTGGTAATATCAGACTCAAACCTTAACCTCTTAATGGTTTGTTTTTTGGCCTTAGGACATATATGAGCTTATTATCACTTCCTGAAATTGCAGAGGTCAGATTGAATGCTTTCTCACAGACTCATCAGAGATGTCCATCTTCCCCATTTTTAAAGCTGGGTCATGACCTTGGCACCACTTACATCCAGGCAGTTATAATTGGTATAATTTGTAGTTGATCATTAATTGGGTCCCACATCAAGAAGAGAACCATTTGTGGCAGAACTGCAGTATATCCACTCTTCCTTTCCTTTACTGACATGTTCTGAATTTTTTTATGACAGATTTCAGAGGAATAACTGAAATTTTTGACAGGTGGCATTTGTTTCATTAAAGAACTCATAGACCACCTCATGCACTCAGCCTTCCTACCTGTAGCTTACATAGCTAAAATAAACAGCATGTTTTTTCATCACAAAACAGTACTGTGAACAAGCAGGAAAAACAAATGAAAGGGAAGGAGGTACTTCAGCCCAAGGAGAGTTCTCGAAAACTGCAAGCATACATAGGTTATTTATTTTGTCCAACCAAAACCTGTCAGACCCTAACCAAGGGAATTAGAAAAGTATGCTATGGATGTGAAGCTCTATACAGCAAATACAAATAAATAATAATTAAAACAAACAAACAAAAAAACCCTGAAAAGCATACAAAAGCAGAGCCAAGTGGAGCAATCTAAGAAGTAGGGATAGGTTTGCTCAGTTAACGATGGTATCTGAGGAATAGCCTTTAAGATTATAATAATATGTAGATAAAGAAGGTCAGTAAATTGAGAAGAAAATAAGAGCTTCCTCTTCAAAATAATTCCCATGCATTCCTTTTCTTTTAATATAGCTGATTTGATTTTACTCATAAAATAGAATTGGCCAACTTTGAGTATACTGGCCACTTTAAAACTGTACTATGCATTGTAATAACCATAATAACAAGCTAGTTCTGCAGCAACTGACTTCCAAAATCAGATCAAGATTGAAGTGTCTGTTTAATTTTCAGCAAGTTAGAAATCCTCCTGAAGCTGATGAGGATTATTCACCTACTTAAATTCCATACAATGTTATGCATTTTGCTGCATCAGGGCCAAAATACAAAATCCATCCTAAAGCAGCCCAAACAGCTGTCATGTAAAAAGTGTTGTGTGTAACACAGAAGTTGTGCTGGAAAACAGTGAGCCCGTACTATACTAACACTCTAACTAATATGACTGATCTTTGATTCAACAATGCATTCAAATGAGAGTTTTTCTTAAAAGCAGATTTAAGCTAGGATTTGGACAAAACAAGTATTAATACAGAGTTCAATAATTTTAAGGAGTTAATGATCTTTGAAACAGGGATGTCTTTCCATAACTTGTATGCCAAGATAGTGACTAGCACTATAAACCCTTACATTTGATAATAGTTTCAGGTTCCATTAATATTATTAGTGAACCATGAAATATTGCCACATAATTACAATTTGGAGTATATATAGGGCAGCTCTCCCTAGAACAGCATCAGGAATTTTGTTCAGCAACAGCTCTATAGAGAAATATGCTTTATTCAAGGTATTCTTACAGTAAGTTTTTTCTTCTAAGCAAAATTAACCATATCTTAGGCTGCCAACCTTAAGCCCAGTGGACTACAGTTGATGTGGCTTTAGTAGATCCATGTAAGAAAAATTAATAAGTAACAGATATTTAAGTGTGTACCAAATATGGCCAGCTAGACTGTCTTTCTAAAAGAAAATGCAAGGCAACTTCAGTGAAATATCATATTTAATACTTAATGAAGAATAAACAGGGCGGCATTTCTTTTTTGTTCTCCAGCATTTACTCTGCATCCTCTTGTGAGTTGCAGCATAGCATTTTATTTACAAAAAATAAAGTGAAATATCAAAATAATTGTTTACTTTCTTTGGATGTCCTCAAAATATGCTGGATGTATTTTCAAAAGCAGGTACTTCCCAGGAGGAGGCAGCAGTTGAGTAAGAGGTTTCAAAAGAATGCAATGCAGAAAAACTTATATGTGCCTTGTGATACCTTATTGCACTGCACATAATAATAATGCATCAGCCTGTGGCAACAGTCCTATGTGTTTATTGTGACTCCATTTTTTGTATATTTGATGAAGCTAACAGTTTATTTTGATTCCAGTGAATTTGTGTATATCTGTGAAGTATGGTGTGCTTGAGTAACTTTCTACGTGAAAAATCAGGAAAATAAAATAAGGTCAGGCATGCAGCTTTAGAAAAAAATAGTGTAAGACTCTTAGCTTATCCTCACAATGATTCTCCATGAGCATTTCTCCAGTCCTGAGGAAGTCTGATAAAATTCTTTCTCATTACTCCTCCTTTCTCAGTCACAACTCACTGTGTTCTTCTGACTTAATGCTTCAAGATAAAAAGGAGTAGTGCCAAGGTACAATGAGAAGCAATTCCTGTGGCTTTCAGGCTTTAACCAAAACCGGAAATCTATCTGTCCTCCAAATAAAGAGTAATGCTGTTGAATCTTGTATCTGAAAGATACGTGCTAAAAGCTAAGCCATAGAAAAGTTTACTTTCTAATATCAAGAAATTATGTTAATTAAACACATTAAACTATTGCTGCTCAAAGTGATAACATTAATTTGCAGATTTTTAGACCAACTAAGCCAAATACTGAAGTATTTACAGAAATGAAGGAAACTTCCCTTTTTTGCCATCTTACATTCATTACCCTGGTAGACTTAGTAGACTGCAATGTCAGTGGTGACTACAACAGGACGTGTATTTCAGATTCTTCTCTGGGTGATGACTACAACAGGACGTGTATTTCAGATTCTTCCTGCAAGGAATTTGAAGAGGTTGTGACTTAGTGAAATCATCTGTCCTCTTTGAGAGAAAAAGGATTTTGTGTGAGTTCTTAACCCTTCATAAATCCTGCTACCCGGCCACGCATTAAAGAGGGAGTACAACACTTAACACAACAACTAAGTCTGTAGCTATGCAATGGCTTTGCAATTGCAGAATACCATAAAGCATATTTTTCCTACAGATTTTGCTTTGCCAGTAGCTCAGGCAAGACAGAAGAAGCATGTATTTATGTATAGCTGTGATTATGACCTATCAACACATCACTAATAGGTATTTATGTGATGTAGTGGAGCTTGTTTTCAAAAATTCAGGTAACCTTTTGTTCTTAGCATTTTCCTTAAGCAGAAGTATGTGAATACTTGAGGTGAAAGGTAATACTCGAATCAGAGGTAATAATTAGATCACATTCTATTATTCAGTTTTCCTTCAGTTGACATATCTCTACTACACTTCTAGTTCTCTTAACACGAGAAAATTTCCACAACTGAATTGCTTCTACATGCAAGAATTTCAGTTCATGTCAATATTTCTGTTTCCTTAGACTAACCTTACATTTTTTAAATAGTTCTGTTACCAGTAAGTGTTTCTAGTCTATTACATGAAAGCATTAATATAGTTAACATTCCTTATCATGCAAATAAGTCTTTTCAAGAAAACCAAGTTTTCAGATCTCAGTAAGGCTGAGATATTCAACTTCAGAAAGGATTGTAGTCTATGCTGCTTAGAGTTATAATGGGGAACTTCTAATGACTTTCAGATTAGTTTGTGACAAAATAATTTCATCTTTTTTTACTTCTGCTGATTAAGATAATGGTCAGGATAAGAAGAGATTTTATTCTTGATTGAAACAGCTATGACAGTAGAAAGCCATAGAATAATATCAGTTGTACTAACTGTTCAGCATTTCAGTTTCATTTACTACTGGAAAGTTATTCTGTAATGCTCATTGTTCATACATCTGTATCTAAACAAATATCATTTCTATCACGGAAGAAATAAGGAATAGGCACAATTGGAAAAAATGAGAGTGGAAAACTGGAGGTGCAAAAATGAAGCAAGTCTATGTACCACACTACATTCTAATTAAACTCTTCCTTCAACTGGCACCACTAATTTATGTAATTGATTCGGCTCTGATTCAAGAAAAACACAACAGTTCAAACTATTTTTGGCTTAAATTTGGTATTCAGTTCACTTCTCATAAAAAATACAGTTTTGTAGGAATTTAAACCTTTTTTGAAAACGTGATTAAAAAAAAATCTTCTCTTAAATTGAAGTAAACCTAAGGGCTTATATTTAGACCACGAGATCTTGATCTAAAATATCACACAAACCTTTAAAAAATTTTCCATTTATTTAGGTGACTTTGGTCCAAAGTTTTATGTAAGCCTACATACACAAAGTTAAATCTGGGACATGTGATTGATCCTGTATTCAAATATACACATTTTGCATGAAATCAAATTTATGGAAGTCACATTAAAAACAAAAGGGACGTTCATTTTTGTAATACCAAACAGTTAATGCACGATAACACAGCAAGTCAGCAGCAAGGCTAGCAGTACCTGAAAGAGTTCTGAGTTGTTCCTCATGGAAGAGAGAAAAATTGTGAATAAAATCAAGATACAACATCTTAGGCCCTTTGGTTTCAACTGCACTATTAACTTGTATTTCAGTGAATCCACATTTCTTTTCAAACTCCTAAGTCAGGTTTGGCTTATTTCATTGTGATGATTTACTCAGCTAAGTGGGCCTGGATCTCTAGATGTGGCGTTTAGTCTCTGTGTTTTTAAATACCCAAGAAGTGCTTGCTGTCTATTAAGTAAGAGTCCTTCGATGTGAAACTAATAGCCACTATTTATCTACAGTAGACTGGAGTTCGTGGTAGACTCAGTTTAAATTTCCTTAAGCTTTTAGTATCAATCCTATTAAATTACTGCTCCCTTGTATCTGAGAGGGAAAAGTAGTTTCATTCCTGTGCCTTTAGTCTGGTATCTTTGAATAAACTATTGATAAAGAGGAGGTGACTAATATGAACTGCAGTTTTTCTCACTAGTTTTTGGGAAGCTATCCACACGCTACTGGTACAAAGATTGGTAATTTGATTCAGGAGTGAACTTCCTAGAAAGATGATGAACTGATGTGATTTCAACCTGTAGAAAGTGTTGCACCCCATTGTTGAGTCCAATCATTGTCAGAGGAGGTGTCTGCATTTGTGAAATGTAGACAGAGATTTCAATAACTGACAGTTCTGAAAATGTATAGCTAGTAAACAGAACCTAAGAAAAAAAAATGGAACTGAATGCCAGGCAGCTTCAGCTGTTACGAATAGAAATTTAGTTTACCCATCTGAAACATTAAGTTTCAGTTTCTTCTTTTCATCAGATTCACACAAAGCAGTTGACCCTTCATGGAAGGTAGATAGATTTATAATGGATTCAAACTTAGCAATGTCAGTGCACAGCAGTTAAGAGAGGGGGTAAATCTAATGAAAATGAATGAAAATGATGTATTATAAAATCATACGGTCAGTGACTTCCATGAAAGCCTGAATGAAAGCAGTAAGAAAGCTCCCAGGAACCTGCAGTCTTCTCCACTCATTGCAAAACTCCATCTGGTATCAGCAAGATGAATTTCTTCAGTCATCTGGGGGGTCTCTGTGCAAGAGCTTTCCACAATCACCTTTTGTAATAAAAAAGTACCGCTTACCAAATTAGTCATGGAATATTTAATAATCATTCTTGGTCAAGGCTTCGGCTGTATAACTTATTCAAAAGATGGATTCATATAATTTAAGAAGCCTAACTTCATTGTGTCTTCACTATTTTATGAGTAGGGACTCTTGGACAAGTTATATTCATCAAGAATTCTTAAAGATGACAACTGTTGAAAAGGAGCACTCTTCTTTTTCAAACATTTTATTTATTCTTTGCTTGTATATGGACTTCAAAATGCTACTTCATTATCACACTTCTGACTTTTCCAGACTAGCGCATGCATTGAGATATACACAGGGCAATCAAAGCATTTTATCACGGCTTTTAGCAGGAAATTACCTTCCAGTTATGCAAATTACTTCAATCATGTAGACAAATGCAAGTGTGAACAACAAGGAAGAATCCTTTGGAGCTCATTCATATGCAAGTTAGCAATTTCATCATCCGCCCCTGTTTGTGGTCTACTGGAGCTCCCAGTGCTTTTTGTACTATCTCCTTTATTTTCTGTTTCTTGTTATTTATCTTTTCTTTGTTGTTTTATCTTTGTTACTGTCAGTCAGCCTGGCAATAATGTATATAAAAGCATTAAAGAAACAAATAGTTGTAAGGGCATCTCTTGAGTGATAACTAGGAAAAAAAAGAGGTTGTACATTTCTACAAAAATTTACAGTTTTACTGACAACATAATTCACTGCAACTTCACAATTTCTAGCTAGGAGAAAAGAAACAACCTGGCTAACACTGCTAGAAATAGAGAAAGACATTAAAGCATTCAGGGAATATAAAAAATAATATACAAACTGTACATTTTGAAAGGCTACACCTAAATATGAGGTAGATCCTGAGTATTTAAACTGTAAGTTTGCTTTTTCATGCTGAGAAGAAGCTGTCACTGTAAATACAGCACCAATTATGAGAAATCAACAGAACCCACAATAATTACTAATTCATATAAATATTTTTTCTTCATAGCTTTGTCTCATATTTCTGGAGTTTTAGTCAGCTTATTCAAGTCCTTTGCAAGATCTAACATTTTCATTGTGAACTCTTATAACAATCATGTCTGATTATTTCATGTGTGTCCTGTAGCTGTCAAATGTCTATCCTGGTTTTTCTTTATGCCACTTATCCAGGACCAAGGTATGACAAGAGTTACTCACACGTTACCTGCCTTCAAGTGATTTATGTAAGAAATAACTTTCCTTTGGCATAGACTTCCCTCATCTAAAGATACATATCCAGATATATATGCCAACTTACATTCATTTCAAATACCACATGTACAATTAATGGCATTATTTTGTAGGTTCAACCTACCTTTCTCTTCATCATTGACAATAGTTGCTTTAAAAAGTTTATTATTAACAAGACTCAGATAAAAACCTAACTGGAAATTTTACATCTGTTGATTGATCTAGATTTGTAAATACTGAAGTGACATCTAACTCCCCTCATATACCATCACGCACCTTGTGTGTGGAAGCCCTTACAATGAGATTTTCTATATGCGGAGATCTAGAATATGCCTTTGTCTTGAATTCCTGTGCAGTTACAAAAGGCAGTACAAAAATTAAAGCAGCTCAGTCCACTTGTTTTCTTGTGAATGTAGATTAACTCATTTCAGCTCCTTTATGAACTGAATTGTTGAGAGGCTTTTTCCTGTAATGGATCACAGACCAAATTCCAGTATAATTGTTACTTTTTCTTGTGTAAAGAAGCCCTAAATTTTTCAGAAGATTTTCCCTAGAATATTTTTTCCTGATCAGTAAAGGCTGAATTCTACATAGTTCCTAAAAAACTCATAAAATGCAGGAAGATTACAGTTAAAAACTGTGCATGCATGTTTGCAGACAGATCTTTAGAACTCTAGTCCATGGTTTTCATATTTTCATTAACTTTATCACTTCATTCTGCAGTAAGAATCCTTTATAGATGTTTATTGCAATAATTTTTGAGATACCTTCTTTGTGTAGATGTTGAGATTCCTTGCACTGAAGACAAGACAGCTGCACAAGGTATGGATGTAAGAAGTTCTGTAACCACACAGAAGTCAGAAATGTAAGAGAAAATGAACTTGGGGTATGACATTTAGTTTGGAGGATGAAAAAAATTTTAGAGAGATAATTATTATACAAGAATATTTACTAATTACACAGTGTATATATATGATAAGTAAGGAAAAGCAGAAATACCAGGTTTTTGCTTTGACTATTGAAATTGTCCTCCCAAACGTTGAAAAATAGACTCAGTACTTTCCTTACAACACATTATCAACTATCCCGTATCTTGCAAGTATGTGCTTAAAGTTAAAATGAAAACAAACAAAAATATTTAATCTTGTCTGAGGTAAACTCAGTAAATACAGAATATGCCAAAATTCATCACTTTCTAGAATGGCAGCCTCAAAACTGGCAATAGGTGAATCTTTTTTTGTTGTGGGCCACCTATGAAGACAAACCCAGAAGATAAACATCTGATTTACTTTTTCTGTTCTTAAATGTTTACTGGATGTGTACACCTCTGAATTTGACATCAACTGTGTTTGAAGTTGTCTTTGAAGGAGGTAAATATATATACTGTTCATGCTGGTGTCCTGATAGCTGCTTTAGCAATTTTAATTTACAGAATTTAAAAGAATAGGGAGGGGCAAAGAGATTCTCGGGGTGAGTCAGCTGTGCTGGAAATAATATTTTGAGCAAAGTATTCTTATGCACGTGACTTCCCCTGAGAGCTGTTGGAGGCTGTCTTTCAGTTCCATCAGCTGTAGCAAGAAAAACAGGATCCCAGCTGAGTGGAGCACTGTCTGGGAACACTGTTCTTCTCTGGTAGTTTCCCAAGATTCAGAAAAAGTATCTGTACAAACAGGTGAAGGTGATTCTGTTTATGCGACATCCCCTCTACCAACTAGATACCCTTGAATTTGAGACGCATCATACAACACAGATTCCTAGAAATAGAATATTTGGAACTGGCATAATGTGGGGTTTTTTTTTGTTTGTTTGTTTGCTTTAATTTATTTCACTGTATTTCGTTACACTTTTCTAGGTAAATAGTCAAACACACCATCATGAGAAACAGAATACCATATTTTCAGTCTGAACATTTCCTCTTTGAAATTCCTGTAGATCCTCTTTTAAAGTGATGTGGTTTCGTCAGGATTGAGACAAGGATTTAGGGGAAGGGTTGATAGGATGTGTCTGAGATATGCAGACAGTATTCATGTCTGAACAAATGGCACTGCCAATTCAGAGCCACTGCTCTGCATGTCAAGTACTTCATACCACGGATTGGAAATATACATTTTTGGACAGATCCTTCAGATGTGCCCACCACAGGAAAGCAGTAATGAGCAATCAATTCTGTGGCTGTCCAAGGGACCCTTTCAAGAACAGTACAATGCATTTTAAAATGAAAGCAGACTTATCCAGCAGCTATATCACTTCTTTCCAATACCTGTGTTTCTCAAATTGCAAATACATGTACAAAAGAATGCCGTGCATTAGTTAGGGACTGGTGTCAGGAAATCTATTTTTTTCTTGCTTCCAGCATTCTCACAGTCTTCTTGGGGCTATCACCATAAACCCTACAAGGCAGAGGGCATGACAGAGTCAAGGCAGGAGTTTATGTGGAGGATTGGTGGCTTTTGTTTTCTGAATGCCACTGTGTGAGTCGTTAGATCCATGGCAAGTCAGCTGCTGAAGAGATTCTGGAGTCCCATGTGCAGTCATGGGAGCATATTGCATGTAAATACCAGTGGGACTTAGTGCAGCAAAATTCATCACTTTGGAAATTAAAAATAAGATTTTTATCAAAGAGCGCCAGCAGCATCATAACAGAAGTTGAAATTAGCTCACCACTCTGAGCTTCTGTTTGTGTACACATATTTTCCAGCAACTGAGAACAAAATCTATCAGATATCCTTATAGCTGCCACAGTGGAGATGCACGTTCCTATTCAGACATATGCAGCCACTCCGAGGCCCATATGTCTTCGGAGCTGACAAGAAGGGTAGCAGGGTGCTTTGGAAAAAGCCACATTGGCACTCTCACCTTTGTAACAATGTGCAATGTGTCCACAAGCTGAGACATGTTAGAAAACAGTTCATGAAAAGCCTGTAGAAATGATTGCTCTGCGTAGTGGCACTCACAGAAGATTTTAATGCCTTAGTTCCTTTTCGAAAACCCTCAGATTTTCTTAAAACAAACAAACAAAAAAAAAAAACAAAAAACAAAACAAAACAAAAAAAAAGGAATGAACTTGCACAAGGATAAACAGTAAGACTCCTTTAAAAAGTGCCCACTTAGTACATTACCATTTAGATGGTTGCATCTTCTCCCTTTGGAAAGTATAGATGAAAAAAGAAAGATTTAATCTCCTTCCCTAGCACTTCTGCAACACTCAAGACATGAGTAGACATCAGCGCCTATGAACGTGCCATAGGCCTTCTGCTGAGCTTCCAGAAATGTCTTTTTAGAGGCCAGAGCCAGGGAGTGCTTCAAACCACTGTCTCCCTAGCTGCCTCTGATCAGATTTATGACATCTGATTTTTCTCTGCTTACAGAAGCATAAAAGATAACTTATGTTTGTTTTTAACACATTAATTGCTCCATCTTTTATTTAAAAGGTTGACTCAAGCAAGAAAAGAATAATTTATCAAACGTAGAGAGAACATGATTTTTTAAAGTGAGTTGAAGAACACAGCTGCACAGCAATGAAACATGAATTGCTTTGGCTGTGGGTTTTTTTTTGTTTTTTTTTTTTTTCTTCAGTGTTTTACACAGAAACAGCCTTATTCCTTCTGTAGGAGTGGGTGCTGCAGCAGGCTCAAACTGCAGTGGACCAGGGCTCCTCATGGGATAAACCTCGTGGGTTTGGTTGCCATAGAGACCAGTGTGATCTCCTGCGCTAAAATTCCCTCAAAAAAGAGAGCACCACAGATTGTATTAAATTACGACTGGTCCTGGTATGCTTCCTAACCTGTATTATAATTTCTTCGAATGATGAATCCGTAGACTGTCAGAGTTCAAGGTTCACAGGAGAGCTGAGCAGGTAGATCAAGTTAGCATATTAATCACTTGTCATCTTTCCAGTAACATTTCTTCATGAGCATTGTTATACGTTAGCTTTTCATAACACTTTAAGTGACACCTTGGGTGATCTCAATTCTAGCTTTTGTTACTGCTAGGTAAGTAGGCAATGGAATAAAAGCCCACTGAAAGAAACCTGTAACATAGCTTTATGTATGAGAAATATAGGCTACTTCAGTGGAATTAGTAAACCAACCCAGAAGAAATCACTATGAATGAAGCACTCAAATAAGAATATATCCCTGCAAAAATGTTCAAATTGGATTCATTGCATTGGTCATATGCTTATGCATGTATATGTATATCCATACCAAGCTGTGGCTTTGGTCTGCAAACTTGCCCTCTAACTGCTTAGCTGGACTTACTGTTTTATATGTGCTGAAAAAAGCATATATGTGTCTTTGGAACATGAAAATGAGTTACAGTATCACACACACTTGAGCTAGCTTGCTGACAGATTCTCAGGAAAAACAAGCAAGCAAACAAAAACAACAAAACTAGAAGAACAAAATATACTCATGTGGGACCACAAGCAACTTTCCGGGACCAGAAACACCTGGTCCAGTTATCATGTCCACAGTACGAACGCTATTTAAGACAGTGTGAAGATAAGTGCTGGTATACCACAACCATTGGTATGTTTCTGCACTGTGTGACATGAAGAGATGCAATACAACACCCGGGAATCAAACATGATAAATGTTATGGTTTCCCCCATGTACAAAACTAAGAAAAGAAGACAAGTTTTTCTACAATTTGTACATTCTGTTTTACTTCAGTTTTACAGCACTACCTTACACTGGCTGAGAATCTGGTCTTAGATGCAGTGTATTCAGACATAATAAAAATGTTTATCTTAGTTTGTCCCATATGCTCGCAGATGCATGTAGGCATAAGTGCATGTATGCATATGTTCATCTTTGCCTCTTAATAGACAATTGCTCCCTCTGTTAACAGACAAGGGCCAAAGCTGGCTCAGTGTGGAAGGTTGTCACCTGCACAAAAAGGTCCTTATCCTCAGCACTCTTTGCTGCATGTATTACACAGAGATAAATAGATACAAAATACACTGGAACAGTACAGACCCAAGACTCATCATAAATTTCCAACTGTTTTTTACTGAAATTATTAGTAAGTGTACTCTACCCTGGGCAGACATTGGCATGCAGCGTTTCCATTAGACACATTTGTGATTCAAATGACAAATGAGGTGATTCAAATAGCAAAATTATGAATTCTGCTCAATAACGGTGTTTCTATGAGGTTTCTGAGAACTGTTACCAGCTAATGGTTAAGCCTCACATATGGGAACCGTTGAGTCATGGCCTGAACCACTGACTGAGCACCTGGGAAAAAGACCCAGTCAGCCCTGGGAGCACAAATGAAAGCAATTCAGTTGTGTGACCAGGAGGGGTGGAGCCTGGCTGCACCTCTTTTAGATCTCATTGAGGGGCTGACCCCTTATTGGGAAAGGATTTTTGTTCCTTTCTTTCCTGTAAGCCAAGGTCTTTGGAGATGGGTGAGCACCTTTGCTTTTCCTTTGAGATACCATTTCTCCACACTGGTCCTTTTGCTGTTACACTCCTGTATTGCTGTTCCACTGTGTTAATTTTTTCAATTGTAGCACCCTAAGACATTGACTCAGCAGGACAGTGAATCTGCTTCCTCTCAGGTCCCACCAGGCTTAGGCATTCAGCAGTGACATGTGGAGGTGTGGCATAGATAAATCTGTGAGCTCCATCAGCACTGTGCTCAGGAAGCTTTTATTTTATCCAGAGCAGGATATTCTCTGTGTGTAGCTATTTGGATAGAGGAATGTACACTAAGAAAACCTCAGAAATTGAGATCCAAGTGCAGATTAGGTACTGCTTGGCTTTATAAACTCAGGGATGGAATGAAAGGGAGGAATAAGTTTTGCAAAGAATATACTTAAAAAAAAAACAAACTTGAAGCTAAATGTGGTATGGAGAGCTAGTGAACAGATCTAGCTGTTACTATACTGTTTTCCACTTTGATCCCAAGGAGTTATCTTTCCAAGGATTAAGAATATTTTTGTTTGAGCCAACTTGTTTCCTGAGTTGTAGTGACACGTTGTGTTGGCTACTGAGTAATGCTTTCTGTTCAGCACGTACTGCATGTATTCTGCCAGGATTAGATTTCAATAGTAGTTTGTAAGACCAAATACAGCAAAGACTTAAGTGTCCAAATGTAAAAGCCACACTGACAAATCCACCCAGACTGTGTATCAGTCACTCAGCCACTGCTCAAGCAGTGTTGCTGGATGGCAATGTAACCCTCAGCAGGACAGCTGTGGCCATCTTTGTATAGCCTATGTGCTCTGAATCTGGGCCCACATATGCTGTTCCAATGTTGGCTATTTCCTTCCTCTGCCAGGTACAGAATTTTTTTACTTTTACATTTTAAAATCAGTTTACAACAATGCATTGTATGCACACAAACAATTGTTCCTTTTGTCCTTTCTTTCCATAAAGAAAGGGAGAGAAATATTTGTTTTAATTGAATCTGTACTTGGCCATGTAAAAGATTATGTAAATAAAGAAGGAAATTAATTCTTTTGAATGCTGGTTTGGCTGCCAAGAAAGCATTTCCTGAAATGTTTGCCTAAACATTGGATTTGGACTCTGATGTGGCAATATACAGACATGGTTTACAGAACTAGAGAGGTTAGATTAGACTTCAAATTGTTTGTTTAACAATATATAATAGGAAAAAAGCAAAATAATAACTATTTTGCATTTTGAAGAACTCCTATTCCATTGGAATGCTGTGTATGTTGTGTGGCTACAGAGTTTTCAGTTATGATTACCTGCTGCCTGTTTCTCTTTGGTTCTACCCAGATGTGGCTATCAGTGGTACATACCTGCTCAGTTGATCTTTCAATGCTGTGGCTTGGAGATTCAGGTTCAGCAGCAGGTGTTGCGTTTAGAAACACAGCTCTTTCAGCATCTGCTGCATCAACAATGACTCCTAAAAAGCACCAACAACAGCTGGGGTTGTTTGCTTGCCATATTACTTGAAGGAAAGCTGCTGTGATAGATGCAGTGCAAGGAGGAAAAATATGATTTGAGTCAGTCTCTGAGATTTTCAACTTTACTTAAGGAGGGTATATGCCAAGCTTTTCAATTTCTTCCACTTGAGAACATTTGGTGGGAAAGGGGAAGCACAGAATAATATGACTTACTGTGTTTACTTACAGGTTTTCAAATGAATGTAGTAGGAATGGAAGCCTACAGTAACCTCTGAGGCCAGAAACAGGCTATGTCCTGTCTGCATAGCAGCAAGAGAGCAGATTTCAGCTCTATTGGTAGCAAGGGATTTTTATTTATCTTGCTGTTGGGAAGAATAAGAAAATAATGTTTTCTTTTCATTTCCTTAGGTGATAATACACCCCTTACTGACTTACATTTGTTGTCTTTCCATTTTCTTAGATGATAATGTGTCTCTTGCTGATTTCTCTAGGTGGTAGGGGCATAGATGCAGAACTACGCTATTCTATAGAGCCTTATTTCCTGATATGCTTTCAGCAGATGCTTCATAGTTAAATGTGAAGTGATGCTGGGGTTTTCTTCCTTGAGCTTTTCAGCTGTATAAACTTCTAAATTTGAAGTGGCTGTCCCAGTGCCATGGTCCCTGTGCATCTCTATAAAATCAATTAATGAAGGTAAGGAGCATCCTGGAAGGCTCCTGGGCTCCTCATAATCTATTTATATTGGGAATACAGTAATTGAAGTTGTGCAAACACAGTGGTTACGATCTTTGTGCTTCACTAGGTAACAGGATCTTAGCTGTATCTTTAAGACAGGAGGACAAAAGTTGCAAGATTGATATAAATATCCACTACAAAGTTTAAGTGGGTGGTCAAGAAGGGGCAGCTGAAAAAATACTTATGATCTAAATTTGAGAGGCTGAATTTTCCACAGCTTCAATCTCTTAAGCTGCTTATCTACAGGTGTGAGTATCAGAGCCAAAGTGGTTGCCTTTGGCCAGCAGCTGGTGCCCAGGCTAAGATGGTGTAGGCCAGGAATCCTTGGGAATGCCAGGCAGGCAGCAAGGCAGCAACAGCGTTGTCCTCTTGATGCTTGTGTTTTGTGGCAGGAGGAAAGAAGGAGGAAAGAGATGGAGGGAAAGGACTACAGGCTGCCAAGGCTTATTGTTCCAGCTGCAGCACCATGCTGTTGTGACTGACCATGATCAGTGACCTAGGAAGATGAGTGGCTGCAAGCACTCTCGAGCTGAAGTTGGGCTCTATTTCATGCCTGTTTGTAAAAGAAGTAGTAACAGCTGGTTAGGGAGGGTTCAGCTATGCTGCAAGCAGCTGAAGAGCTACAGTTCTGTCAGCTACTAACTGTTCTTCAGAAACCTAGGAGCTTCCCTGCTTGCCTCTCAGCAATTTGCAATGGCTAATTCCAGGTGATTAAATCCAATAAAACAATGGGGAAAATCACAGCAGTGGTTGTTTGTCAAAAGCAGTTCAGTTTTTCTGTATCTTAAAGAGCTGGGTATTGATATAGATTTATACAATTAAAGTACTCTCATTTCAAAGTTATATTCCTAAGTTTGTGATGCACCGTGAGGGTATTTCTAGGCTTTGGGAGCATGAGTTTTCAGTAAGATGGCACTGATGTTTAAGCAGATAAGTTAGTGGAAGGAGTTTCTGTTTCAGCCTCATTGGCAATGGAGTATTCAACCTGGCAACAAATTGCATTATAGCTAAAGCAGGGGAGCTACAGAAGGGCATACATCTGTTCCCTGAGAAATTTCCTATAAATAGTGATATTCCTGTTTTTCCTAAGCTGTCTGTATGGCAAGAACATTTCCTTCCTCGTGCTTTTCACAGCAGCTGCAAAATGAACATCAGAAATATCACCCCAGCATTTGCACTTTCCCAGTGTGCGTGTTCAGTAGACAGGGACCTTAGTACTAAACATGCTAACTGGTTTTATTTGTCCTCTGTATTATCAGATTAAAATCTAGCTAAAATGGAAGGTGTGAAAAATTAATCACTGATGTTGCTTTAACAAAGTAGCATAGGTACTTGGTTCACGTTTTTCCTCTTCAGCCAGCAGTTTTCAATGTCATCCTTGTGCTGCCAGTTCCTGCTGGTGTGAACAAAGCTCTGAGTATACACTCACTGCTTCTGAAAAGTTAGGTTTCTGCTAAATGTTCACAGCCAGTGAATTGTTGTTCTTAATAATATCTCTGAGACGTGAATGTAGAAATGTCTACAAGTGCTGGCAAAGAAGTACTAAAAACTACTTGGCTCATCTGATACAACACAAATAGCCAAAAGTGTTTAAAATTTTTAAGGATTTTTTGCTGCTGCTTTTCATTTTCACAAGTTTCACTTGTTTTCTGGCGTGATCAAGATAAGCTGTCAAGTAATATTAACTTGCACAAGAAACCAAATAAACAGGAACCAAATGGCAACAAATCTTTCCTCAACATGAAATGCAGTTTCCCCTGTACTCTCTCTGTTGACTCTAGCACACCTTAATATTTTAATTCAAACCAGATATTGCTGGGAAAAGCAGATGGGGAAAAAAAAAAAAAAAAAAAAAAAAGGTGCCTTCTGAGTACATTTAGTATATGTGTGTAGAGTATCTGTGTGTTTATACACACATGCATATGCGTACAGGGAGCCAGACATGCTTGTAGGTAAGTATAATGTTATACCATCAGAGGCAACGCAGTCGGACTTATCTTAACTAGTGCATATGTTAGAACCTGATGTTTTCAAAGTTGAAAGAGCAGTGAAGTGGGTCATGAGGATCTATTGATTAAAACCAGAAGCCTAAGCCTGACCTTAGTGTTGAATCTAAATGAAGAAATTGTGGAAGGCTTTCATGCCAAATTCTGTCTTTGTCTTGATTCCTACTGTCTGAACCCGAGGAGAGCAATGTGCCTGAACTCTGCCAGCCTCAGTCACTGGGGTTAAGGCACATTTCTGGTAAATGTATTTGTAATGGACCCAAAATTATTGTGCATCTTCAGTGGGAGAAAGAGACAACTTCCAGGGCCTTGGTATAAATAAAAATGCTCTTGTGGTGTATCCAAAGGATCCTCCACAGAGATGAACGTTTTTAGAGATAAGTAACAATTTGATGATATTTTGGAAGAAAAAGACTTGCAAGTCTCTTCTCCCAGGAGAGGAAGGTGTGAATATCACAAGGGAAGTAGAGACTGCAACAGCTGCACTAGCCTCTTCCTTTTCTCTCTTCCCACTTTCATCACTCAGAGGAGGAGGAATCACAGAATGTGCCTGAGAAATGTTGAAAATAATGTAGACATTACAAGAAAGCACCCAGATTTCTAAAATCTCTGAGGAGAAGTCTTAAGGAAAAGTATAGGGTTGAGAAGCAGGTGAAAGGCAGATTTGGGGAGTAACACAATAACAGCAGGAAAAAATAAGTATATTTTTAAGAAGTCATACCTGGCACCGCTTGAGACTTGGAAATTAGGAGAGAGTTTGTCATGAGAAACTTGATTGCTTTTCTGTTAGACAGAGGGAAGCTTAAATGGGGGGAAAAAAGACAAAAAAGAGAGAAAACATTTCCAAGGCTCATCTGGAGAGGGAGTGGGAGACAGAGCAGTGAGGTGGGTAAATGGAGATTAGTGTGGTGGATTTAGGATGTTTCTGAAGCAAAACATTCATAAATGTCAAGAGTCGGGATTATTAAGTGTTCAGGAAGCTGTTGAAGAAGAGAGCGGTGAGAGCAATATGAAGAGCTGTGGAGAATTGCATGACAATGTGAGTGACCTTTAAAAAGCAAATCTTTTAGGGGAGGCTGAGTTGCAATTAATACAGAGGACAAAATATTGTCTGAAATACATACCCTCTTCTATTTTGTGTGTAATACACTGTTGCCATCGATGAAAAGCTTTCCATGTTGCTACACTATCTTGCTGTTCCTTTCTGTCATGCATAGCTGTAACCCCTAAGCCTAAGAAGAACTACCTAACGAGATTGCTGTCTCTCTTGCTTAGCATCTAAAGTAGCATAGGAGCAAGGGGGAAGGTCTAGTTTTCTTCCAGGATTTAAGTATCTTCCCCCCCCCCCCCCCCTTTTTTTTTTTAAATCCGTAATATCTCCTGCGCCACTGGATTGTAACTGTGTGTGACCTTCACCACTGTCATGCATTTTGAAGCCACAAAGGAGTCCAGCTAAAGAAGGACATTTTGACATATGTGAAACTAAATGTGTAAATAGCTCATAGTTCATGTGAATGTCCTTCCTTGATAGTCTGTCCAGACACCTTACTGCCTCATTTCCCACTTTGCAGGCAATCTGCACATCTGGGAGTTGTAAGTAGAACACACTTTTCCTAGTTTCTCACTTCCAGGCATTTCTGCTTACAAGTGTGACAGGTCCCCAGATCCTTTTGGACAACACCAAAACCTGTCAAAAGTTACAAGTAAGCAGCATGTGATCAGTGACATTCTCTGCTCTAAGAGCTTATTCTGTGTCAGTTAAGTAATCTCTTGATAAGAAACATCCTATCCTCTCCTTACTTCTCCTTAGCATTGCGGTCTCCAGAATTGCTTCCGGCTGTGAACCAGATTGGTCCATCAACATTTCTCTCCCTTGGGTTGCTGATAACTAACATTTCATGTTTCAGTCTGATTTCCTAATGGCTTACAACTTTGAATACTAATTTCTCTCTCTCCTGTAGAAACAGCTCACTCATGGCATTTTCATTTATGCTGATATGTACTTAATCTTGTTACCTATGATAGCCAAAACCCTGTTGATAGTGAGTAGTTTGAGTGTCTTCCTGTGTTTTTGAGCAGTTTCATTCTCCATTAGCAACATACATAATGATATGGCCTAATCTGGCATCAGAGTGAGGAGGGGGTAATGGTTTTCCTGCTGTTTGCAGTTGGCAGGTGTAACAAGGCACGACCTGTCACCCTGTGTGTTTTTCTAGAGCAGTGTGAGTTGTCTTTGGGCACCTTGCTTCAGAAGTAAACTGTAACTCAGGGTTTAACTCCAGCTGCCTTCTCCCCCACCCCTCAGTTTTGGAGCCATACTTAGTATTAAAAAAATGAAATTTAATTTTAATATCAAAATGAACCCTTTAGAGTAAAATCCTGATGCTTATAAGATTAAGGAAACCTTCTCAATTCATGCAATTAAATGAGATTGACCACAGGTTACTTAACATAAGAATTACTCTGCCTAGATAAGGTAGGTTGAAAAACCACTGTAACTCCAAATTATGTTCATTTCAAGGTACTTTCATCACTCTTTTGGTCTGAGTGAGGAATACAGCTTTAAAATGCTACCATGTACCCTTCCCCTGGTTCTCCAGCCATGTTTCTGCTTGCTCAACTTGGTACCACTCTTTGCTAACCTTCTTCCCTATACATTACCTCTACTTTTCTGTCTCATTCTGTCTCTTTTGACTCAACTGGGGTATTTTGCTCTAGTGCACAGAGGATTTGGCCTCCCACCACCTGCCAGACTTGTCACAGGTAATGTAGGTGCTTTGCCCATCCCTGCTCCTCTTCATTCTTCTTAGAAGAACAGTAACTTGAAACCAGACTCTGGGTTAATGGCCGTGTTCAAAAACATCCTTCTGTGAAGAATAAAAAACAATGCAAAACACCAGAGCAATCCCTGGAGACAGAAGGAAAAGAAGCTGAATTGCTGAAAATCAGAAGTGTGATTAGCAGACAGGCTGTGAGCTGCTCTACATTATATGAACAAACTCAGTGTGTCCAGCGGCTAGCAGTTCTGGAGAGCTCTAAGCTTGATGTGACTGTGCTCAGCTGTACCCCTTGCCTTTAAAGGGTGTCTCCTAGGCTGAAGCTCACTGCAAAGTTAAGCCAGGGCCTGTGCTGACCATGTTAGGTACAGGTTCAGTCCCTCCCCTGTGCCGTACAAGTTACTTCATTGAGTATGTTTGTTTCTACAACATTGTCTGTATGTATCTGCCTTTTTGACAGTGGAGAAATCACTGCTGTCCTAGTCTATTCGAACCAAAAAGTTATTGCAAGAATATTTTTTTCTCATACTCAGAAGCATTTCTTTACAACCCTAAAATTAAATGGATAACCAAAGTCCATATTAATGTGTTTGTACTGTTTATGCAATTAAAATCTTGTACCATAATAGTACAGAAAATAATATGGGTTCATAACCAGAAAACTTATATTAGTAAAAAGCAGATAAAATCTATTTACAATTAGCTTTGGTTCTGAGCAAACTGAAACCACTATCCAAGGGGAAAAAAATAAGCAAACAAACAGACAAAAAATACCAAGAAGGATGGTGGATATAGGACTCCTTTATTTTTACTGACGAGAAGAATCAAATTCCTACCAGTGTACCTTTTCTGTACCACTCTCATTAATTATCTTCTTGGACTTTTGTTCTGTTCCTTTGTTTTACATCTCAAAAATATCTTGGGACTGATTTTTTTTTTTTTTAGGAGAAATATTAAAATAAGTGAGTTCCTTCTGTAAGAAGATTAGTATAACATTGCACACTGGATGCAGCACAGTAGATGCATTTTAAAAGCATGATGGACACAAATTCGGTCTTATGATAGTAGTGAGTTACATGCCTAGGTGTTCATGCTTTAAGACAGGCATATGATTTTAGACTAATTATATACATGCTTCCTGCCTGTCAGCTTTTCCTGTGGGCAATTGATTGCTAGATTATTCATAACCTTGTGTCACAATAAGAATAGTTTCCCAGTTCACGAGTAACTCTTATGATGGCAGTACCAAAAGCATTTTCACTCCTATTTGTAGATAGAAGGATATCTTCCAGACTGTAGTATAATGTTTAAAAAACAAAACAAAAACAAAACAAAACAAAAAAACTGATAACAGACTTAAGAGTTGGAGTTGCATAATTGGTAAAGAACAATGGATTAAATTAGAATGTAGAAGGAAGTTTACTCTGCTGAATCAATAGTGAGTAACCTCTGTAATAGCTGCTGTATCTAGTATAATTTCATACTCAGAAATCAACTTCTTACTTGAAGAATTTCATTTTAGAGAGGAGAAACATATTCTCAGCTTCAACAACAGAAGCTCTACTTTTGTGTACTCAGCAATCTGATAAATATGGCTGTGCAAAATGCCAGAGAGTCAGATGGAGCTTTATCTGTGAAAGCTGGAGTGAAAGACTAGGGCAATACAGGGCAGAGTACTTATTGGCTGTGCTAGGACCACACTTTGCAGGCATGGAAGCTTAAGCATGTTTGTAGAAAAGGAATGGAATTACTGGAATTGCATATATGCTTCAAGTGCTGTGGGTTACCTCTCTACTGACTGAGGGTGTTAGGTTCTTATGAGACATGGATAGGGATGCAGACTTTTACAGCTGCTCTATTCAGGTCCAGGGTGACTGGATGAAGCCAGCTCTCTGTGGAGAGCAAAGGGCTAAAAGCAGGGTTATACGTTATGTAGCTGATGTCTTGCATGCTATAAATCCCTTCTGTATCACCAGGATGTGCTCCTTTTCAGCTCTACTCAAACATAATTGATAGAAGAGCTTCTGTGGGTTCTCCATCACTAGAAATAACTACAGTGTTTCTTTTTGGTATATGCAACCAGATTGTTGTTGTTTTTCTTACCAGCAGCAGCATCCAGGGTTGGCTTTACTACTCCTAAGTTAAGATCCCAAGTAAGTTTCTGAAATGTGAAGGGGTCAAATTGCATCTCCTGTAAGACGTGCATTGAAGGAAAGGATTGTAGAGTGTTTCATTTGACCTGTCCAAGGTATGATTTGATGATTTTGACAGTTGGACTAGATGATCTTGTAGGTCCTGTCCAACCTTGTGATTCTGTGATTTTTTTTTTTTTTAAATCAGATTCTTCACTCCATTGATTTTATGTATGAACATAAATAAGGAAACATAGAACATAGATAAGGAAAAGTGTAAAGCTAGTGCCAAAGCTTCTCAGAACTTGGTGAGGTGGAGGTACTTTTGTTAGGGCACTTGTATTCCAGCTTTCAGTACCATAGTTTCATCTAATTAGGAGTACAAGAATGCACTCCATGAAAAGTCAATGGTTGCTTAGCCATGCTGCTTCCTATAATCACATAAAATCTGTCTTCCACTCTCTGCTCTGTATCTCTTAGTGTAAAGTCCCACACAAACCATTTGCCCTAACACTGAAACTGTAGTTGGTACTGTCTCTTGCTACTTCTGCTGCAGCCTTTCATCTGTGATTGCAGTTTCCAGCAGGAGGCAGGAATACTGGAGATGGAAAGAGGCACCAAGCCAGTCCCCCAGGTGACTGCGGAACAGATTATTTAGAGGAACAAGGTCAACTTGGAGAAAAAAGATCTGTCAGCTCTTTCCATGCTGCAAGGAAACATTTCCTCATTATTCCAGACCCCAAACAATGGGGAAAAAAAAATAAGAGTTTATAAGCTTGTCAAACTGTTTTAGCTGCAGATTTGGAAGGAAGTAGAAGGGATGTATTTCTATTTTTAAAAAGTTTTTAAGCATTTGCAAGCTAAGGATGTGGGCTCTCTCACATAAAAAATGAGTTGTGGTGTATAAACTTTGTTAGTTCTGCAGCAAATGTCACAATTCTATTTGTTTCCTATACCAGCTAGGTGACCAAAAGTATTCAGTAGCAAGGAAGATGTCATTTTCCGCAGAGATAGTTCAAAATACTGTTTTAAATTTCCTGAGCAAAATTGAAATTTATATGAGAAACTGTGCTTAGTTTCCAGTTATAATATTCTAGTACTTTTTATATGAATAACTTTGTTATTCATATAATATATATGAAAATATATATATATATTATATTATATATATATATATATATATTATATATATATATATATATAATATATATGAATATATGAATAACTTAAATCAAATTATGCTCAAGTACCAAGAAAATTGTCTTCTCTTGCTGCATTTCAGAAAGCGGTTCTTGTTTTTCACTTCAGTTAATGACAATGATGCATCTGCAACAACTGATCAGGATCTTGTGACACAGCATACATCTGCCTTTTGAAATTTTTTATCATAAAAAGACCTCCAAGAAAGCTCTGGGGAGATTTATTTCTGAATAATAATGTCTTCTTCAGGGAAGAGTGGAAGTACAATCAGAAGTGGAAATACTTAAAGCAAGAGCCCTAGAATATGCTGTTTCTCACTGTAATCTCCCTTAGCAAAGCATCTGAAGTATGTGCTTGAATCTCAGCAGCTACCAAAGCAATAAACATACATTTTTAAGTAAGAAGGATTGGCTCACATATTTTAATATGACTTATGATTAATATTTTGAAGAATTGTGATCTATAGGTTAGAAATAATGATAGTAACAAGCACAAACAACTGTTTTGCAGGTTCTTTCTGCCAGTCCATGGCTATCCCCTACAAACTGTATGAGTTTCACATTTTTGTTCTAATTGCATGAACTACCCTGGGACACAGGAGGCTCTTACTGGTTGAGTAGAAAGACTTGTCATAAAGAAATACGTGCTGTTCTTTTAAGAATTTGGAAAGGACGATACAGACTGGTGGAATTATTCTCTTGACTCATTATTGTCTACATATACCTATATATGTATGTCTTTAGTACATACTTGTTGGACATGCAGGCTACAATAATTATTTTTAGACATTCCTTAAAATGGATATATTAACAAATGTACAATAAATGTTTTTTGAAAGTGAATGGCAAAGTATCCAAATGGTCTTTTCAAAGGTGACATTTTGCTTCTGATGCAAACCTTCCTACAGGTCTTCTGTCATAACACTATCACAGCATCTTGTTGGAAACAAATGGCTTAATTGACTCTTACCTGAAAAATTATAAGGTGTGGACATGGCAATTGTTCTAATGTATTTTCTATAATTCCTTCATGAAATAATGTGACAAAAAATGACTATTATCTAGACAAGGTGTGCTTGGCAAGATAATTAAATCAAGCAAGGATCGTACATTTTCCCATCTAATACTAAGGCTTAATTGAATAATCTGAGTGTGTGTGCAGGGGGAGAATGTTATGAGTAGTTAAGTTTTCAGTTTAAACAAGTGAAAATTAAAGGACTTAGTTTAGGGAAAACGAGTTCTAGTTCACCAATTTTAACTTAGTAGGTAAACTTCTGAGTCTGAGGTCAGGTCAACATTGTTTTTGCTTAAATTTTGCCCAAATGAGTATTTCATCACAAACTTCGTTAAGGCAGTGTTTTCTTGAAATAAATAAATAAAGAGACAAAATCCCCTACCTTTCAGTTAAATATTATTGCTTACAAGTGTTGTCAAAATATTTTGTCCGTGTTACAAACATTCTGAAATGTCACAGGTGTAAGGAGAGTTTATAAGCCCTTGCGCTTTGGCAGGTTACTGTACTTCTTAATAAATATTCTATAAACTAATCAAAAAAGCACATACTAAGAATTACAACCTCTTCATTCAAACTTTACAGTGTGGGAAATTAGCTCTGGAAGAGTAGAAGTGATTTGTGACACCAGGTTGTTATTAATTTGTCCAAAAAGCACATGCAGATTAAGTGGAAAAAAAAAATAAAATCCACCCATCAGTCCCAGAACTAGAATAGTGAAATTACAAAAGGAAGTAATTTTCTCTACCTACAACCAGTGATGTGAGAACAAAACTAGAACAAAACAAAAAAGCTGTATAAATGTATGAGGATTTAGTGAGATTAAGCAAGTTTTGCCTGTCTGCTGGCTACAAAAAAAGAATGTATAAAATGAGAATCAAGACAATGATTTAGTCATTACTGCTGTTGTTACTGGGCTTTTCTTCAACACTCTTGGCAGATTCCTTAGTAGAAGTTGGCTCACTGTGATTTCAAGTGAAAATAGTTATGTCACTCTGTCCTGAGTTTACAAATGCCCTGTGCTATACATTTGCTCTCTTACAATATGAGTTATAAAGCATTGTGTTTTGTGAACAAGAGCCACAGCTTCATTGTAGCATAAATATGGCATCTGCTGTATGAATAAAGACCAGCTTACACTGGCATAAACATTAGTGAAATGATTTTCTCACATTTATATTGGAATACTGTGGTGGTACAGGAGGCCATTCCTCATGTTCCTTCCCACACAGCTGCAAGCACAAAGCCATTGACTTCTGTCCTCCAATTCCATCAGCTCTTGCAGAGCCTCAAGTCAGATGCCCCTGACCTGCACTTCCTATTTTCTTTATGAATTTGTTCGTGAAACCTTGGACAGACTTATTGGACTAAGGCAACATTGTACTTTTATAACTGCAAAAAAATCTGGGTTTAGTATTGTCAATTACTGGTTGCCTCTTTGGAGCCCGTTACCTTTGCTTCTGGCCAGGATACCACAAAATAGCAAGAGCTTGTAGTCACTGTTGGGGTTACAGAGCCAGCCGGTAATTAGGCCTACAGACTCAAGAGCTGTTTGTTACGAGATCCTATCTACGGTTCTCAGTGGGAATGGTCTGCATATAACTGCTACTTTGCATTTCAGTACTGTGGTTTTATTGTGTGCTGTTTTTTTTCTCCTGCTTAAGAGTTGTTTTTATAGAAATCAGCTCTCTCTTTCAGTATATATAATGAGGGCCTTTGAAAGAAAAGTATTTTGGCAGTTCACTGAGAGCTGGCAAATAGTCATTTACTGATTCCTCTATAGCTGTGATGTATAGTGGCAAGACATCCATAAGTGGCTCTCAGTCACAGTAAATTTGCAAAGAATAAAAAAAAGCTGTGCTAAAAGGTAGGAAGAAAGATTTCCAAAGAGTTAAAATGTACTGTGAATTCCCTCCTTCTTAACAGTGGATTTAAATTTACCCAGGACTCTTACTGACTTACGCCAAAGTTTGGGATTTCTTACAATCAGTAAAAAATTAGACTGGCTAAGTGTCATTGGCAAAATCATAGGTAAGAAACATTTATCACCATGACAGTTATCAGAATGAATTGCAGAATTTGTGGTCTCTTCACAGATGCAGGGAAGCTTATCTGACAGATGTATTTGGCTGGATCTGAATTTGTTTTTGTCCTAATGTGACACTGGATGACCTTTTTTAAGAGGAGTCTTGAAGCAGCTTCCTGGCACTGCATGAGATTAGGACAGCAATCTCCAATTTTATAGAAAATTCTGACACAGGAAATGACTTTGGCCTACGTATCTTACCCCTACACCTTTGCAGAGAAACAGTATATTTCACTTCCTTCTCTATGCTGTCTCAGTGTAAACTGTTGTCATGCATTGCTATAACTCCTTTGTTCCCTTATGTGTCAACAGAAATTGAGGTTCTAGCAATAATAATAATAAAAAAAGACTGTTATAAAGATAAAATGCCCTCAAGAACAAACTGAGAGCCAGACTTAGAATATCTAGAAGACTGAAAGGGCCTCTCAGCTCCCTCATGATTTGTGATCTTGTCTGGTAGGCTAGCATTGCTAAAAGGTGTTTCTGTTTTTTTAATAAGGAATTTCTTCAGGAATTTTGCTGTTTAACCTACCATACCAGCTTATTTTCCTTGGTTTCATTACTCCCTGTCTAAGGAATGAACATGAAATTTTGAGTGAGTAGTTCTATACATCTTTCTGAATATCAGTAAGTTAACAGGGTGTGGGCATGCAAACACTAGAAATCTGGTAAACAAGGATGTGTCACCTGTATCTCAATATACTGACTTCATTTTCATGTACAATTCTTGCTTCACTTGCAGTGTCAGTGTATACCTCTGACACTCCTTGGGTGTTAATCTACAGGCGATGTGCAATTAGAATGCAATTGAGGAGCTGCAAATCCATAGGAAGCTGTAGAAATCCTATCTGAAAATGGATCAAAATAAACCAATGTGCAATTGTTTTTCTTGATTGGAAATTGCTCTGAATTGATTGGAGCAACAATCCATGCCATGACATATACCAAGGACACAGGAGCTGATGCCAGTCACTACTAAACTCCAGATTGCTGGTAAGATTATTTTGGATAACACGTTCAGAAAAAAATATTTGTTCTCTTTGAGATCAGTAGAGTCTCATTGTCAACCAAGTCCTTTAGTGAGGCTACTCTGCTGTAATTCTCTCTCCTACTTAGGCTATAAATCTGAACTATATCATGTGTTTATGTATGTAGGTATATACAGCAGGCACATATACATTACAGAGACTGAGGAGCACACTTAAGCACTTGATTTAGATACTTCCAGAAACCATGAATTACTAAAGGATCCTGAATCCAGTCTCAGTTAGGCCAGCACACATTAGAGTTTTTTTGAATGAGAGTTTTCTGCTTTTTAAATGAGAAAATTATGGCTGTTGAAATTTTACATGGAAGTCGGAGCATTTTTAAAGAAGAAGAATTGTAAACTAGCTTTGTTAAAATTCATTTCTCCAACTTAGAAAGAATAACTTAAAATGAAAATTTTTATCCATAGATTTCTATGGTGTTACATGGTATTTGCTGGAGTTCAAATGAAATCAGACACCTGCCAAAATAATATCTCATAGTCTCATAGACTTTGCCTGTAGGACTTACTTTAAGGGTGGTGACAGTGGCATACAGGAAGGAGAAAAAAAAAAAAAACAACTTCAAATTAGTGGAGCAATGGGAACTTTTCATTTCTGTAATATTTTCATATTTGCAATATTTTTAATAATCTGAAAGCATCTTACTAAGGTTATTTGAGCCACACAAACAAACAAACAAAAACCGATATGAAGTGCAGCAGTTACAATGCCAACCTACAAAAGGCAGCACAGTTCTTTCAACAGATCAGGAGCAAATAAGTCAATCAGCAGCTAAGCTATTCTGGAACACTGACTTATTTTACTGCTGTTCTTTTGTTTAACATTGCGAAGTGAAATATTCAGCTAGGGTATTTCTGGTGCCTGGCATATTCCATGGCATACTTACTCTGGTGTTTGTGAAACCAGAATCTCAGTAGTATTTGTTGATTATAGATCAACATAGGAAATCAACACAGAGAGAAGAAGATAGTCTTTTCCTCACAAGTTTCAGTGTCAGATTAATTTACTCTCTGCTGAATATCTTTTCGTTTATAAATTCAGCAGGTTAGATAAAAATACAATAGCATGATGGTAGAAATAGACAGTTTGTATAAGGGCAAACTGCATTTGAATACAGAAAGAGACAACAGCTTACCAAAAGATCTGGAAGGATAGGGAGGAATTGGCGACAGCCAGCTAGCAATGGAAGTGTCACAGAAAGTACCTGGGGAAAAAGGTAATTTTGCTTTAATAAAATGAGGGCAATCTGAATTTCAGGCTCCACTTCTTTGAGCTGCCTCAGGCTTTCATTTCAGTGCCTCTCTGTCAAAGTGAATGGTATTTTCCTAGGACCCGAATATTTTCTCTCCAAGTGTGTCCACAGTGATGCAGAAGCAATCTAAGGCTCTACTTGCATGGCTATGTCAATTAACTATAAGAACAAACCATTACAAGAGAGAATTGCTAAGGCTTGCCATTTCATTACCATGGGCACCTGCAGTAATAGTAATGTAGGACAGGACACCTGGAATACACTGATCACTACAGTGCAGAGCCACCGTAACAAGCAAATACCTTGAGTGAACAGGAACAAGTGAAAGGAAGAGCTTGGCAATCCTGACCTATCCATCTCAGAAATAATAAAGCCCATTAATTAGAACAGCTTTATTTCCATTTTACAATGGCAGCAAGCAAAGTTCCCACAGATAAAAACTTAGTCTTTGAAAGGTCTTCACATGTTATGCAAGCCCTAATTAGAGTTCCCTGAAAGTGTAAAGTTAAAATACTTTCTTGAGAATTTTCTTCTGGCTGTTTTATTTGCAGAATTTGCACTACACAGAACTGTCATGTCTCAAGCCCTGTGTTTCAGAGGCCAGCCTTCTGGAATACCTACATACACAGTGTGAGGGAGAATTTTATCAAAGAAGTAATCTTGTGTTGTATCATCCAAAAGCAGATATATTTATTTTGTATGCCATGTAATAACTTCAAATATTTGAGCTTTTTGCCAGGTCAAGACTCTAGTAACAAAACAAAGAAAGGAAGGAAGGAAATTATCTCCTGTTACGTATGGAGAAAAATGTCAGCGGAAATTGTGTGACTTTTTAAACTCCCCGTAGCGAAAGGAAGGAGACACCTGTCTCTGGAGCCATGGGTCAGACTTGGTCATAATTTCACTTCTTGTCTAAAACTGTGAAGCCAAAAAAGAGATAAGTCACTGCTATTCAAACCTTACCAATAACAAAGATGTTGAGAACAGTTTGCCAGAGCTATGCTTCAAAACAAACATTTTCGACATGTTTCTGCCTAGCATAGCTTCCTCCATCTCATGCATTTGTCTAACATATTCTACTATTTTCTATCCTGTCAGATCCCAAGAAGCCTTTTCCTGTGCTATCAGGATCTGGACGTCAGCATGCTGCATAAAGATTTTAATAATGATAGTCTGCCCTTTTCTGCAGGCCTATTCCTACCTTTGGTGTCTAGTTAACAGTGTTATTATCTGCTATCAGACCATCTTTTCTAGTTTAATTAAGCTTGCAGGGAGGTTATATTCCTCTGCCTGTGATGATATTTGCTATCCTAAATTTAATTTCTTTTTCTAATCCCTGTAGTAGCAGGTAGTAAAGAGAACTTTTAACTAATAAAAAGGTGATTTGAACTTTAGAAAGAAAAACTTAGCAATATATGTGGAAAAATAAATAAATATAATTGACATAATTACAAATAAACATACACTGTAAATCTTAGCCCTTGGTAAGTTTGTGAACGGTGGTGCTTTTCTAATGCAGAATCTTACTGACTTGGAGGGGAAGACAAGGGGTGGAAAGGCTTTGACTTTACGAAGTTGTGTAGTTTCTTCTAATTGTGTTCTTTCTTCTCTTTCTAAGCAAGCAAAGCCATCAGCTGGTGTCACAGAGACATCCTCACTGCAAGCTGTATTCTTCCATCTGCAAGCCAGCATCAAATAGAAGTTAAAAATACACAAAGCTGTTGTTTTCAAGCTGTGCCTTCACAATCTCTTTGGCACTGGGAGTCTTAGTAAACAAACCTAAGGATACAAATGGAAAATGGAGGCCTCTAATACAAGAACTCTCGCTTTGCTGCTTACATTAACAATGCAAAATACTTATTCAGCATGGAATTTATCATGGTGTTCAAGGTTGTAGCTGCTTTTCACACTATTAAATTTTACAGAAATATTTTAGCTAGATTGAACGTAGGTTTAAATGTTGTATCCCTTTACCTTTACCCACCAGGGGTTCATTGAATTAAGGTGCTGTCATTTTTTCAACCTTGATTTTCTGAAGGATTTTGATACCTCTTCATTTTCTCAGGCTCAAAATGGTGTCTAGGTCCTAAAATCCTGAACTTATTTAAATGGTTTCATAAATAAACCACTTATTATCTTTATATTATCTTTATATTATCTTTATTATCTTTATATTATAACTAAGTGAGTGCAACTCTGGGAAAAATCTGCATTCCTGTCATAAAGATTTTTTTTTTAACCTCAGGAAGGATTCACAGCAGAAGAAAGCTGTTGTGTTTAGCAGGTAACACTTCCAAATCTAAAAGCAAACATCACTTTCCTTAGAAGCAAGGTGCATGACTGCCTTTGAGAGAAACATCATCCTACACTCACAGCAAGATGTTCTTTTTTTGGTAATTCACAGCAAAAACAAATGCTGAAGTACCTGGTGGCATGAAATAAAGGGGCTGACATTGGTAGGAGGGAATGGTGGTTGTTTACTTAGGATTGAAATGCTTCTACGAGGTGCAAAACTCATCTAACAGTAGGAATACTTGTTACATTAACAAGATTTACTGACAGACTCCATCTGTGCCTTCCCACCAAACAAGGTCACTCAGTTAGATCCTAAGGAGCCTAATGAGCAAAGTGCCAAGTCTCTGGAGTGATAATGGAGGTTTGCTCTGACTTACGCCTCAGGCACTTGCAATATTTTTAGTACTGAAAAATAAAATAGGGAAGAAGAAAAAAAGGTCATAATTTTTATCAAACCAATCCACCTTGAGAAATAACAGTGTATATGCCTGTGCGTGAACATACCTGGGTTATTTTTTTCTCTCTTTTTCCTGGTTATTCACGGTTTACTTTTCTCTTCTACTTCAGAGTGGCCCTTGAGGCACTTGAATGCCTTCATCTTGGCCATTCATTTCACAGCTGCATCTCAGTTACAGAAACTTCAGCATGGTGGCAACAGGCCGGCTCTTTTCAAAAGGCTGGAACATCAACAACATATGCAGTGGTTACATAGTTGAGGTATAAGTTTTAACCATTATTTTTGCTGTTTATCCATTTTCTGTCACAACTTCTGAGATACAGTTTGATCAGACAATGCACCAAAACCCTCTACTAATCTCTTCTAGTATTTATAATTCTCTGTATTGATTTGTTGCTATAGACTTGCTGATATTTATTATTTTTCAAACTTACAGAGTAACTATAAGCTACCTGAAATTATAAATCACAAATTGAAAGAAATAGGAAGACAGTACTTTTTTTATATCCTGAAGCATGATTAAACCGTGGTGCTGTGAGGTATGGTTGAAGCCCAGTTTTGCACTGTTTATCTTTTAAGTAACAGTGCAATAGTCTCAATTCCATCTCTAGGTCAAGTTCCCACCATCATATACTTATTTCCTATACTCTTTCAAAAGTGTTCTTTGTCATCACCTGAAACAGAATTATGGTTCTTATAAACCTCTGGTTTTATTCAGTATCTACTAATACTTATCCAAAATTGTTATAAATACCTATTCCAGTGAGTATTTGTCATTCAAAAGCCAAAACATTTTGAACAGCTTATAGAAAATTAACATCCTATGTAATTGTTCACTAAATAAAAGAATACTTTCCTAAGTCAGTCAGGAACAACTAATGAAGCTAAAACTGTTTTATTTTACATTCTGTAAGATCAAATATAGCAATTATTATAAAAACAAAAGGAAGCAGAAAGTCCTAGCTCAAGTGCTAGCATATGGCACACAGAGCATTTGTTCATAGATGAGGATTAAAATTTTCATTTGTGTGCCTTCATGGATAGTGTATACAATAGGACGCAACAAATTTGTACTCTTGGAGATCAGAATAGAGCATTAATTTTAATGTTCTTAGGGGAGAAGTTGTCAGGAAAATGCACATGTACAAATGAATGTTTCAGCATTCTGAAGGGAAATGTCTCTACAATTGTCAGTGGGATCTGCATGTTAACACCAGTGCTCAGTTGCCTTGTAAATGCAGTTGAAAAAGGTCTCTATACGATAATATAACACCACTGACTTTAGTAGAAATAGGATCTATGCAAGTTGAAATGACATTAGAATCTTAATTTTGACTTGAAGTATCTACAAAGATTAAAAATCATATTTTTATTGATCATTTTATTTATAAAGCTGACATTGTCCAGGCCCTGTAATAATAGCCATCTATCAGATCAAGAGCTTGGCAATGAGCCTGGAGCCGTGTGGCAGCTTGGTCCTGCCAGGACAGTGTGAGTGCCCTGCACTGCCCAGGACTTCTCCAATGGCATCTGGAGATCACATGCCTTAACAAGAAAGTGCACAATCTAACTAACTATAAATTGTCGTTTAAAGAAACCCCAGTCATCACAAACAGTAAGTGGTAACTCTCATAAAAGGAGCATATTTAGCAGTGTCTGTACATATCTGGTCCTAACTGAATTTCTACCTTGCCCTCACCTTATTTTTTGGCACATAGGTGAAAATCCCCTATGAGGTAGAGTACCTTGATAAGCACAACTTCCTTGTGCTTCAAGGCGTTGTCAGTGATGTTCAGAGTTTTCTGAATCTCCAGCTACAAATGGCTGATAATTAGTTCAGTAATAAGTATTCTATTGAAATAGAATTTGGTGCTCTCTTGTTTCCTGTCATCTGACAAATCAAGCTTACCGAAAGGAAACTATGCTCACATATTCAGAAACACGTCTTAGAATTTAATAACTTATCTAATAATCCCCAGTAATCTTTTCTTTTTTCTTTTACTGGGTGATAGACATAATTAAATGTTCTGAAAGAGAGATAACACATTGTAAAATCTCAAAATTAAAAAAAAAAAAAAGAATGTCATTAATTCTCATACTTTACTCAGAGTAACACACAGCACTCCACACAGGCATAGGGAGAAGCAGAGGTTTACATCCCAGTGTCTCCTGACCCTTTGTGGTGAGAAGCAGCTCCTTGTTTCCTAAAGCCTGGCTCTTCCATCCTGCAATTAGCTCAGGCAGGCTGCTCTGTATTTCTCAGCTCATATTCAAAGCAGGCTCTGTGCCAGCCAGTAAAGCACATCATTAAGTACACTACAGGTTTTACCCTTAGGTCACCGCAGGCAGAGTTTCCCAGTACCCAGAGCAATTTGTTTTTCTCTCCAGTCACACTCCATTTCTGTTAGTAATGATTTTCTTTTAATTCTAACCTTCCCCACAGCCCTATTTACCTCAAGCTTGTATGCATGTTACCTCCCTTCCAGCAGGTCTTTCTATCTGAGTTCCCATGCCACTCATGTGTGGCCAAGGTGGACCGCAATCCTGCAGTGCCCAGTGCCATGGCAGGAGCGCCTTGCATGGCCCTAAGGGCACCCCACACATCTAACCATCACCCCTCTCAAGCACCCTTTTCTTTATCTGCTCTTGAAAAGAAATGACTTAAAAAATGATGCCTGTTGGCTTCTTCTAAATTTTAATTTGTATTGGGTTTTCATTTATTTCTCATGTTTCTTTAACTTGTATGTTTTTGTTTGGCAGAAAAGGAATGACTTCAAATGGCTACTCTCATTCTGGATAGAGAAAAAACTTTTCTATAAAATATTTTTCAGCTTCTCACTCAACCTATAGTATTCAGTTACTCGTTTATAGTTATGAATGTGTGAATGAATGTGTCTTCTTAGAAAAAAAAAAAAAAGGAATCATTTTTTTGGAGAGAGTAACCAATCTGAAAAAAAAAAAAAACAACAAAGCAAACCAAAGGAATTAGTTGTTACAATACAATTGTAAAACCTTGCCATAAACCGCAAGGGAAATTGATGGATGAAAAATAGATTTCAAAACATGTTTTACTATGGGATCTCTTTACAACAGTAGTGTTGACTTATATTGTATGTATAGTCAACAATGAATCTTTTGTGTGTCTTACAATGCTATCATGCTAAAAACACAAACATCAGTAGACTAAGCTATTAGGAAACACATATGCAGGTGCTGTACTGAACAACTTTATATAAACAAGAAAGAAGTGATTACAATGCATTTCAGCACACTCTTTGAGTAAATTGCATTTAAAAAACTTACAACCATCTAATGCTTGTATGACATAACTGCAGAGAAATAAGCTACTTCTTGGGATCTTTCCACGCTCATTGATTTAACCTGTCAATAAAATTTGTTGTAAGCTTGAGCACCTTTGAATTTAACATTAATATATAAAAGAAACACAAAAGAAACACTTTGTACTTCTTGTGGAGAAGCAATTTTTGGGCTGTTTCAGACTTTTGGGGTGTAATGCCCAGGCAGGTGTCACACCATGAGATATCTCTGCTGTGCTCATTGAGACGTGGATTCCCACCAAGTTTAATCCCTGCCAGAGTCACTTGCAATTCATGATAAGCATCAGCTGTATAAGAGCATGGATAAGAGTGACCAGATAAAGGTAAAGGAAGGGAATATTTTTGTGCAATAATACCAGATTTGTCATAGAACAAATACCCAGTTTCATGAGAGTGATGCTGATTCAGCCTTGCTGAGCTCTGAACAGATGGTATTTTATGTTTAATTACTTGCATATACACCTTTCTCAGCAATTAGAAGGGTGCCCCACCCAGTGCTTGAGACCATCACAGGTTCTGAGATTGGATTTCCATGAAACATACTGCAGTGTTCAAAAAGCAAAAACAAACAAAACAAAATACCTGCCTGCTTGTTGCATCATGGTTTGAGAGTCACCTTCAGGAAGCAGTACTCCTCTATTTGCCAGCTGGTGATCAGGCACTACAGAGGATTTAACCAAATAACAGGGCCTCCCATCTGCTGATTTTTGACACATTTATGCTTCCTGTCTTGTATCAGAAACAAAGCACAGACTGAAACCTCTATAGAGATTATCATGATTATACTGCTCCAAAAGGCGCTGATTGACAATTCTCATGCCTCAGACAGTGTTTGATACCATGTCGCCGTGCTGTTTGCACGCAGGGAAAAGCTGAGGGCTAATAATTATGAGTTCCTCTTCCTGTGAATGGCTAATATGTACAATGCTTATTATCTTTTTTTTTCTGATAACCACATTTATATGGAGGCATCTGCAGTGGAACTCTTTTTAACTGGTTTTCTGAGGATACCAGATGTCACTTGATAACTGAAACAAAAGTGCTCTCCATCAGTCCGTCTTTGTACCAAGTCAATATTCAACTGCTGCAAGGATGCTCAAGGTGCACAGGTGGCTTGAGGATGGTTCTGCAGCCAACCTCTCTCCCAGGCATCAAGAGAAATAGCCCCCCACAAATTTGTTCTAATAGAAGTTGCAGTCTTTCTAGGAGTAGTATTGATGAGGGGTGTTTCTACAGTTGGAAAACAAACAAACAAACACAACCACCACACAGTCATACCTAAAGCCTGTCTGTTTTTCCTAACTGCTGTTGCTTTGTGAGATCAAACCAAGATCCTGTGACACAGGAGCTGGAGAAGTGCCAGTGTGATGGTGCCTCCATCAGCTTTATTTACAAGTCCACCTCTGCTTTGTGTAGCCTGCTTGTGACTCAGTATCAGGTGCAATCTTCTCATTAGCAGATGATAAATCAAAGAAATTGGGTGGGATTGTATCAAAGAGAACCGAAGATATTTCTCACCTACTCAATTTTACACAGTAACATAGATTTCTTGAGACAGATTCCCTTATATTTCTGCTTTGTTTTTGTATTTCTGAGAACAGAGATTTCAAAATAAGTGATTTTCTGAAAGGAATAGACTACTAAATTGCTAAGATGTGTGACCTAAGTGACAGCCTAAACTGTGCCAGAAAGTCTCAAAATGGTGCCTTCCCTGACTTTCTGACCATGTCAAAAATGCAGCTCCCAGAACTTTTCCTCTCACACTGAAACAGTGCGGAAAAGTCCTGCTGGTTATGACTTTTATTGGTGGCAACAAATAGAGCTGCAAAGCTTCATGCTAGCTGAGGATCTAGTCCTCTACAGGCACAGTGGGAACAGGAGGAGAGGAGCAAATATTGGCCCTCGGAAGAAAGTCTCCATGGTCTTGAAAACATTTGGATATTTCTGTTTCATATTGAGGGTTTTCGAAGTGTCAAACACTACAAACAACACTGCGACCTTGCTCCTGCTAAACACAAGGAAGTGGCCATGCTTTTAGTAACTGATTAATTATTATCATTAATACTCAATAAATTGATTATTGCTTCCAGGCTAAAATCTATGAGCTAGCAGCTTCATATGTTCAGAATGGCTATCAGACAGGAGCTCCAATACGTCCCACTCTACAATAGATGTAAACTTGATATAGAAGTTCTGCTATACAATAATGACAGTTTGCAACCTGAAGCCTGAAGACTCTATTTGCTGCTTTGTTTCTGACAACTGAAGGCAGCTTTGGAGGGAGGGAGGAATGTCAGCATTCCAAATTATTTTCATTTTCGTGTCACTGTCAAATGATCTACTCCTGACAAAAACCGTTCAAGGATACAGAAAGAACAAAAAGATTGCATGGTTGGTGCACAAGCTGCTTGGCATTTATTTTGTTCAACAGAAACCCTAAAAGAACTTCAAAAACAAGTATTTTCAAAGTTAACAATGTTGGCATAGATATAAGCATTCATTGGATCTATCCTCTCAGAAAAAGTTACTGCGTCTCTGAAAGGACAAATCTCCAGGATCAAACTTTTGTTAGTTGTATTCAATCTTCTTTTAGTTCTAGAATAGACAGAAGTTTAAAAATTAAATTTGCCTTATAATTTAGTTCTCTGTTTTTCCATTGCAATTAAAATAATTGCGCTTCATCAAGGTACCTCTTTTACCCTGATTAAACAAAGCTTACTGAGCAGGCATAGACTAGTCAGCTGACAGATGAAAGACTGCACACAATGCCTGAAGTAGCTGATACCATTACAGTGTGCTATAGATCAGGAAAGCTTCATCCAGTAAACTTTCTCATTCTCACACAGAAGAAACAGAGTACTCTATTAAAGAGATTCATCTATGTATCAGGTTCTTAAACCCAGATAGTTTTAGTTATAAATCAAAGTTAATGAGTGCTTTGGATTCTGCCTCAAAGTTAATTATCAGTATGTACCTGGTTGTATTTGAAAGCAAGTGTCTAAAATCACACAGAATAAAATTAGATGAAAATAACTTTGATCATGAAAGAATATACAGCTAAGTTTAAGTTATTGGTGCAGATAATTTGGTTGTTTACAACATAATTGCTGACTTGACTGTGGAAAAAAAAGAAGAATCACAAATTGTTTTGCTTCAATTAATAGTCCATAAATAATTCTGGTATGCATAAATATTTTACAGTTGAAAAGAGTAGCACATAACTTTTATGGCACTCTTAAAACAGGTCTAATGCAAAGTTAATAGCACACATACAAAAAAAAAAAAAAAAAAAAAAGCCCACCTACGGGGGAAAATCCATCTGTCACAGTGGTGCTGCACCAGAACAACGACAAAAATTTGAAGAAGCAAAACTGCACAGCGTTAACAACGCAGCAACATACCTCCAACAAAATACAGGTACTCATCCTGACTTTTGCCAGCTCCAGGCTTGATGGTACTGCTCGGAACCTGCAGAAATACAAGCAGGTTCTCCAGACCTACATCTACACTTCTGTGGCACGCTGTGTTCAGGACTTTGAAAGGCAGGCAAAACTCACCATGTCAAAGTAACCACTAAGGGGTTGGGTATAGCTTTCCTATTAGGCTTTAAAGGCAAAAAGGAGCACTAAAAGGGTCTCACATCAGAAAATATTTGGATAGCACATAGTATTCTAAGATGGACTTAGATATCAGGATTTGCAGCTAATCAATATAAAAAATGATAATATCAATAATTTGCAGCGGGTGTTTGGAAGATCACCTAGTGCTCAGAATGGTGTTTGGTTCTTCAGTCTCTACTGTCATGTTTTACTCAGAATTATCCTTGTTTTGTTTTGATTTGGATAGGATTTGTTTTAGCAAATGCTGTAGATTTAGACAGGGAGGAGTTTATGTTCAGTTAATGCAGCTTCAGAAACAGCATTTCAAACTGTCATAACCCAAAGCAGTGTTTGGTCTCCTTGTACAGGGCAAGACAACTTCTCAGGTCTGAGTTACTGAAAAGAATGTATACAATAACAGAAAGAAAATGGAAAACCTGGGAAAAACCATTTGAATTAATTTTACTCTCAAGAAAAAGAAAAGCAGAAATGGATCTGTGTTAGTAAGGATGTATCACTAATTGACTTAGCTGACTAAAGTCCAGGTTCCACTCTAGCACTTAACCAGCTGGCCATGGCACAAGATGCAACTGATAAATGCATCAGTCCTATCAGATACACAATGTAGACTTTCTTTGTCATGTATTTTTAACTCAGTATTTTTGTTGTTCTTTTTCTTTCCTGTGATTGTGTGTGTGTGTGTGTGTGACAGAAATTACCAAATATTTATCTATTTTATTCATTCCTTTCACCCCAGAGAGAATAACAATTCTGGATGTGCAAACAGAGCGAAGTTTTCTATAGCATGTACAAATTTAGCAATATTATCTCTCATTTAAAGAGTTAGTTTATGTACAGTGTCTTTTATTTCATTTTTGTGCTTTGACCATTTTAAATCATTTGCCATTAATATAATCCTTAATATCAGCAGTTCAGGTTCCACTGTAAAACACCCATCCATTTAGGCAAAATTCATTATTACCAGGAATTGTAGCCACTGGTAACAGTGGTTTTTGAAGAAAATGCCAAGAAAACAGAAAAACTTGGAGACAAAATGGGAAAAAAATGTAGCCAGACTAATAGCCAACAAATGTACAATAGCAATTACTGATTTGGATTAGATAAAGAGTATAAAAATAGCCTTTTAGGAAGAGCAGGAAATATTTTATTCAGGTGTGGGATCACTAGCAACCAAACAAATCAGTTGAATTTGACTAAAAGCTTCCTTTTGGTGACAGCCGGTTGAAAAATGCACTTGCTTATTTCCTGTTCTTTCATCAGAGATGTGCTGAAACCAACAGACATGCTCCCTGACCACGCAGGCTGCTTCCCTCTGAAATAATTCCTCCAGGTAGCCCTCTTTATGCCCAACTGCTGGCTGAGATTTATGGCTGTATCACAGGTTCCAGCTGCATAAATAAGGAAAATGCAAATCCCACAAGACACTGGAGATGTGTTTAAAAATATAGTTCATGTCTCTTGGTACAAACCCTGAAACTTCCCTGAAATGGCTGGTTGCTTTTGGAATGTGGTAATGTTCTGACAGAGATAATCTTCTGAAAAAAAAAAATATATATTGCAAAAATAAGCAAGAGTACGTTTAACTTAAAAGATTTTTAATCTTGATTAGCTATTTTAAGCTTGCAATTATCTGCAGTTTATACAAAGGTCTCATTAAGTAACTAGGGAGATATTTTTATGTGTTGCAATCACAGGTGCAACTCATTGTAATTCTCTAGATTTTGGTAAAATTCACCAGAAGCCCAACAAAGCACCTTAGATGAAATCATGTTCCCCTCTAGCTGGATCACAAGAAGAAAAAATAAATCTTAGAGCTTTTCTGTTCTCTACATGACAACTGAAATGTCAGAATTAGCAGCCAGGTCTTCTTCAGAGCTCTGTCTAATGATCTTGTAGCTGAGGTATCAGATGTTTACATTACACTTCATTAACCTTGGCAAAATCATTTCTCCATACCTTCTATAAAGCCATGCTTGGAATTCTAAATTCAAAATGACCATCTAAGGCAACAAACAAACAAACAAACAAACAAAAAACCCAAAAACAAACAAAAAAACCACCCAAAACAAACAAACAAAAAACCCTGATTATCACTGCAAGTAAAATAGGCAATGGAAGAAAGAAGACAAATGGTTAGGATAGAGCAAAGAGCAACCTAGAAAGGGAAAATTTGTTATTAAAAAGAGCTTTTCTTCTGATCTACCCATATGAAAGACAGGACAGAGCCAGAGAGTTTAAGAAAGTGGCATTTAAAACATTCAAGACATGATAGAATCTGCTAAGTTTGGTGCTATTTCAAGCATATCAAGAAAAAAAGAGAGAAAAAAAATAAAGATATATATGAATTACAAATTGTAGAGCAATGTTTCTGTATAAAATCTCCTATAACAGAAGAACTAAAGAGTATTAAAAAGCAACAGATTTAAAATGTATTAAGATATTTTTACAAAGCACGTAATTAATGTGTGGAACTTGTTGCCATAAGGTTGCACTAATGCCAAGAATTTATCAGGATTTAGAAAGAGTAGGCATTCTTATGTATGTTGCCACATTACAGTAGGAGCATAAAGTGCCATTATGGAGGACATAAACTCCAGTACTTCAAGTTGTAGGGCCTGGCAGAGTTAGAATATGCTCTCAGCCGCAGGCAGCTCTGCAAGTGGCTCCGCAGCCACCACTCCTGCTCTCTTGTAGCCAGCTCCACACCTTGGCCATGTGTAGGGAAAGACCAAGGGAGCTGCCAGCACCCAGCAGCACAGCTCAGCAGGTACCCTCCTGCTCTTACCCTGGCTGGGATTTACTTCTTTGCTACGTCTTTCTAAGAGACCAGCATGTTCCATCTACATCCTGCCTGACAATGTGGACATCTTTCTGTTCAGTAGGGGGAAACAAGGGTGGGGTTTGCCCACATAGCACCTCTGTGGCAGTCTTCTCTTTGAAGCAAAGTTGCCAGTGTAAGGTAAATGCTACTAGCTGTTTCACTTTTTGCTGGCAGAGCTGGCGTGTTTCCTTTTAGGGAAATACTTTCAAATCACCTAATTCTTCTATTAATTCAACATAACTCATTGGAAGAACCGTGTTAGTAAAATTAATATTTCAGAGCAGCACTGCGAGGAATATTTTTAACATGCAGCACCACAGCCCCTGTCTCTTGTCACTTGTGTCATCCTGTCATCATGTACGCCTTCAGACACAGGCAGGCTGATACTAATGAGCTCACCACTCTGTGTTCCTCTATCATGAAGTTCAGTACTAATGAGCAAAATTCCCAGACTGCACTCACACTCTAAATCAATTTGGCAAGGTTGATCAAAATATTCATTAAAACAGTTTGCTCTTCAACTCAGCCTGAACCTTGCAAGCATATCTGTCTTGGTTCTATATGGCTGTGTGTGTGTGTCTACATGAACCTACATATGTGTGGGAAATAAAAAAACATCAGTTGTTTTTTCTCTCCATGTGATTCAAGCACTGCTTTATAAAGAGGAAAGCCAAAGCTAATTTCTTGCTACTTCTTCCTCCTAGGAAAGTCCCCAGAGCCTGGACCTGCTATGGAGAGTATTCTACATCCCTCTCCTCCTGTGCCTGTCAGCAGAAGGCCTGAGAATGACCTACGTGAAGCAACAAATTACAGTCAAAAGGGCAACAAGCAACACAACAAATGGGAATCTGTCAGAGTGAGAGAGACATCACTGGGCACATAACGCTAGGAATTTAATGTATCTTTTGTCTGTCATCTGCATGCTAAATTTCCATGTCTTCCTTCAACAGAATTTCCTCTTGCCATGACAACCTTAATAAGTATAGGCTAGCTCACACTGTCTACTTTTTCACATATATTTCAAGATAAAACACAGTCCCCAGAGCCCAGAATGACATTAGCTGAGTAATGCTCAGCCAGCTGGGTTCTCTGCTTGCAAGGGTCTAGACACAAAGCCAGAGAAGCACAAAATGCATGAAGGCATGAGCAAGGAGAGATTTACAGATCTTGGCTACGATGTTATCTTGTCCTTCCAAATGGACAAGACTAATAATACCAGCTTAAAAGCCAGACACCCTGCCTAAATGTATATTAGGTACTTCTGGTTCATTTCAGCAGTAGAGAAGGTTGTCACTCATTGTGTATAAACTAGGATCTTTTTCAAAGCCTTTAGAGATCTATGAGCAAAATTCAGGTAAATCTAAGGCTGTATATCACTGGGTCCCTGTTCCTGAACTGCAGCCAGTGCCTACACAACCAGGTCTGGGGCGAGTTGGTGCAGCCCACTGCTGTCAGCTTGCTTGCAGGAACCCCCAGATATGCAAGCACTAAGAAATGAAATCTCTATTTAAGTTGCAAGGACTCAAACCTCTTTCTCAAGAGTAGCCTAAGCAGCACCTATTGAAGAACACTGTTGTTTTTTTTTTTCCTTTTCAACACAGAACAGTACTGCTTTGAAGAAGTAAGAAACTATCAGCCAGATGTTCATTTATAGGCATATAGTCTGCTGTAAATTTGAGGATAAACTCACATTTCTTTCCTAGGGGAAGATGCCAGTCTTAACGTGCTTCCTGCTTGTCCACTTTTACCTGGATGGTGAGGTTTATTCCTCTTGACAAAAGTTGTCCCCAGGCATCTATTTCCACAAATAGAGAGAAAAGCAGGTAGTGGAACTGTCTGTCTCTCTACTCAGTGCATAGACTCTACTGAAATTTCCATGAAAATAAAGAAAGAAGTTTTAGGGAAATGAGCTACCATGAAGCTACCATGCTTTTTGTATACTTTTCCCCGGTTCTACAAGAAAATGTCTTTCAGGAATGTTAGAGTTTCTATCATTCAAAATGTTTCTGCAAAAATCTTTAATAAAAAATAAAAAATAATCATTTGAAGCATAGTGCAGCCTAATAACTTATGTGTGTCTTAGGCTATTTGATTTTATTTTCTGCACTAGGTTAATAATTCCATCAAGAATAGAGAAAAAGTTGAACATAAAATACTTCATTCCCCCCCCCCCCCCCCCCTTTTTTTTTTTTAACAGACTGCCTCATTCATTTTAAAACTGTTCAGGAAAAAAAATAGTGAATATTGTAAGTTCAGAAGAGTGAGACTTTTGTTTTGCAAGAGATTTCTAAAACCCTCTGCAGACCTTTTGTAGCTTGTTGTAAATCACCGTGTTTCTTTTGTGTAGCTCTGTAGTAGCTTAGGCATTTTAGAACCAGCTGAATATTCCTTGGCTTTGCTGAAGGTTTTTATTTATAACTTTTGTTCTTCAGCATCTTAAGCAATGGGTAGAGGGGGAGCTACATGTATTTGGTGCAATAACCAAAAAAGCCTGGGATTCTTTACCATAGGTATGGCTTTGCAATACATGGAGGTGCTTTGCAACATGCTCTGTTGCTTTTCCCCTTCACCTCCCACCAATGACAGAATGTTTAAAGAGAGCTGCTGCTGCTGCCCATGTTAGGAGGAAGCTGCCTTTCTGCTATCAAAAGAAAAAAATGGATCATTTTGGTGCTTTTTTACTTGCCTTGACCTGAAGTTCTGCTTACAGTCTAAATTAAGGCAGTTACTCTTTTTACAGCACCTACAGATGTTTTCAGTGCACAAAACCACGTGCAGATATTTCTGTTCATGTGTAACAGAATTAGTGAAGAAAAGGGAAAATGTTTAAGTCAGCTATGTGCTTATGGTCTGTTTGTTAAGTGATGTTTTTTAGGGAGGGGGAAGGGGGGGCTGTTCTTTTTTTGTTGTTTTTTATTTTTATTTTTTATGAGATTTCTGGCTTCATTTAACATTTAGGTGCAAATTTTGCTATGGCATGAGAGTAGTTATTTTACAATTTCTTAGTCCACATATGAGGTGCATGACTTGCCACTGAACAAGTGCTCGGTTTGACACTGCAGCCATGGCAAATCTAAGCACCAGCAGCTAGATCAGGCAGTCTGGCCCCCATCTCTCAGCCTCCTCTTGTCTTGTGCCAGTGTCAGGGTAGGTCTAAGGCTGTCAGAGACCCTTCTGCTTATTTTCTTCCACTCCTGAAATGTTATTGTATGGTCCAGAAAATTAAAGAGCAAAGCTGGTGACAAGAGTTAATATGTGGGTATGGGCAAGAGTTAAAATACCTTCTGAGTGAAGCAAGTTGAATTTGTTGTAGTTGTTTTTTCCTCTAAAACTCTGTGGTTCCTTGTCTGCATGGGCTCTCCATCTGTTTGAAAATAAAAACTTGTCTATCACTCAGATATCTCAGAAGTTTAATTCATTGACATCTGTGAAATGCTTTGAAGTCACAATACATGACCTCACTGTCATCAGTACAGATGATGTATTTACCAAAATAATCCATATTAAAAACAAGGCAGTACACCAAAACCTTGTATTCTTGTCTAATTTGCTTGCTAAGGAACAACTATTGGTCCAGAGTTTCTGACGGATAACTAACGTGCCGAAGGAAAGCACAGTCGATCCTGGAACAGGACTGTAAGGCAGTGATAGTATTTGAACCCAGTCACCTTTGTGATAGGGTATTCATGGGTAGTGTTTGCCATTGCTATGGGTTTCTGAGTCTTTTCTTTAGTTTGTTACAATTACTAGGTATTTCGATTTTCTTGCGACAAAGATGCTATATAGGCTGAGACACTGCTATTCTTACGAAAGTCATACAGTAATAATTGTGTTTATTCATATGTAGTACTAAAGAAAATATTCCTATTGGCAAAATCTAGTCCACTGAAGGATTTTTGTTACTGGCATTATTTCGAGCAGCATCTTCCTTTCCAGTAGCTCTACAAGACAGTAGACTTGGTAAATCCTTTTCTCAGTACTTAGTCTGAACTACCGTGGGCAAAATAGGTTGTTAATTAAATATAACATTTTCCATTGTTTGCTGTTTCATCATGAACATACAACAGAAATAGAAAAGAATATTGAGTTCGAATGACGATGACGAATAATATTAATATTTACCTGGTACTGGAACCTGGAGCTGTTCCAGTGAGTTACAGAGTCTTAAAATCTTAATTAAAGGTTAATGAAAGAAAATATTGAAAAATCTGCTCAAGGAATAAGAACTGAGGAAACAGAATATTCTAACTCATCCGTAGTACTAACATTTCCAAGAACAGAAATTGCATGAATCAGGCAGCCATGTGGTTGATTGATTTATACACTGTGTAGCTCTGAATTCGCCTTTTGGCTTTCAGACCTCCTGTGTTGCATATATGGTCCCATGTTCAATCCTCCTTTTGGCAAAACTATCCTTTTTGTTAAACAAAAAGATGGATTCATGATATATCATGTATCCTTAGGAGTTCAATAGAAAATACTGCTGAGACTTACGAGAAAGACTGGCAACATTATGAGCAGATCTACGGAACAAAATATTTGAGTATTTGTTCTACTCCTTTTGAACTCTTAGGAAAATTCAGGTAAATTTTACCGAATGAAACAGTGCAGTGGTATAACTGATTTTAGAGTCAGACACTGCATCTTCATTACATTCCTAATATATGATACTTATTATGTATTAATAACACCTTATTATCTCTTGTCATGTATAATAAATACAACGGCTGAATATTAACACAGAGTTTTATGCCATCTCATAAGGTTTGAAAACAGAAGCTCTGATTACTTGCACACTTCAGATGTTATTTCAGTGTTAGGTAGTGCTCTTAGGGAATAGTAAATCCATAAAGCTTAGTGAATATAAGCTCGGACACATGAAGAAAGATCAGTTTATCATAGAATGCTTTCTAATTAAAAATGAATTACAGATAAAGCTTTTGTTTGTGTGAATATTGTAGAAATATAAATTTACTGCTTTGGTTTTGTTGAAAACCCAGCATTAATGCTGCTGCTGCATTTGGAAAAACTACAGAATAATCCCATTTGAATCTGCAGAAGTGCCACTGATGCTGCAGAAGTAAAACACTTGGGAAATTCATCCTTGATGATGTATTTTCCCCTCTGGCTTTTGACTAACTAGATGCAAAATGTGTGTCATTATCAATTCAATATTGTATATGAATATGTACACAACAGAATTACACAGTAGAATTTGCAAAAAAGTCTCTGCTTCTTACCTTCCAGACTTTTCAAGAGGATCAGCAACTTCATATTTATAGAGCATTGTCAGCTGTGATGACAGTGATCCACCCTGCAGTCACATGTGAGTCAAGATTTTATTTTTTTAAAGAGTAATAATTAGGAATGTTTCTTTGGATGCTTAATTTAGTATTCTTTCATATAGCCCTGGCTCTCAAAAGTTAACCATTCACCATCTGAAAGACAGACCTGTCTAGGGCTTCACAAAATCACAAAGTATAATTTTATCAATGACTGTGGAAGACCTTGATTTATTGCATAACTGTGTTGCAGAAGGAGTAATAGCTATAATCATTATAATAATGCCATTGATTCAAATATAAGTAAACACTGAATTATTTATTTATCTATATATGGGATGCAAAGGTCTGGGAAAATTTATGCTGACAACACAGGCATGTGATGAGAAATTAATCTAAATAGGGGAATGTTTAGAAGCAATTGCAGCAGCTTCTTCTTAAAGTCTGATATTCTCTCTTGTGTGTTGAGAATGTATGTGTGAGTCAAATCTAATTCTTCATAGGCGAGCAATAGACTTTTTCAGCAACTGAGGAACACACACTTTATAAGTTTGCTAACAGAAATGTATCATGGTATTGAGCACTAGTAGAACAACTGCATTAAACAAAGATGATCTCGTGGATATAACTATTGACAAAACCCCAAGAACTCACTCACTGTTAGTTGTTTTTCTTTCTCTCAGAATAAGTTACTGGAGTTCTTAAAGGATCTCTATTCCACTTTTATTCTGAAAATCTTTATTTTTCTAGGTCTGTCCTCTGTTCCCCCTGCCCAACCTATCTATATCATCCCCCCATGTAATTTCATAAAACTTGAAATGAAGAATGGTCCACAGAAAAATTAAATCCTGTAAGAATAGAATTACTTAATTATTTGAGAACTTGGATATAAAGGTATGAGTAGACTTAGCAAAAATATTCTGTGCTATGCATTGCATAGGCAAGGAACTTGATCTAAGGCCGTGTTTGTCAAATATGGTATAGGTAGTCATTATCAAATATTATTACCCTTTGAAACCTGTGTTTGTATTGGAAAGAAACCTAATGATGTGCCTATATCTTTGAACATAGATCTTTTTGATAATGGTAAATTATTTGTGATAATATTATTTCTAGATCTAACATGTGATGTTATGTTGAGAACAAAGGTGTGAACTGCTGCTAAAGGTGAAGACGAACTTCAGGTTATCTCAGTATTTTTTCACTATTCATTACCTGGCTGTAAAACCAAACTTTGTAATGATAATTTTTTCAGATGAGGCACACCTTGTAGGGTCTTTCTGACACCTTAGACAGCTTCTGAATCTGTGACTAACCTGACACTTTATTTTGAAACAACTGGCCATAAATTCTAAGTATCCCTGAGTCTTGCTGAACAGACTCAAGTTGAGAAACATGATGATATAAATTGCCATTCAAGTAAATTTCCTCAGTGGGATAAACTGATCAGATTCTATTGAAATTTTGAACTTTTCTGTTGAATTTTGTAGAATTTAAAAAATGATTATGCATGATATTACTGTAGGATTACGGTGACACTTGAATTTGTTGAACTTATTAAAAGTTCAAATGCCTTTCAGTCTTGTGGTAGACAGCTGTAATCTGGAGCCAAAACAAATATAAGACAAAAGAAGCAAAATTTCATTTCTTTCCTTAGAGTCAAGCAGAATATTGCAATAACATGAGATCAGACTTTGACACAAAAATGCCTCACAAAAAAAAAAGGTAATAAACATTATGGATATTACTGAAAACCCTTAAAAATGATTAAAAGGGGTTATATTTATTCCAGGGAAAAATAATTTTTCTATTAAAAACAGGAGGTACCTGTTAACTACCAAAGCATGGTAGTTGTTCTTTAACATGTCTTTCCCCGTCTGGAAAGGACAGTGATAGAAGATTAAACTGCAAAGTAGAGATCAGCCATTATATGAATGCTTGGAAAGTGATCACTATGTTCTAAGTGAATAAATAAGAAAATAATCCGTAACATGTAGGTGTTATGCACTGATGGCATGCATAGCATAAAATCAACCCGCAACACTGAAACTTAATTTTGGCTTGCCAGATACTGTTTTTTTTGTTTTTTTTTTTTTTTTCCTCTTCACAATTTACATTCTAGTAAGAGAGGAATAGAAAAATTCAGTGAATTTTTGGCATTGGCTGAAAATTGTAGCTTTATAAATTACTAGTTGACACTATTGTTGCTTGTACTTTGGGCTGGTATGTTACCTAATGAGAGGCGAACAGCTAAACCTTCCCAAAAATATATGGCATTCCTGTCCTTTATGGACAGTCAAGGTCATAAACAATAACACTGGCTGGTCTATACACATCCTGTCAAATTCTCAGACAGAGATTTCATTCAGCTGTAAAATATGGTCTACCAGAAACAACTTTTAAAAAACCTGCCTTGAAGTATGTCATTGACAGAAAAGAAACCTGACAGCCGCCAGGTAGTTCACAGGACCTACAGACATCAGAAGGGTGAACCAGTAGTATAATAGTGGTAAAAATAAATTTTAAAGTTAGTGGTGCATTTCTCTCTTAACTGTTTCTAACTTGCTGTTTTGTCTTTCTACTGTAAAAAAGCATTATACGTTTATTTGTCAAAAATCTATCTCAATATTGTGATATGAAACAAATATAAAAAACTCAGAGCTCTACACAAGTGGATACAGAAATACTCTAAATTTGTAGGTAGTAGTAATAATAATAGCATATATTCTTTGGAAGCCTCCACCTACAGGATTGGTAAACCATTATGATTACCTTGTAATTAATATGTTAAATCTGCACAACTTAATTATACACTCCTCTTATCCTGAAGCATTGATCTCAGTTTCTTTTAGAACTACTCTGATCACACTGACATTAGTGTATTCTTGTTATTGAGAGTTATCGTATTTACTAAGAAGTTTACAGTAGACCCGTACTGCATGCGAATTTCAGGTGAACTTCTATTATTCTATCTTATTTAAGGAGCAAGCTAATTATTCAGATATTGAATCATGGTTGTAGCTCTTTATCTTACGTATTTTTAATTCACACTATTAAACACCTAAATTATTTGAGCTGCATAAACTTTAACTAATGAAGAATTCCCCAAACCAGAGTTGTATGACTTTTGTTGCTGTTATTGTTCGTAAATTGGTAACCAGCCCATTAATATACAGTGATCAGGACCTTAAGAAATTGTTTATATTTCCCCCTAAAGTAATTCCTCCTCCTTCCATGTATATTTTCATCAACTTCTTTTTTGTTGTTCATATGGGCTTAAGCACTGTGAAAATAAAAACTGACTTAATAATACAATTACATTTTCCTGGACGACAATCTAAGTAGATCTAGCTATTATTTTATCATAAACTTTTTTCCTTAAACTTACATCAGTAACTATGTGATACTACCATTTCTCAGTAATACATAGCTACCATTTCAGTAATGCATACATAAAATTTCTCAGTAATTGGTAAATGCCATATATTTTGATTCAGGAGATGGAACACCTCCTCTACAAGGACAGGCTGAGAAAGCTGGGGCTGTTCAGCCTTGAGAGAAGGGTCTAGGGAGACCCAGTAATGGCCTTTCAGTACCTGAAAGAGCGCTATAAGAAGGAAGGGGATATACTCTTTAGCAGGGTCTGTTGTAATTGTACAAGGGGAAATAGTTTCAAACTAAAAGAGAAGGGATTTAAAGTGGATATGAGAAAAAAAAATTACCATAAGGGTAGTGAGGCACTGGAACATTCAAGGTCAAGTTGGACAGGGCTCTAAGCAATAAGATTTAGCTGTAGATGTCCTTGTTCATTGCAAGGGAGTTGCACTAGATGACCTTTAAAAGTCCCTTCCAACTCAAACAATTATATGATTCTATGATTCTATGATCTTTATAGACAGAAAAGACGTTTTTGTTTGTCCAATTCCCTTATATACTCCATTAAATGATTGTACTTGTCCACACACTTAAAAGAATAATAACAAGAAATCATTTTATGCGAATTCATTATTCATTTTCTTTGCATTATAAGATATTTATTTAAAAAGAACTTGCAACAAAAACAAAATGTATTTAAGCTGGTGTATTCTAAATCAGTTTTTGAGAATCCCATTATAACATAACTATTCATTAAAAAGACCTCTGATAAATGTCCACTTTGATCTGCAAGACTGGTGTGATACTCTAAATGGAAATGTAAATCCTCTGGAAGAAGCCTGATCAACCAGATACACCAGAACAAAATTAAGATACAAGAGATGTGATTTAATCAGACTGTATCCGTACTAATTTAACTCATCTGGGAAGAGTAGGGCCATAACTTGGACAGTGTAAATAATGATTATTTCCTTAATCATTTCCACCTGGTAGAAGGTAACAACTGTCTACCCCCTACGTCTGGTTCTGTGCCTGTTTGCCAGAGAGAAATGTAGGCTGTAGTGAAAGTAGATGTACTCTTCTTAGATGTTCTCAATGTAAGCATATATAGTAGATAAAATGTGAAGTTCCTAAGCTACCATGCTAAACTCAATACATGGAAAAGGGATTATCTGCTTGCCATTGCAACTCAGCTATCTAGCCTCTTGGAAGTGTGCCTACCTCTAGGGCTAATTTCCAGCATGATTTATCCGGGACCCTAAACTTAATGTGTGAAGAGCTCCAGTAGATATCTGAAGTCTGCCACCTGTAGCAGAACAAATCCAAATCTATCCCAATGCTTCTAAAATACTGTAGTTCAAACAATAAATTACCCTGCCCAAGTCAGTGTAATTTTAAAAGATTTATGATCTCATATAAGATAAGCTGCATAGAGCCTGATACTTTATTAATTCTTGGGTGGGAATGTTGGAAGTTACTATTCTAAGTGGTAGACAGCTCACTTCAGGACTCACAATTCAGTTATACATGATACTGTTTATATATGCAAACTAGATGAGTCACTTTTCACATAAATGATTCTTCTCTCTGTACTTTAGGGTACTTTAAGACATGCCTTCATGAGTAAATCTGTTTTAGATGCTCATTCTCTTCTCCAGTATCTTAGAAATCTCCTGTTTATACCCGTCTCTGAGTATCACTGTACCATAACATGCCCACAAACAGGTTTAACTGCACATCTGAAGGGAAAATGAACTGAACAGGGGCCAAAGGTGGGCGAGACCTGTGGGTGCCTGTTCTGAAGTGGAAAAATCATGTATCATTGCAACGTCAAGCTCCACTGTTTACAGACTTCAAAGTCCCTACTAATGTATTGTCCACACAAGTCTCATTGACCATATCCCACCAATTTTGTTGATGGGAAGTGTGTTGTATGCATGAGTCTTGCATCTTTACCTTTTTCATGTGTGACATGGGAGAATTAATTGTCCAACTTACGTTCTTCCTTATCCAGATCACAGTAGGGTCATTGTTTATAACTTCTTTTCTTCCGTAGAAAAGGAAATATGTGCGTGCAGGAAGAAAGCTGTTATAAATACATTATTGCTGTTCTATGAACTACAAAGTATGGGGGGAATCCTACTTTCCATAAATCTGTCATTTTTCTGGAATGAACTTTGCGACCCACGGAAGCCATTAGCAACATTCCCATGACATTTTGATATGCACAGTAATAGAAAATGAACATGCTTCTGTAAAATTCTTTCATTCCATTTGACAATCATCTCATTTCAAAAGACAAATGTATGCAATAGGAAACTAGTTAACTGTTCAATATACAATATTGAAAAAGTTTAAAATGAAGACTCTGTAGGAATATGCAAGATGCCTTTGACTTCTAGTGTCCAATGAATGCTCATCATCTTTCAGCAGTGTCTAGGTATGCACAATTTATTTGATATGAGTACAATAAAAGCTTGTTCTGTAAAGCTTTATCCTATGCTATTTGAAGTCAATAGGAGTTTTGTCATTGGCTTCAAAGGAAATGGTGTCAAAATCGTAATCAACAGTGTCAGTTCCACCTATCAATCAAAGCTGGAATATTCATAATGAAATATAATTACCAAAACAGGTCAAAATGCAAAGTAAGTATTAAAAGAGAGTATGTACCGATGGCGTGTAGGACCTACACCTTTGAAATGCTGACTATGATGTTGAATACTTTTGGGACTATGTAATTATTACTACATATTGGCAAGGTTTTATAGGCTTCTGTGCAGAAGATGTCTGTAAGCCCATACCCTCGGATAGCCCTGAAATCAGATACCTGGCTCCCAGGCGCTTCATGGAGAAACCTTGAGGCTCTATCCTTGTCTGGCTTTATGTTGGTGCCACCATGAGGAACCTCCCTTGGGATCCATGCATGATTCTATACTCAAATTGCTCAGGTAGCAAGTAGAAGGGATTTCTCACCTGTCAGATTATTCAGCTGTGCATATTCACACATGGAGAGACTATCTGTGCAGATTCCTTCTTGCAGTTATGAGAATTATTTCATGTATTAGGAGTGAACAAAAAGCAAATGTAAACAGCATAAGGAATTTGCAGCAGGGTAGTGCATACTGCATAGGAATGTATGTAAGTATAAGCATTAGTAGGTCAAAATGATAACATACTCTTTTGGATTGCATTTTGGTTGTCTCCCTAGAGATAAAGTGCATGCACACCCACTGCTTAACTGCAATAATGTCAGTTTCTCTATCTCATACTGCCTGACTTACTTTAATTTTGCATTGGATCAAAGTTTAAATTGTTGTTTTGACTTGCAGTATACTCACATCTTATCTCTAAAACATTCAGTATCTCAAAGGAAGAAAAAAAATGTGTGGTATATAATGATCTCCCTATAAAAATCTAAGCATATTTCCTCAAAACTTATGCATAATTAAATAAGCAAATGAATCCCAACATGGGTTTTAGGATTATTCAGTAACATCAAATTGGTAAGAGCATTACACAAAAGCAGGAGGAGATAATCCTAAGAAATGTACAGAAGAACCCTTTGGACCTTGCAGTACAAGATCTTTCATAGGAATGTGCTTGAAGCTTTATCTGCTCTAAAAGATTGGAGGGTACAACAATATGTTGGTGTATGCAGTGTAATGATAGGTACATACAACATTTCCTCAGAATAGGCATCTTCAGCATACATATGCTCAAGTAAGTGAAAACCTGATATTTAAGACTGAAAACAAGAAAACGTTTGGGAATAATATTTTATAGTTAACAAGAAAAGTCTGGCCTCGCATTTCATTTAAAAGAGATTAACCTCTATAGGCCAATAGCTGTCAGCATCATTTGCTTTCTTTGTCTTTACACATGGTGAAAGGAATCCTTAAAAAATTCAAAGGGAAAAACCTGAAAAAAAAAATATTTTATATAAACAATTATGCTTCTGAACAGCAGCCAAGAGAAACTGAATGTCTAGTTCAGAACCAATCACTCTTTATTTCCAAAACTCTTTGAAAAACAAACTAAACTGGTAGGGTATTTAAAATTATCTCATTGAATTAGAATACTGTGTTTTACTGAAAAACAGAGTAAAGAAAATTACCCCAGGGCCATATAGACTTCTTTGAATACTCCGTGTATCTGTAGGATTCTTGTGTCTGAGAAATGAAGAAAACAAACGGTCCAATCAGGCCCTCAGAATGGGGATTTTCCTACTGGCTATCCCTACATCGATATGAGCATAAACTGTAAATCCCAATGGTTAGGCTCCCAGCTTCTAAAATCTTAGTATAGGTGCATGTAGAAGTTCTATGAATTCCTGGCAATTTTGAATTTATTTTGTCATCTCCAACAATAGTTTTTTCCCAAAATTTGGTGATTAATTTTTACAAAAATGAGTTTCAATTGCTCAATTTAAGCTTCAAAAGTCTTATTAGAAAAGAAACAGGCTTTGGCTTCTTTGGACCAGAATTTTAAAATGACGTGGGAAATGTAGAAGAAATATTAGTTTTAAATTCCTCATTGGTTTATGAGGAGCACATTAAACTGAGATACTGCCCATTCAAGACCTAAGACAACAGCAATGGCATTTGCCAGAACAGTTAAGCAGTACTATTTTAATAATATACAAGACTAGAATTCTAATTATGATTTACTATATCTCATAATAATGTGTTTGAAAAAGCAAATTCAGCCTTCTGAGTGTTCAGCCTTTGAAGGAGAAGATGAACATTTATGAGGTAATTTTAAAAAATAATAGCAGTTCTGATAGTCAAAATTTAAATACACTGAAGACTTCTTAATAATGTTAACACATCACCTAGGAAAGCCACACACTCTTTACAAAAATAAATCAGATGTAGTAAATAGAATTAGCAACACATACACAAAAATTAATCACTATATTGCTTTTTAAAATAGGATTTGATGTACAGTAGTAATCTGTGAAAAGCAGTAGTTTTGTTAGTAGAAGTAAAACAAAATATTTGAAATTCAATCTAATTCTGAGGAACAGTTAGTTATTTTCTCATCATTTTTTAAAATGTTACTAGACCCTCCAACTAATGTCAATTAGTAGGGTTTTCTCTACATTCATTGCTAGCTTCTCAATATTCACCACTTGACAAAAGCACTGAAAATGAGTGGAGTGCCTGGAAGTAACCTTTGTCCAATATTTCTTCTGAGTCAGTGATGTGGAGATCCTCCAGAGATTAATAATGCCCAGGTTTTGAGGATTATGGTTCTAAGTTTCAATTCTTAAGTCATACATCTGTCACACTTTGAGCACCAATTCCTTTTATAGGTCACAATGTAAGTAAAACGGAAGTCAGCAGCAGAGCAGCAAAGTGAACACAGGACTCCTAAAGACTTAGATAAGTACAGTCATCATATGTCCCCTCTTCCCCTCGTATGAATGAGCTACATATATTTTTAAACATAGACCACTCTATAAATTGCTCTCTATAAATAGAATCATTGCGGGTAAAATAATATATTCCAGTTCCTTGGCTTAGAAAATGCAACTTTTTTTTAGTGATGATAATTGAGCCTGTGTTGCCTAAGGCAATAGCAAAATGAGTTAACAACTATCTTACCAAGCAACCATCTTCATTAGAGCCGATTATTTAACAGAAGTCTTGTGTAAATCAATCCAGTTCATATATAGGAAAAAAATAATGACTAATTCCTACTTTTAAAGGAAAAATTGACATTTCAATTCAGAACTCTCACGTTTCTGAGAGTTCTTGACTTATAATGATAGGTTGCACTTGCATAAATCAATTGCAATATTCTCCATTGGGAATATGTAATCTATCTCAAGTCTCAGATTTTATTGCACACCACTAGCATAGTTATGTCTTCTCTACAACTACAATTATTTAAATAACTGAAGTAAAACAATATTAGGATTATGTATGGAGATATAAAATAACAACTATTAAAGACAGTGTATTTAATTTACCTCATAGCATTGAAGACTGAGGGAAATATTATTTCACGAGAAAATGTCTTAGAAGTTTACCTAGTGTTTGCCAACACTTCATTTTTCTTCTGTTTTGTAGAATTTTGTGTGCAGTCAGCCCAAAATTCTACTCTCTCTGTGTACTTGACTTGGTGAGTTATGACACTGACCTGGAGTGACTAAGATGGTGGGAGTTAGCTTTTGCTGGGTTTCAACTTTGTAGTATTTGAAGTAGCAAACATTTTTTGATCATCCTTTTCAACAAATTGCCTCCTGCCTTCCAGAAGTTTGAGGATGCCAAATTAGAGGCATCACACTGTAACACTGGTTTCAGAGGAGAAAATATTTGTAAGGCATCTTATTTCTGGCATAGTATGCCTTACATCAAAGCAATAAAGAGGCATTTCTCTCACTTTCCCTGGTGATAGTATCGTCAGATTTTCTTCGTGAGAAGTGAGACTCCTGTAAGGGGAGAATATAAGTTAACTTAACAAGTGACTATTTTGTTGTTGTTTGGGATCAATGACACATTAGCCTTTGAGGTCTGCTTTTTTCTGATGACCTTTGCCTTTCTGATGGTTAATCTCACATAAAAACTCTTCTTTCATTATGCTTTTACAGTTACTGTTTTCCTCCTTTCCATCTTGAGAAAATGTAGATTTACATCAGTTAAAATAAGAAAATATTTTACTGGTCTCAACAGTTGTTTTTCTCAAGTTCTGAATTTCTCTTACCTCTTTCCCATGTGTTCAGGCTCTGTTTCATTTGCTCACATTATTTCTTAGCAATCTCTATTTCCTACAAGAAATAGTAATTGAGTAATTGCAAGATCCTCAGGTAAGCATTAGAATGATAGCAGAAATCTTTTTGCACATTACTAGAGTGTCAGCTGGACTCACTGTCAGGTTTTACAAACTGCACTCTATTTACTAAATCACACAGATGAAACAAAACCTTTTCACTTCTTTTTTTCTTTTTCTTTTCTTTTTTTTTCTTTTTTTTTTCTTTTTCTTTTTTTCTTTTTCTTTTTTTCCACACATATGTCAATGTGCATTCAGCGCGGAGTTTTACCAACAGTGAGATTTTTACAGTAATGGTCAGTTTTTCTCTTGCACTTTCAGTACTGGGCTCTCAAACTACATTGTACAAAGCAAGCATTGGGTTTTGACACTCTTATGACAGTGCCCGTAGCACAGGTGAAGGAGTGCAGGGAAGCCAGGAGAATGACCTGTGCCCAACCTCCCTAAAGACTGGGCGATGAGGTGGAGCACTTCCTTCCTTCAAACAAAACAAAACAAAACAAAACAAAACAAAGCCAGTCCAGCTGTTCACAGAAGCCCTCTTCCCCACCAGCATTCTGGTGTCAGGATGAAACTTTAGGGACACTAAACGCTCAGCTGGTTACATACATCATGACATAAAATGCAAAGCAAAGTAATGCAGAGGTGAATTAATCATAATGTGAGGCCTTCATCACAAAGTCAATAATGTTGAACTTATTAGTAAATGCTTTTGAAAATATTCCTTAAGAACCCATACAGACCTCTGTAAATTACTATGCTCTAAGGTGTTAATGATATGCTCTGTGGAGGTCCTTCTTGTAGTTCATTTTCTCTTGTGATCTAGGAAAAGATGATAAGCACAGAGAGAAACTTCTTTCATCTGAACAAACACATCTACAGTATTTACACTGAAGCAGTCACGGAATCACATAGAATCACAGAATTGCAGGGATAGGAAGGGATCTCTAGAGATCATCAAGTCCAATCTCTCTTCTATAGCAGATTCCCTATGGTAGGTCTCACAGGTAGATGTCCAGATGGTTCTTGAATATCTCCAAAGGAGACTCCACAGCCTCTCTTGGCAGCCTGTTCCACTCTCTATCACTCAGACGGTAATAGAGGCTCTTCTGCATATTTGTGCAGATCTTGCTATGTTCCAGGTTTTGGCCTTTGCTCCTTGTCCTATCACTACACAGCACTGAAAAGAGTCTGGCCTCATCCAATTCCTTCTGCACTTGAGATATTTATAAACAGTTATGAGATTCCCTGCTCAGCCTTCTTTTCTCCAGGCTGAACAGACCCAGACCTATCAGCCTTTCCTCATACAAGAGATGCTCCAGGCCCTTATCATCTTTGTCTGCCCTTTGCTGGACTCTTTCTAGGAGAAACCTGTCTTTTTTGAACTGAGGAGCCCAGAACTGGTCACAGTATTTCAGATATGACTTCACCACGGCAGAGTAGAGAGTGAAGATCAATTTGCTTCATCTGCTGGCTACACTTTTTAATGCACCCCAGTGTACCATGAGCCTTGTTGGCCACAAGGGCACACTGCTGGCTCATGGCCTACCTGTTTCTCATGAGGACACTCAGGTCCTTCTCTGCGGAGCTCCTCTGCAGCAGGTCAGCCCCCAACCTGTACTGATGCATGTGGTTATTTCTCACCAGGTGCAGGACTCTACACTTGCTTTTTTTGAATCTCATGAGGTTCCTCTTCTCCCAGGTCCTACAGAATGGCAGCACAGCCTTCTGGTGTGTCAGCCACTCCTCCCAGCTTTTTATCATCAGCAAACTTGCTGAGGTTGAACACTATCCCTTAATCCAGATCGTGATGGAGATTTTAAACAAGACCAGACCCAGCACCAACCCTGGGGGAGCACCACTAACTACAGTTCTCCAACTAGTTTCAATGCCACTGATCACAATCTCTAAGCTCTGCCATTTAGCCAGTTCTCAATCCTCCTCAGTCATCTATCTCACACTTTCTAATCTTCAAAAGTGATCCAGACTTCATCCAAAGTGGAGAGAAACAGGCCTTCTAGGTTCTGATATGTATCCTCCTAATGGGACTCTATAAATCAGGTCACATGAATCACACTGTAGAAATGTCATTAAGTATAAAAAGTTCCCAGGGTGACTGCATTGTGGGCATCTGGTGTTAGAAGAGGTATAGCCCGGAAAGATCTGACTACCTCCCCTGCTGCCTTCATCCACACTCCAGGGCAAGAGACATAGTTTTGTAAATTTCATTTGAAATAATCCCTTCCCTCTCCACTTTCAATTCCTTCAACTTAATATTTTGTGTTCAAACAGCAATGTCATATTTTTAACAGTATTTTACGTGTGAAATCAGCACTTTTGTGCCATGTCAACACATGAATTGTGTCCCACACTCAGCTTCACCAAAGAAATGCTTTAACACAGTTCCATATTTGTGAATTCACAACAGCCCAGGAAAATGGCAAGGCATGGCTTGTCAGAGTATCTGGTTTGGCACTAATTGCTTTAACCTCCTCTCAGATAGAGAGTCCAGTGTTCATTGAAAAATGCCACTTCCAGCATGTGGTTGACACAATGTTTTAGAAAATCTACATTAAAAAATGTATTTCTGATCAACAACAGAACATCAAAATACTTCAAGTTTCTCTTTCTGCCCTCTGTGTGACTCACTCCCACACTTAGAATTCGGAAGCCATTTTACACAAATAGGATAAAAAGAACTACAAAGTTCAGGATGATTTCACATATAGATGTTATGTATGTACATAAATCTGTTCCTAGTCCAACTATGTGATGTGAACAGCTCCATTGCTTGCAAAGTGAACTACAGCCTTAATTATTTATAGGTCCTCAATATTAGTTAAATATAAAGGTGCTATGTGGTATTTTGTGTGAAAGAATCCTTTTCATTTCTCCTATTTTATTCTAACAGTTATTAACTCTGTGAAAAATGATTAAGGAAGAGGTTCAGACTAAAATGCATTAAAGAAATCTTTTTCATGGCAAGCTGAAGTCTGCATGGTGAATGCATTGCAGTTTTGTCTCCAGTAATTGCAGATCACAGTTTTAAAAGAGATACATTTCACTTGATCAGGTAATCACATAAATTAGGACATTTGCAGTTCATCATGAGAGTAATTATGAAAATGTATGAACCATGATGTATTTTTTCTCCCTTTTCAAACCTTAATTTAAGACCTTGCCACTGACTTTATTTGTAGAAGGAAAAAAACAATTAGATTGTATTATGAGCTGTTGCTGTTTATTACTGGCATTATAGTGGCACCAGGCTGCTTCACATTAGATGACATTTCCATTACATGCTAACACATTATAGACTTTAATCAGCTAGATTGTGGTCCATAGAGGAAAGACTGATGAGGAAATTATTCAGAGTTCCCTGTTTCCAATGGAAAAAAATAATAAGAAGAATAATAAGAAAAAATAAAAATAAACCAACCCCACAAATCTGATAATATGTACTGATAATATAAACTGTATAACTACGAGTGGAAAGAGTTCCTGTCCTAGTCAGAAAGTATAAAGGCATTATTTGGCACTATTTTAATCTTAAATCCATGTTACTCCTTTTGAATAAACAAGGATGTACTTCTAAGATGAAACATATTCTCCAGGGCTTTCTTAACTTGAAACCACAATGGCTTGAACATAGTCACACAAACAGTTTATAACATACAGGATACAGGATTTTTTTTTTCAATCATGGTGAAGTATATCAGCTTTAAGACTTTTCCTTCTCGTATTGCAATACAATATTTTTAGGTATTAATGCTCCCATTAATATCCGTAATAACGAAGCACGTGGTTGCATGTAAAATGGTATCTAACATAATCCCTTCCATCTTATTTGCTACCACCAAATAGAAATCACATTTTCCAGAGTCCAATAAACCGAAAATATATATCTGAGCATTTCTGGAGGGCGCCTGGAGCTGAGTCATACAGCTTGACAGGGACATGAAAGGTGTTAGCTAAGGCAGACGGCAACAGATGAAAAGATAGCGTTTGCTGCAAGTTTGATAATAAGAGGGTGAGTGCTTCAAAGTTCACTCACAATTCTCCAGTACTTGCAATAACTAAAAAGTCTTTTCACAGCAACACAATAACTCATTTTATAGAAAAGTTACAATTTGGTAACCTCTCACAATCCCACTGCCTCCATTTCATTGCATGGGACCATAATGCGGGCCCTTTGAAATCCTGAGAGATAAGAGACAAAGAAAAAAGAAAGACTGGCAGAAAGTGTAGGAGGGAAAAAGAGGGAAAAGGTTTCTGCTCACGGGTGTAAATCACATTATTGATCAAAGCTTGATTCAGCAGAGTTCAATGGTTTGGTCATAACTGGTCTTTATTCTTTCCCTCAATTCATATACAGTCAAGATCCTACTATATTGCTACTTAGAAAAGACGTCTAGAGTAATAATAAGCTTGAACCAGGCATCTCAGTTAACATATCTGCCCGTAAAGAAGCGATTCATTTTCCTTGAGTTACGAAAGAAATATATAGGACCTACAGAATACCTGAATGGCACTGGTATTTCTGCAACGGTATGCAAACTAGTATGTATCTGACGTTAATGAAACCTGTAGTGAAGTGTAGCTTACAGCATGAGAGGAAGATTATTGTTGTTTTTTTTTTTTTTTTTGTATATATTGCTGGAGTGAATGTTTTCACTCCTTATTGATTCAGAAAGAAATAATATCTTCTTGGTACTCTAAACCTGTGTTAACATGCTGCGTGGCTTCATTTGCTGTACAATGTTGAAACTGGCAGTAGGTGACCGTAGCTTAATCATAGCTGTCCATACTGACATCACCCAGCCACCTACCAGCAGCACAAAACACATCTGAGATAGTGGAGCCTTCTGGAGTCTTGACTTCCCCTCTGGGGCCAGCAGTGATGCGCACACTGCTTTGAGGCTGTCTGGCACTGCCAGCCCCAGGCTGGCGTGAGGGGACAATTGCCATCTTTCTCAGGTAAAACCACAGAAACCAGTGAGTGTTCTGTAAGCGATTCTTCGACTTTTCAGAGTGGGGTCTTAATAAAAAAGTATTGCAGGGATTTTCATATGCCTCTGTGTTCAGCCCTCCTTCCTCTTTAACCAAAATGATATAAAATGATCTCACAGTCACTCACTTAGAAATACACTGAATGCAGCATATATTTTGAGACTGTTTCTCATTTCTCTCTTAGTATGTGGAGTTCAGGACAAATTTAACAGCACAGTCAGCTCTTGCTGATCCTCCATGTATATATATACTTCTTTAATTACTCCTAGAAGAGATAAAAAAGTGTTGTCTGTACCATATTCCTGGGTCTGAATGAGGTCTGTGGGGTTTCCTCCCCAATCCCTTCCTTCTCCTTCCTGTTGTGGCTGCAAGGACACACAGGGCTATGGTGTGATGACACCTGGCAGCTGCAGCCAACAAAGTGTTGGAGCAAACTAGGGCAACCCAAGGCTGTTTAATAGGCACATTCCACATTCATAGCTGTGGCTTCAATGCCATACGGGATCTATAGGATCACTGCCAGTGGAAGTGATAGCACACAGAGTGCTTCCAGGATGCACAGCAATTTGCCCAGTAAGGTACAAAATAAGAGCCAAAGAAGAAGGTATCCATGATGAAATACAGGGAAAAATAGCATCAGGAAGAGGGAACTTTCAATTTAAAACTATTTTTTTCTATATGTATATGTAAATATATATAACAGTCATAAACCATATATAATATAGACACAAATAATAATCTATATTAATAAATAATATGTAATATACAATGTATAGCACACTCATGTTCTGAGTGTGTTATGTGTGTTGTTCAATTATAATGAAAAAATGTTTAGTTTTCTGATCTTTTTGAAAATGTTTATTTGAAGACACCTGAACAAGTAATCAAACACCAAGCAAACAATTTCATTTTGTGTAGAAAGCCACAAACCTTCTTGAAATTCTCTATTCAATACATGTGCAGCAGAACTGGTAGGGTAGAAAAATAGAAATGCTCAGAGAAACGCTTCTTCCTTCCTTCCTTCCTTCCTTCCTTCCTTCCTTCCTTCCTTCCTTCCTTCCTTCCTTCCTTCCTTCCTTCCTTCCTTCCTTCCTTCCTTCCTTCCTTCCTTCCTCCCTTCCTTCCTTCCTTCCTTCCTTCCTCCCTTCCTCCCTTCCTCCCTTCCTCCCTTCCTCCCTTCCTTCCTCCCTCCCTTCCTCCCTTCCTCCCTTCCTTCCTCCCTCCCTTCCTCCCTCCCTTCCTCCCTCCCTTCCTCCCTTCCTTCCTTCCTCTCTTCCTTCCTCTCTTCCTTCCTTCCTCTCTTCCTCCCTCTCTTCCTTCCTCTCTTCCTTCCTTCCTCTCTTCCTCTCTTCCTTTCCTCTTTTCCTCCTTTCTTTCTTCCTCTCTTCCTTTCCTCTCTTCCTCCTTTCTTTCTTCCTTTCTTTCCTCCCTTCCTCCCTTCCTTCCTCCCTTCTTCCTTTCTTTCTTCTTTTTACTAGCCACAAAAGCAAGAGAAGCTGCAAGACAATTAAGGTAGCATTTTTTTCTTACCAAACAGCAGGTCTATATTCCCATTTCTGGCACTACCCCACTACCTCTTCTTCTCCCTCTCTATTTCTCATGAAGGGAAGGAAAAAAGCACCTACTTGGACGTGTTGCTGGAGTAGGGATGTGATGGAGATGAGGTTATTATAGGAGGACAGCAGCTCTCTGACCTTCATTTCAGCAAAGGCAAAATCCATGTTCTGATGGCCCATAAGCTTAACTTGTAGATGCTGAGATGGTTGACTGTGTGACACTAATTGCCATTTAAATAACTTCTTGCCAGCTACTACATGGATGACAACTGTCTCTGCAAGGCTGATTTCTCAGCTCCCTTCCCCCAGCCCCGTGCTTTCAATGGTGGTTCTGTGCACTGATGAATATGAAACTGGAACTTCTGCATGCTGTAGCAATAAGCCCATTAGAAATTCAGTTTACAGCCTGACCTCTGTTCTCTGAGGAGGATCTAAAGGACTTATTACCAGCTTGGTTTTGCTGCTTGCTAATGCTTGTGAGCATGTATGTACAAGAAATTATATTAAAATGATATATTAATCTAGTAATATATTAGTCTTCCATCCTCAGAAAGTTCTGCTAGAGAACCACTGGGGTATAAGGGAAAATGAATTATGAAAACTAGTGCTGAACAGAAAGAAGAGACTATTAAAAACAGAGCATTTTAATTGACCATTACAGCCTTCTTCAGCTCGTCGGTTTAGTTCAAGGGAAAGGAAATAGAAAATATGTTTTCTAGAAAGAGAGAGGGCTGATTCATTGCTTAATTCCTGTATATGTTTCTTTACCTGCTTCCAGTGGTAAATCTGTGTTTATCTTTTGATTACTTAATGAATTTCTTAATTAAGGATAATAATTTGGTCTACAACAGAGTAGTAGCAGTAGCTATGAAGTACAAGAGCAAGAACCCCTTCTTAACAAGCAGTTAAGCATCATACAGGGTATCTCACAGCTGTTTTAAGAGATGTCAAAAAATATTGCTCTTATGTCTAACGGTATTGATAATGTAGATATTTGTTGGTGTCTTTGAAGTTGCTGAGTTTGTTCTTAGAACTAAAGAGAGAATGTTCATTATCTTTGCCATATATAAATGTGAAATGCCAAACTACCAAAATGCAGAGATTTCCTTCTCACACATTCCTATGCTTTTATTAGAATACAACTGAAAGGTACTGCATAAAACAGTGGCCACACATTTAAACACTTCCCATAAAATCTCACCATTAGTATTTACACTTTTGCTAGGACAATCTTCCCTGCTAGCACAACATTTAGAGCTGCCTGGAAACTCTTGGATCTTGATCTCTGAAAAACATTCAGAAGCTCAAGCACAAATATGATGGAGTTCTTCTGATTCTCACTGACAGATGAAAGGTGGAAAAAGCCTGTCTCTGTTTTTATTAAAGATAATCACTGTTATTTCTTCTATTAATGTCAGTGTCAGAAACACAGTGCTGTATTTTGTTGCTTTTTTGATGTGTTTGGAATAACAATTTTATTTATTTATTTATTGCTGGTTGGTTGTTTGGTTGGCACTTTTTTTTATGTTTTTCTTTGTGATCCTCCCCCTCTCAGAGATTTTAAAATAAATGTTCCTTGGCAATGTGGCAAGATAAAAGAGCTCCAGATAATACCAAACTAAAGCCCAGCATACTTAGTTTTACTTAGCTGATGTAAAACAAATTCTATACGTCAAAGCATTTCATTTCTCAAGGTTGAACTGCAGATCTAGTTGCATTTTCCTGTGTTGTTCAGTGACTATACAAGCAGCTGAATCCACCTGTTGCCTTTGAAAATCTCAGGTAAGGATTTTCCCAAGCAGCCTTCAACAGCTATCCAACAACACAAGGAAGTGAGTTTTAATAGCTCCAGAAGGCCTGAAATGTGACTTTTTACCAGGCTGCCTTCACCAGTGAAGAGAAAAAGTCATACATGTTTCTCTTCAGCACTTCCATCTATTAACTCAGTTTCTTTTTTCCATTTTTCTTTTCTCTGCTTAAGGAAGTGTTCAAGGGCTAACTTGCTAAGCTGAAGTGTTCCTGTTACCTAGCTACAGGAAATGTATCCTCAACGGTAGTAATAAGAAACAGGTATGGGCTATGGGCGGAGCTCTTCTCCTTCAGATGTTTACAGCATCCCAATCTGTCAGCAGCTGAAAGTTTGTTTTAAAAGAAATGTAGTTAGAAACACACATTCTCTAATGCATTCATGAACCTTGCTGGCCATTAACAACTTAATGTACTGCCTTCCAAAAAAACCCACCTGTTTTATATTTGATTTCATGCTGCGCCCTGCAGTGCATTTCAGCTTTCACTTTGATTAGTGTAAGAAAGGGATGAATGCGCTGACATTACCAGTCCATGTGGGATGTAATCCTCCACTCCACAACATGACTTACCTTATTTTTGTAGGAACTTGCTTCTCCAATACATTACCAAGGACATGATGTTGCTGTTTCCTCTGGCTTGACTATGGTAAACATGAAAAGTGGACTTCAGAACTTTAAATGTGAAAAGCATTTGTGAGACTGGGCTGCTTAGGGTGCTGGACACATAGTGCTGCTGATTCTGATTTTGAAAGTGTCTATAGTCACTATCAGTATTGAATTTCTATCCTTTGTTCAGTGGCTGAGTAATTCCAGGATATTATTTGATGAGGGAAAACCTTGTTTCATAGTGAAGTTAAGTTTCCCAACAATTGAGAGTCCAAAGAAAAAGCATGAAGACAAGATACTTTCATGCCTTTCTGAGATAGTCTGGTCCAGACTCTGTCCTTCACTTGATCTATATACTTTTTTTTATTACTATCCATTTCTTTCTTTTACAGTACCATTAATTTTCCATGGACAGCACTGCTCATTTTATAGGTATGTGTATATTATGCCTACTTTAAAAAATGGCAAAAATAAAAATTTTAAATGTTTTATGAATGCCTGAAGGCCCCCCTGTTAATATCCACAGTGTGGTTTAGAGCGGGGCTGCCAAATAAACGCACACCATTAGCATCTATTGAGTTGTCTTGGCAACGGAAGAAGGAATCTCACCCCGCAGCAAGAACGTGTTGAAAGTCCTTGTGCTTGCAGCTGATGGCAGTTAGTTACCTGCTACAACATACAAAATGGGTGATGGTTTTGGAGTCTAGAATTTGCAGGCTTCAATCTGTCTGAAATGCTCCACATAAACAAATCTGCTTTGCCATTTTTCTTTTTTTTTTTATAGTGTGTGAATACACACTGCAAACAAAACATTCACTGCAACTAAATGCAAGGATATCAAGTATGAAGTTTTTTTAGTCAGAGCCTTCAACTGAGTATTTAATAAAATGCTGGATGAGGTAGTATTATAAAACTCATAGGAGAATGTGTCTGTAAGTAGCATCAGCACTGTCCACCTTTCAGACCACAATTTTTTAGTGAGGGTACTTTTCATTGCTGTGCATCACTCTTAATTACACTTCTTGCTCTATAATGAATATTTCACTTCTGTGTGGGTCTATGGGCACAGATCATTGCTGAATAAATAAGCTGTTGAGTAAATTAAAATAAGTTATAGAGATTCTTGGAACAAACAGCCTCCCTTCTTTTCCTGTTTTTTCTTCTTTTCCTTTTTAAAAATACTTTTACTTCGTCTTGCTCTTCATCCACTTAAAGGAATAATAGTTCAGGAAAAAAGGACTAGTAGTATTGTCAGCATTCAAATAATAACAGCAAGGAGAAAAATACAGCTTTCAGTAACATAGGCAAGTGTCATAACATCTGTACCTCCCTTGGCATTGTCCAGAGCTATAGTCCAGAAGTCAAAATTCAGCTTCCTGTGAATGTTAACATGAACAAACAACACACTAAGAGTTCCTATGTACTGAAAGGTCGCAGAAATCATCAAATATGACTTATGTCCCTCTTAAAAAAAGAAAAGGATGTGTGTGGTGAGAATTTTCAGGTCCTCAGGATTTAATCTCTCGAGGGTTTTCAGGATGAAGCTGAAATGCACATTAGAAATGCAGGTAACTGCTCAGCACTGAGATTCCATGATTTTGACAAGATTTTAGGATTTTTGGAAATGTATTTCTGATTCTGATCTAACAAAAGCCCTATTGGGGGTGTGTCCTTTTGACTAATTCTGTAATCCCATGAAACTTCATTCGTTTTAAGCACTAAAGAAGACTAGTATACCTTTCTGAACAGCATCCTGAAGACACCATGTCTTGGTGGCCATACTGAATAAATGAGCTCTCTGAAAAATAAACTAACAAACAAACAAATAAATAAATCTTGTGCATATTTCTACTTTCTACATAAATCACAGCCTTTGGAAGGAAAAGATGTTTGAAGGACTGATTCATCAACATCTTTGATGTCTGTGACAACTTCAAATGAAAAGCTCCTAAGGAGAACTTGATATTCGGTTCTTTAGAGCTTCTTTTTTCATCCACTTAAAGAGGTCTCAGTGCAAACACTTTCCAACATTTGATCAAAGCTCAGGATTGTCTCTTAAAATGTGTTAGCTTTAGAAGAAAGGGCACTGTCACTTAGATACCGTCTTGCAGTCAAAGAGATGAAAACATGCCGTGTCTCACCCATTGTAGTTACCTGTGCTATGAAGAAATTATTTCTTTAGCTTACCCTCTGCAGCTTGCTACCTGTAGAAAACATAACATTTATAAAATAAAAGATCTTTTTTATCTCTACTGAGGACTAAGGTTTTTTGTTGTAGTTAAAATATATTAAAAAAAAAAAAAAAGCCACAGCCATCAGACAGAGTAGCCTATCCAATCTAGATCTTTCCTTCCAGTCTCATTCATTATGTTCCTTTCTCTGATTTCATGCCAGAAGTCCCTTTTTAATTTTTGCCCCCATTTATCTGAAACCCCTTTTTTCTTTATTCACATCAAGACATTAAATCACTTTTTCTTCTAAACTCTCTCTATAAAATCTTGCTCTTCTCCTTAACTTATAATCAGTCCTCTTGCTGCATGGTATTGTGTGATACTTATCTAAAAACAAGTTATATAATGAAGAGCATGAAAAAGACATCCGTACTTTTTCAAAACTTTTCTAAACCTACAGTTGGCTTGGCAGTACATCAAAAAAAAAAAAAAAAATGACTCTTGTGTTTATGTTTCCAGAACAGTGTCAGGAAGAAAATCAGTTATCTTACATCTGAATTGTTTGAAAGGCTGTTGTGTTTCCAAGTCCTATACTTGAGGTCCCACTCATCTCACGAAGGATTGTTATCAGAACAGTTCTTATGGAAAAAGACCTAGTCTCTTGTGCACACTGTTTCAAATTTCACACAACAAACCAATAAATCACTTTTGTGGCAACTGCCTTGTAGGAAGCAAGGGAGCATAGTCAGTTCCATTCACTGTAGAAATGTTAATTCCCCAAGAGCTATGTTACCTCTTTCACTGACATCTTTGAGGGTTCATTTGTTGTGTTTTAGGCATGGCTGCCTGCCTCTGCCAGGACTCCTGGGCCTCTCCAGAGCCTGTTAAATCTGCTACAAGGTTCTCATTGGTGTCAGGGGGCTTCAGTGGTGGCCTTGCTTCTGAGCCAGATCATAGTTTCTTTAAAATATGAGGAATGTGTATTACACTGTACTCTGATCATATGTCCCAAGCCCTGGTGTCATCTCAGAAGACTGTACAAGGGGGTCTGGCAGAGGCAGATGTTTTATGTGTATCTAATTTTGGTGAAGCCTGTGGTTACTCTTTTTCTCTCATGTGGTCCTTTTAAGAGGGGTGCTGTGATGCAGATCAAGGGATACTTGTGGTCAAAAAAAGGTGTTGGAAAGATTATATTTAGTAGGATCTAATGGGTAGGATCTATATTAAGTAAAAGCCCAAATGGGTATAAGGAGGAGTGTAAAGGAAAGCAGCTCCTTAAGCCATGTCCTGATGCAGCATGTACTGAATAACTGGGATCTATAAGTTCTTATATAGATGAGAGTCACAAAGCATTGGAGTGGCTCCTTATTTCATTCCTGAGTCAAACTTACTTTTCAGTTTTCTGGTTTAGTGCAACTACAGACAGATCTTGAAATTATCAGTGCATTAATCCAGAGGTTGCCATCAATATCTGGACTGTGTATCCTTTGCTATCATTCAGATGGGCATGTGCTATGAATTCCACTCACAGACTTGTGAAATGGTAGTAGAAACATGTGGTGCATAAAATGTGCCAGGTAGAATATTTCCAGTCACAGTACTACTTGGCTCTCATTGGACTGTTGTGCCCGATGTGTGAAAGGCTACTTGCTTTAATGGGCAGCATTCAGGAGTTTATCAAGGTTGAAACCAGCTGGTGGTTATTACTCCTATCCTCAGTAAGCTGTAAAAGCTGATGTCTCTTATATGAGAGTGAATGAATTTCTTTAGGCAGTGCTGCACACCTTAATTACACTTGTCCTGGGGAGTCTGTTGGCTGCTGACAATAAACTGCAATAGCAAGATTGCAATGTGTTCACGCAGTCTAAGGTCTGAGAAGGTCAAAACACCTGAAGCCATTATCTAGCCCTGAAGCAATGCTGTATATCCTATATGTTATTCTAGAAATAGCGAAGAAATCCTGGAGCATCTTCTCTTATTTAACCAACCAAAATGAAAACTAAGTAAATCTTCTCTACTTTTCCATAGAAAATATTTTGCATAGTCTAATTTTCATACAAATTTGTGAGCATGGATTTTGACTAGGAAGACAATATAATTACGGTCTCCCTGCAGTCCTATCTCTTATACTTCATCCAACAATTACAATTAAAAAGAGTGCTTGCTTCACTCATATGACTGTCACACTCATATACTGTCTACTAAACAAATGAGAATCCTTAAGTTCAGGATTCTTATAACTTGTGCATATATTTGATCTAATTCAGATTTTTATAATCTGCTGCCATACAATTAGCCTATTTTATAAGATCAAAGGCCAAAAGGGGCTGTGATCATTGCCTGTTCACAGCCTGATCAAAAGTAACTACAGCATTAGTGAGCTACACTTGAGTGGTTTTCGCTGTGCAATTCAAATGACCCCTTTTAATGGATGCATTTGGTCTACAAGGACACAGCATTCTCAGGGTGTAAATGGTTCGGTTTTCATCTCATTTTCACTGATTTCTAAGCAGTCACTGTCATTCAGGAACTGGACAGCTGGAGCATCAAAACAAGTGAAAATCATGTGGTCATTGCTGCTCAAGCAATGCCATGAGACAGGGTTTTACACAATGTGATCGTCAGTTACAAACACTACCAGGAAAAAAAGGTTAATTTAAAACACACTAGGAAAATATAAAAGCTAGTTAAAAAATTAACCTCCAGTTTATATTGTTACATGTCTTTTTACTGTCTATGCTGCCTTTGAGTGAAAGTGCTGTGAGCTAAGAGCATCATAGAAATATGATTTTAGATAGTTCTGCTCCTGTTTTTCTGCGTCTGTTTGGTACATTTCTTATCCTATGAAAGTAGGTGGTGGTAGATTGCATTACAGATTCTAAAATCATCTGAGAGTGAAGGAGTCTGTCCAGCATTTTTAAGTCTATTGTACAACACAAAAACATGATATTTTCCTCACCTGTTAATTTATACTGTGAATTGGACCATCTGCACAGAGTACATTTTTTTCTGTCTCTGGGAGCAGAAGACATGATATAAATTAGAGTAACAACGTCCACTTCTCCAGAACGACCTCTTTCACCCTTAACTCCCCTTAGTTACTCAGGCTGAACTTGAAAAGCTAGCATTGAGTTTGTCTGCCTGGTCTAAACCAGAAATAAGATCCCGAGTCCCTCCAGGCCATCAGTCCTTGGGGCAGTGTCCAGGGACCAATCAACTAATGCAGATAGAACAAAGTTGTAAAAGCAAATCAGCTGGTTTACTACAGCTCAGACCTGGGTGCCTAACTAAGCATATCAGGGATGCAGGCAGTAACTACCTACCAGGGATGCTTGGGGAGCAGAGGAAGTGCTATCATCAGGAGAGCAGGAACAGGGGCATAATCAAGCTCTTTTCCTTAGGAAAACTTAGTATGTGCCCATCTGAAATGGTAGGATGATGTGCCAGTTGGGGATAAAGGCTGAGGTCACAGCAGACATGCTGTTGCTTATGATTGTCCTCAAAGCATAAAGAAGTGCAGTTTGTTTCTGATTTGTGTTTCTCATTTAATGGAAGTGTAGATGGTCTTACATGGAACAAAGGAAAGGGTAGAGAGGGTATTACTAGGTAGCATGGATTTCAGGTGTGCAAAGGTATGTGTTCATAGTCTGTGGTCCTAAAGGCTATAACCTTTTTTGGCTGTAGAATTCAATGTGATCTTTAATATTAAATAACGTATCCTTGGGAACAGTAATATTTACCTCCTTCAGACAGTGCTTGAGAAGGAAAATATACGAAGATATATTACTACAGGCAGGGAGCCAAGTAAGCACTCAAATACTGTGTGCCGATCTGGTATATGGTTTCTCACATTTAAAAAACAAGAAACAGTGTTGTAAAGTAAAGCATATATATATATATAGATATTTCTGTTTAATGCTTGTGCATAAATACTGTATATGTCCCCTCAAGTTCTCTTTCATGTTTATCATGACTTTAATCATGTTGCATTTGTACAACTCTTCTCCAGCAAAGGGTTTAATATAGTCAGTTTGAGAAATGTAATTTCAACATCAGTGGAACATGTTTCTATTATATGCTCTTTCAACAAAGCACATCGTAACATTTGTGAATTGAAAAAAAAGTTAATGTTTATTCACTACATGCTATTTGCTGGTTGTTCTGCAAATTCAGTAATTGAGTGTCTTCCTAGGAGAATGATAAGTACAACACCAAAATCATCACACTGCAGCATTCTCCTCGTTCCTCACAGTAACTCTTTCATTGCTAATTCAAATTCTTATCCCAAAGCTTAGTAAAATACACAGAAAGATACTGAAAATGTACAATAAACTATTTCTGTGAAATTCAGAAATCTTTGCACCAGAATTAGTGTGCATAGTGCAATCAGGATAAAAGTGGTTGAAAATTTGTTTGTGTGTATATATATGTATGCACAAATACATAGATGCATATACATACATACGTATAAGTTAATAAACCTGATGCTTAAATACAGTTTACTTTATTCAAAGAAACACTTATATTTATGTAGATTTTTTGTTTTTCTTTATTGAGCCCTCATTTTATCACTGTTATATGGTACTTGATGCATTTTTAATGCTAATTCACTTAGAAGAAATTAGCCATGATAATGTCATTAAGTAAGACTGGTTTATATGAAATCTGAGTGTGTATGTGTGTGTGCACGTGCATGCATGTGTGCAAGTACCTATATGTCACTTTAGTGGCTGAGTGTTCTCCTTCCTCTTTCTTTAGATTTAGTATACTTATTACAATATTTTAATTGTTTGCTTGCAAAAGATGAAACAGGCTTATAAAGTTTACTTTACTTTTTGCCATGAAATTGATAGTTCAAAGCAGACAGAAATATGACATTCAGCATCAGGACATTTTTATACCTTATGTTTACATGTTAGGCAAAATAAGCCAAGGTTATCCTCAAAACCAAGGTGAATTTGGAACAAAAAAAAAATTAGAAATACCAGAAATACCTTAAATGTAAGATCTTTAGTCATATTTGGTCAATTAATTCAACTTTTGTCTGTAAACACTCCACTAGCTAGTGTCCATCAGCTAATACTTTTGACCAATGATTTGAATGGTCATGCCCTTCAGAGGAGTTTACCATATATTCAACCAGCCAAGAAAGTGTCCTCACACAGACAAATAGAGAGATCTGTAAGGGTCACTAGGGGGTTGACATGAGGCAAGCCATTCAGCAGAAGAATCTGGAGTCCTTCATATTTATTGTGATCATCTCCCACATGGGCATTCACTGTTTGTTTCTGGTTTCACCAGCAGGTGTTAAAAAAAGTACTGGTGGTTCACAAGCATTGGTAGGGCCTAGATATTTTTCACAATTAAAAGTATGCTCTGTGATTTCTTACAAGAAATGAAAATTAACTGCATATAAATCAGTACAGTAGTTAAAGTCTAGCTAAAGGCTGGGCCTAACGTTGGGTGACTATTACTGATCTATTTCATAACCTGATACAAAAACATGTCCAAATGACTTAAGTTTGTAATGATCCTTAGCAGTTCTTAAAAAAGGGCAAATAGTGAAACTACGATTAAACTCTTGTACCATTCCAAATATAAAACAAAAATGCACTAAAGCACAAAAGGCATAACATCTTATTATAGCAACAATCTACACTAATGGCTCCAATCATGTAAATGACAAAAAATATCAATCAATCATCACTCTGCAGTGCAAGACCAATGTAAATCAGTCATTAATAACAACAAATTATATGATTAACAAGCGTAGAAGTATTATTTTCCAATCAAATAGCCAACAGCTAAATGATTATTTGCTTTTGCGCAATTTATTTCAACTCCTTCTAAAGTTGGGTATATTATTTTCTTTCTTAGTAGAGTGTCTATACATTGATTTTCTTTTTTATTCTTCATAATAATAAAAGCAGAGTCCAGTTCCAGTTTTCACTTAATTATACAAATAATTAATTATACAAATAATCTTGATCTAGAATGAACAGTTGGAAAAATGCTGACTAGACCAAAGGCGGTAGGACAGCTGCCACTGGGGTCAGAAAGACAGGTCTTCTTCATCACTTCATGTTCAGTACAGCATAATACTAGAAGAACGCTTTTATAGATTCACTTTTTAATGTCAATATATGTCTCGCACTTTCTCTGTAAGATGTTATTCTAAATACACAATTTGTGCTTTGGCTTCCCAAATTGTTATTCATCGATTTCCAGTATAAAAAATAAAAAACAGTTAATTATATCTGTGCTTCCTCTTATCTCAGATTATCAAAAATGGATTAATTAGACCGAAGTTAGTGTATATAACACTCAAAAGAGAAGATAAATTTGGAAGAAATATATATTGTTCATACATTCAGTGTTCAACAGTTAAAAAAAAAAGTACTCACATATTCTTCTGATGCTTTTTAGATGTTCTGAGAATTCTTAATGTTGAACTAAAATGATGCAGTGAATAATGAAGACATCCACTGGTTTTCTCAGTATCAAAGGACAGGTAACAAAACAAACCTCATGCAACATACAGATAAACTCTGGAACTTTTTATCAGAAACTATACGAACTGAAAAGTCCCCAAAAAAGTAAATTAGATAAATGAATGAAGAATAGTTCCATTTGTACCTATTTCAGCTGATGGTCCATACTGAATTCAGCATCTTGCTTTTAGGCATGAAGTGAAATTAGGCTTCCCAAAGCTCATAAGCACAAAGCATATCTTTGGCTAATAGAGAAGATACAAACCTATAAGGTGAACTTCACAGTATCAAAAGCATCTCTGAGTCTAAAATATATTGTAAACGTACATTTTTTTATTCTTTGTCTTCTCATCAGGATGATGGGAATTATTCTGGGAGATGGAACAGTTGAAAGTACTTTCGAGTCTTTGCTGAAGATTTTTTATCCATTTTCCTCTCACAAAAAAAATATGCCAATAAAAAGAAGTACAGCACAACAAACTGTAGAAAGGAATCTGTCTGAGATTAAAATACACAGCAAGGTAAAACAAGAATCGATTTGAGCCCTCTCACAAAATGTAGGGGATAGTGTGAATTAACCTAAGTTTAAGATATGGCTGGCTTCAATTTCTGTCTCTGCACTTTTTCACGTCATCAGAGATTAAAAGTAGAAATAAAAGCTACTTGAACGTCCTAAAATCTCTTTCTGATATATTCCCAAACATCCCTAAAAAAGTCTTTAGTTGACCTTATATTGACCTTATATTCTTTGATGATGTTTCAAGCTATGGCCCAAGTCAGCACAAATGCCAGAGGCATACAGCAGAGAGGAAACCCTTTAAAGAAAAACTTTACCCTGAATTAGGCTAGTCCAAGAAATACAGTGATGGCAGCTTGTGTCTTTGTGAACCAGTTACAGTCCAACTGAATGGAAAGACATCCAAATATCTGGTTGTAAACTTCATTCAGGATTTCTTACTCAAAAAATTTGGAGTTTGGAGGTGGCCAAATTCAATATTGGAAAGTGCTGCATGTACTCATCATCTTGCTGCTTTTTTTTGTGGGATTTTTTTGGTATTCTGTTATTTTTTTTCCTAGTTTGTTGTTTTATGTTTTTATTTATTCTTTTTTCTGCTACCTTCTAATGCACAACAACACAAGCAATACTACAAATCATGATTCTGTCAGTTTTGTTTCACAGATGTTTCCATTTGTGAGCAGAAGCTTTTCATGGTGCTGAAAGTTCCTCAGCATTGTTGTAATTTGCATACCATTAGCCATGATGTTTTTATTTTGAAAAGTTGAAATGTTTGCTGCTCATCGTAACCTAGTCCTAATGACATTCAGTACATCTGTGCCTAGGTAATGCTCTAAACCACAAACATTTTTTACAACTTTTACTGTCTTCCAAGTTCTTCAGTTCAGACATGCTTAAAGACTCCACTTTATGTACAAACAAATTGGAAAATAACTACTGGAGAACAAAGTAGGTTTGTAAGCTGCATACTGCATCTGTATTTTTGCATCTGTCCTAAAAGCTCTATGCTGCATTATGCAGACACCTCACAATTTTTGTTTGGGTAGGCTCATAAAATTAATGTCTCTTTTTGTAGATGGCATAGTGAATTGAACAGGCATAACAGAAAATTAGAATAAGAAGTTGAAATGATAATGGCAAGTAAAAGACGTCAGTAAAATAATAGTTTATTCAATTCTTTATTCTTTGTTTCCATACCCTAGACGTCCTAGCAAACAAGTGACTATTGTGGATCTAACATTAGACCAAATCCTAGTCAGAAGCAATAAGTGGAGAGCAGACAATATTTCAGAGATGTAATTTTGTTAGCAGAGTTCTAACATAATATTCTCCTACAGCTTTATTCCTGACTTGGTTGCTCTTCTGCCCACTAATGTGGGAACTCAAAGAAGAAACTTACATCCTCTGTATCTACGAAGGTGCTACAACCTAAGTGGAAAAACAAGCAATCCATTTCTGTGAATAAGCAGAAAGTTCAACACTGGATATCATACAGGGGTTTTCCAAACAAACATCTTGGTACTCTTGCCCTCAAAATCCTGATCAAATTCACACTCTCTGCATTTCTGGGCTTTTCTTCCACAGTTTCTTTTTTCCTTTTCCCAGGTCACTTTTTAAATTGTTTTCTTTATCTCCTTGCCCTGAGCATGATTTGGCAACTTTCTCAGTGCTTCCTCCTGTACACACAACAGTCTTTCACTTGCCACCTGCCAAACTCTCCAGCTTTCCTCCAAATTCCCACCTGCACCACACAGCACCAACTTTGTTACCTTGGTACTTTTTCCAGTTGCATTCTGTTCTGAGCTCCTAAGGCAGAAAACTACTCTGTGCTTGTAATGTGAATGCTTCAAGTGCTGCATAAGTAAAATTTCACAGGCCAGTGAGTCTCACCTCTGTGCTTGGGAAGATCATGGAACAGAACCTCCTGGAAGAAATGCTAAAGCGCATGAGGGACAAGCAAGTGATCCAAGACAGTGTAATGGTTCAGCCTGGCTTGACCTAGTTCCATGACAAGGGGATGAAAGGACCCATGGACTCAAGCCCCAGGAAAGTGGGGGGGTGAAGGGAAAAAGGTAGGGAGATGGGCCTAGATGAGGAAAATAGCGGCAACGAGCTAAAGGAAAAATTTGGTGTACTAAATATAATAGCAGAATGGGAGATAATACAATATATTACAGTATCATTGGAACTGAAGATAATAAATCAAATAAAATGAGGGAGAGACTTTCCAAAACTGAATTCTTTCTCTAATGCTGTAGGCGAAACAGCCAGGGAGCAAAGAGAGCAAAGAGGGCAGTCTTGTGACTCCCACTCAGTTTTATCTTTCCCTCCAAAAGGAAAATGGAAACAGAAAAGTGAAGTCTTCTGGGAGTTGTAGCTCATTCTTCTCTTCCGAGACCAAGCGACGGGTAATACTGACAACCCACGGAATTGCAGCATTAACTCTTCAACTCCCAGTAGACTACATGATGTTATGATGTGGAACACCAATCAAAAGTCAAAAAATATGGCAGACAGACAGCACAGCTTCACCAAGAGCAGGTTGTGCCTGACCAATCTGCTGGCCTTCTATGATGGAGTGCCGGCATTCATGGACAATGGGAAGGGCAACTGATGTCATCTACCTGGACTTCTGCAAGGCCTTCTTTTACATGGTCCCTCACCACATCATTATCTCTGAATTGTGGGGGTATGGGTTTGAAGACTGGACTACTCGGTGGATAAGGAATTGGTTGGAATATCACAGTCAGAGGGTTGTGGTCAATAGCTCTATGTCCAGGTGGAGGAGTGACAAATGGTGTTCCCCACAGGACTGTCTTGGGACCGATACACTAACACTTTTATCAGTGACAGACGATGGGATTGAGTGCACCCTCAGCAAATTTGCTGATTACACCAGACTGAGTAGTGCAGTTGATGCAGCAGAAGGAAAGGATGCCATCCAGAGGGATCTTGATAAACTCGATCATCCCATGTGATTCTGATGAGATTCAACAAAGCAAAGTACAAGTTTTTACACTTGGGTCAGAGTAATCCCAGATATGTATACAGACTGGGAGAAGAACACCTTGAAAGCAGCTCTCCTGCTGAGTAGGACTTAAGGGTTCTGGTAGATGAAAAACTTAATGTGAGCCTGCAGCGTGCACTTGCAGTGCAGAAGGCCAGCAGCACCCTGGGCTGCATCAGAAGAGAGATGGCCAGCAGAGAGAGGGAAGCGATTGTCCATTTCTACTCCGCCCCCATGAGGACCCATCTGGAGGACTGCACTGGAGTACCCCAATGCAGGAAAGATGCAGAGCTGTTGGATGGGGTCCAGAGGATGATCACAAAGATGATCAGAGGGCTGGAGCACCTCTACTATGAAGACAGGATGAAGGAGCTGGGCTTGTTCAGTCTAGTGAAGAGAAAGCTCAGGGGAGACCTCATTACAGACTTCCAAGGGAGATTATAAACACAAGGGCAATCAACTTTTTACATTGGTAGGTAGTGATAAGACCAGGAGGAATGGCTTTAAACTAAAGGAGGGAAGATTTAGATTAGATGCTGGGGAGAATTTTTTCCACTGAGAAGATGGTCAAATGCTGAAACAGGTTGCCAAAAGAGGTTGTGGATGTTCTATCCCTGGAGATATTCAAGGCCAGGTTGAATGGGGCCCTGGGCAATCCAGTCTAGTTCTTGATCTGTCAGTTGGCAATTATAACTGCATCAGGGTGGTATTTGTCTTTCTACACATTTTTATACACATGAAAAATTATTAGATAATAATACATGATTGACCTAACCCAAATTTGAATCGTTTTTGAAACCTAAAGGCACATCCATGAATGCAGAAGAATTTCTCTCACCTGAATGAGAAGTGAATAAACAATAAACAGGTTCAACTTTTTGTTATCTCAGCTACATATTTTAATACACTATGCTTTTCAGACATTCCACAGTAGTAAAAATATAAGCTGAGTTATACAAGAAACAGCTCTATTTTTAATGATGGCATTTGCTCTCAGCTAGATACCAATTAGGCAGTCCCTGGCCACTCAAACCCAGATAACTGCCAAGACAGCACTGGCTGACAGTCAGGCAGTCCAAGACAAAATTGTACATGTAAGATCCAAAGCAATACTGAACACGTAACCCAACAGTTTCCAACTGCTCCTCAGCATATGCCTACTAATAGCTGCTGGTAACAGAACACGAGTTTGGAGGCAGCTGAATAAAAGATTTCCTTTACGGGGAAATAAAAATCATTGGGAAATGTCAATTAAAAAATGAATTAGGTGGTGTTGTCACTGTTTGTAATGCATCTATGACAGTTAATTATGCTAGAGAAGGTGGATCAAAGGGCAAATATTGAGGTAACTGTGAGAACAGAAGTACTTGCTCCAGACACTCAGTGTTCAGAAGCTTGCTGCCCACAGGAGGACAGATGGTACCCTGGTGTCTAAAAGTGCCCAGTGGTTGGCAGAAGTGTCACTTGGGATAAGATGGAGTCTGAACCCAGCTGCAGCACTGACCATGTGGCTGCAGCTAATTATGAGCTTTAGCTGCTATTAAGAGTAAAAACTGTCTCAAGGCAAATACATGAGAGGTGATGAAAGCAACTCTTTTTGTAGATGTAAACACTATTGTGCAGATATTGTCCAGGGGTTGATGCTGGGGTGTCTGGAGGACAAGAATTCTTTCTTTTTTGCTAACTGATGCATTTTATATCCTATTTAGTAGATAGGACTCATTACATGAAAAATGAGATGCACAAAAAATAACAGTTTCTAACCATGTTGGCTATGATGAGGAAAATGAGTAGTTCAGTGAGTATCTTGACTTCCTACAGATCTGTATTATACTTTTTTTCTGAAGAGGCAGAGCTTCTATAACATCTCTGAGCGGAAATACTAAGTCACAGCCTGAAGCAGTGATTGAGCACATGGGAAGGCAGGGCCAACCCATGGGAGCTCAGGTGCGTGCAGTGCATCTGAGTGACTGAAGGGGGTCAGGATCCACTCTTTCCAAGACCTCATTTAAGAGTTGGCAGTGGGGGAAAAAAGGTTCTTACTTGAGACCTCTGTCTACCTAAGGCCTTCCAAAGGTAAGCAGTTTTTCTTCCTTTGTTTATGTGTCTGCTGCATTTGGGCTTGTTCTCATTTGCTGCAGTCTAGGATTATGCCACCCCACTACTACTGCTGTACTTTTCATCACATTGTAGCATTGCACATCTCTCTAACTTGAATTAATTCACTCAGATATCTCTTTTTCAATAATGGTATTAGTAGGTTCTGGCTACTCTATTTTCATTAAACTAATAGGAATTTGATATGCTTGAAAATGATGTCTCTTTGCAAAATTCAACTGAAATTATCCAAGTAGTTCAACAGTTATTAGAGCAGAACACATAGTATGCAAACAGTCCCAGCAAATATTCTGGAAAAACTCCTGAGTGATCACTATCAATAAGATGGCAAATCATGTTTCTGCATGTATTATAATCAGGAATGATTATGACTCAGGAGGCTCCATACGAGCAGTGGAGAAAAATAAGATCAAATCATCATGTAATAATATTCATTATTAAAAATATAGATGCCTGAGCTGAGGGAGACACAGATAGATGGATATATCTCATTCTCAGATATGGAACAAAGACCAAACTACTTGATACAAAAATGACCAACATTTAAAAAATAGTGAAGTTAAACCTGATGCGTATTAGTATGAATGCTAATTATAAATAAATGCAAAACTTGTGAGAAGGTTACAGTGCAGAATATGCTGTCTGGAAGTCAGTTGTCCAGGCAGTTGTGCCTAGCACAGGCACCTGGTTGTCTGTGGAGCCCTTTTCCAAGAGGTTTTTTGTCACCTAGTCCTATTCATCTGAACCTTGATGCCTTTGGTAAGAAAGATGGGGAGGAAGGAACAGTGGGTTAGTAAATGTTTGAAAAATATATCAGACAACTCTGAAAACCTCCTGGGTATGTGGGGTTGGGCTTTTTTTAAGTCAAGTTCGTTTTCAAGTCATGGATTTCACTCTCAGAAAGCATACTTCATGTGTGAAGATTAATTTCTTTCCATCCTGCTGTGTCTGCTAGCATCAGTGTTAGAGAAAAGCAAAAGAAAGATAAAGATACAACAGATGGCAGAGAGAGAATAGAAGAACTGGGTTTTTGGTTTGTTTTTTGTTGTTGTTGTGTTGTTGTTTGAGGCCTTTGTTCTTGTGTTTTGTTGCACTTGGTGTGTGACAAAAGTTTATCCCACTGAGCATGGCCCATAACAGCAGGACCAGATGCAGTACCCATGCCACACCTCTGTCCCTGCTGTCCCAGGGCCTCACACATCTGCACCCTGGGTGCCTGTATCTCCCTGCCCACACAGCACTCATCTGCCCAAAGCAATGTGGGGGCCAATGCAGGAGCAGCCTGCCATCCTCACAACCAAGAGCAATTGTTACTTTTTCTTTTGCTTCTCCTTGCCTTTTTTCTCCTCTGTAAGTCAGTAAAGAAACACGAACATGTATTTTCTCCATTGCTGAAGCACTAACAGTGCAATGGGCAATACACTACAAATGATTTTTTTATTGCCCAGGTGTGTGCAAATAAAAAAGAATAAAAAAATGAAAACAAAGCAACCATGAGGAAGGGGTTACAAATATTACTAATTTTTAGAAGATCTGTCCCTCTTTTTAATCAAAGTTCTCCTACAGTACTCCTACCATGGGTCTAAAACACAAGTGGATAAAAACCAACCCAGGAAAAGACATGATGTATACTGGTGTAGGTTTTGTCCCCCTTCTATAATCAGGTTTATTTTTATTTTCACAGTTAGTCATTTTTCCTAGTTCCTCTATCTGTGGTAAGTTTTTACCAGTACATTGAACTGCACTAGTGCAATACCAAAGATTAAAATCTATAAATTAAAATTAATAATCTCAATTTTATGAAGGTTGAAGGTTGAGAAAGGTTAAACAAGTAGGTTGTGGTGATTTGTTGTACTTGCACAGGTTGTACTTGCACAGGCAACATGACCTAGATATGGGGGAAGACCCAATGCACTGAGTGTAACTAAGTAAAATAGCACCGGAATGTTTTCTATTCTTGCTCTAAATTTATACATGAAGTGTGGGGAGGTTCCAGATTTTGTCAAAATAACTTCTCATCTACAAGAAGCCAAGTTTTTTTTTTTTTTTTTTTTTTTCCAAAACTGGGGCTTGTCAAAAATGGTGAGATGTTACCTGCTGATCTTTAAAGTGTGTTGGTAGTGATACAGATTGCAGGAGCTGAGTAGCCTTGGAATCTGTTCAGCAGGATGCCTGAGATTTTATAAATTCTTTTGGCTTCTCTTCTATCAGACTGGCATCTGCTTTTATTTTAAACTGAAATCTTCCTAACAGGAAAAAGTACCAAGGGAAATATCAGGTAATTAAAGATAAAAAATATACATCAGTTGATCTGCTCGGTATATCACTTTTATTTTAGTGTAGTTATCATAGTTAACTCATCCAAGCTCACAGAGTGGTTTGAGGAGGAGGTAACTTAGCATAATACCAGAGATTTCATAGCACAGGTGAAAGTGGTGCCAGCAGTGCAGAAGGAGTAGCCAAAAAAGTCCTGTCCTTCTCAGCCCCTCCTGGGAATATTTTGGCTCCTGCCTTTTCTGTCAAAGCACTGGAAATGCCAGAGCTGCACTTGCCTCCCATTTGAAGCCCCTCTCCTCCCCCAAAAAACATGCCAGAGACACGATGCTGAGGGAATTTGAGTTCCATATTCTCAGCTTAAAACTGGCTATAAACACAGAATTAAAAATCCCCTTGTGTTTGAGTTGTTCCCCTTGCTTGCTAAACTCATACAGAGGTAGGAGGGAGGCAGGTTTATTTTGTCTACTTTACAATAAGGAACCATGTTTCTCAATGCAGCTGAGCCTCCATCGTTTAAGAACATAATTCCTCAGAGGGACAAAGGCAGCCTGCCTAGTCATGCCACAGTCGGGTACAATAAACCCCATGCCTATTCTTTGTAAATCCAACCTCTCCAGCTTATGTACAAAGATGGAGCGCACACTGCTGGGAGCCATCACAGCCTAGGAGCTACTGTTTGGACAGGGGTCTATGTGAGAGAAAAGAGGACTCAGGGAAGATTTACACAGCTTGGTAAAGAGCTTAACAAGGTGATTTATAAGAGAAGAGAGCAGCTTAGAGAAAATTAAAAATAGGAAGCAGAATAGAAAAGGTACAGAGATAGGTGCTAATGCTGTGTAGAAACCTGATAAGGAACTAAGGTCAAAAAAGTGCATAAATATAGCAAAGGAAGTACAAAAGACAAGGAACAAGAAGCATGTTAGCAGCAAAAGCAGCAAGGATCCAGGCCTGTATCAGCGAACACAGGGGTCCAACAGGTCAAAAAAACATGTTAATTACAGACATAAGTTTGACATCTTTGGAAGCCTGGGTTCATTTCTTTCTTTCATACTTCATGGAAGATGCCAAGGAGGTCATGACTGACGGATAGATTACTACGGGAGCTGGTTGAAGGGACAGGGTGTGAAGTGAAGAGGCAGCGTTAAAAGGCTTTGTAATGACTCCTGAGCAGATAAGCTGTGAAAGAAAGATTAAAATTAAAAATTAATTAAAAAATAATTAAAAATAATAAAAAACAATTAAAAAATAAAATTAAAAATCACCTGGTGCCTGTGGATGTATCACAGAATATGCAAGTAGGGACAACAAGGTAAAATAGTGAGGAACCTTTGGAAAATATAATTTAATGTTCTGTGAGGGCCTGGCAAAGAATAGAGGATATAAAATCCAGGAGGATGTTATGTAACCATAACTCATGTTAGTATTGCTAATGCTATCTAGTTATGGAGTCAACAGAAGCAGCTCATCCACAGCATTAACTGACAGATTACCAAACTCACCTGATGGCATTGTTACTACAAAGAAATTATTCACCTGGTGAAGAACAGGATATCAGAGTCAAAAGTTTCTCTGAAATATTTCAACATTTTAGTCAAGAGGAATACATGTGTGTGTTTTCACTAAAAAAAAAAAAAAAAAAATCTAAATACCAGAAGTCTGTAGTAGTAATGTCAGGCCAGCAAGAAATATTTCTGCAAATCTTATTGTTCATACATACTAATGAGAAATGCACAAAATAAAACTTGGAAATATATGTGGCAATAAACAACAACAACATTAAGCCTACAAAAAACATCAGCAGTGGTTTTCATAGTGTCTACTGTGTACTGAAGCACGTCAGGACGGATGTGGAGATGGGTGAAGAAAGCCAGTGCTGGTGTGGTCCAAATGTATTTGTCTGAGGCCTCTAGGGCTAGTATATACATACAGAGAACCCATATTAATTCATACTCTGTCGAGTGAAGGGTTTGGTGATATATTTTTTTTTTCTGTTAGAAAAAACACGTTAATGCAAATGCACTTATTCTTAGACCTTCAGGTATATTTAAATATTCCTACCATTTATTAATGTTTCTGTCATCCCTTGCGGATTCTCATATAGTTAACAAATGGGACAAATTTACAAAGCTACACTTGAAGGTAGTAATAATTTTATCTTCAAAAAATAACGGAAACTGAATGGGCAGGTATGTTTTGTGTGACAAATACAATAGAAAACTTCTTCCACATCTCAAATGTGAGATATTTCTGTAAAAGAAGTCTGTCATTAGGTACAGAACTGAAGTTCAAAGATTTTGTATCTATTCTCAGCTCTACTTTGGCTCAGGGTATGACCTCTGACAAGGGGGGGCCTGTATAGCAGAAGGAAAGGGTTCATCCTTACTGTGATGAAGAACAGATCAACACTTCACCCAACAGAAAAGTGACCATCCTGGCCCATCTGGCCCAGTATCTTTTCTTTTAAGTGTCCCTAAAAAGAATCAGTGGGTGCCATGAGAAGGGCAAAAGAGCATGTTAAGTATGTAGCGCACTTTTCCCTGAACTCTTTTACAGCTTTCCAAAATTTTCAGTTTAGGTATGTCTTAAACCTTGTATATTCATTTGCTTCCCATAGGTAAGTTAGAAGCAAACAATGTAGTACTGAAAACTTCCTACTGATGCCACTTGAAAGTCTGGAGGAATTCATTTCCCCTGCTAAGAAGGTGCCTCTAAGCTAACTTGCTTAAAGTTCCGATAAATTGCACTGCAGCCTGTGCACACTGCAAAAACATGTAAAAAGATGTTCTGAGGCATTAGGGAGAAGAGTTTTGCCAGAGGTGGATGCTGAAGAAGAAACTGTAAATGAATCCTTTGCGGCATTCAGAGCATATGTGAGAGCGGACTGGCTCTGTGAAGCTTGATGAGACTTAGTTCTCTGAGTAGTGGTTAATCCTTCGATTACAGATACCAATCCAGCAGAATCTCATAGTTGCACACTAAGGAATGTCATGTGCAATGTCCCTGTTGCTGCAGCTGTGTTTTGTGCCTTCTTGCCTGTGACATCTCTGTACCAGGTGAAGCAGAGACAGACTCAGATGATAATTTTGTGCTACTCAGTTTTACTGTTGGCCCAGGAAGTCCTCTCTTCTTGGGGCTGGCATATTTAAAGGGTTGTACACTGTGCTGTGCCAAACTTCCACCTGGAGAAAAGAGACCAAACAGATGTGTTGAGTGTAGTTTGAAGAGTTATGGAGCTCAGACTCCATTATGATAAAAATGAAGTCACTGGCACACTGGAATACAGACTGGCCAACCCCTCTGCTATCCTCCAGGCAGTGGAGCTGATAACAGAAATAAACCAGGTGTAGTACAATGGTATGGATTGCAGAATTTTGCGAGCAATCAGTTGAGAAGGGAAGTAAAGCACACAGAGTTAGGAAGATTTTAATAACTAATGCAAAAAAAAGTGTAAACAGCGTATCAAGATCTTCAGGATCTTGGGAACAGTTCAAGAGGAAACTAACATGCTCCTCAACTAGCTGCGTTGCTGTCAGAGAGAAAAATACGGCTCAAAATAATTTCTATCCACACCCTAGTTGGAGAAAAACAACAATACAATATCCACAGCATCTTTTTCATTTGAACAGTTTATTGGACCTCACAGAAGTTCATTTACTATACTTTCTGTGAAGGGTGTTACTGTACCACAAAGGAACTTACAGCTACTCCTGTTAGTAATTAGCAGTGAAAAGCAGCTGCTTGGAAAACTGTTCTGAGAAGAGTGAGATACAGTCCATTTCTCACTCATCCTTAGTTATTAATGGCAATTTTAGCAATATGTATGAAGAGTATATCTGATCTCTGCTGTCGCACACCAGACAGATTTTAACTCAATTACTCCCCTCTCACCTTATCTGAATGCATTTATTTTCCTGTGTGAAATTAGATCAGCCGTTATCTCTGAACACACACCCTCTGAACTGTGGATGGAAATATCCACAAGGAAAAGCAGATGCTCTTGTGATTGACAGAAAACCCTGAAACACTGTCTGCTCCACAGAAACAAAGCCAGAGTTGTCATAGGGATGATTTACTGGGCTACATTACACTGGCAGATAGAGATTTTTGTATGACTAAGGGTCTGGTCTCACTGCAGAATAAGTAAATATACTTGCTTTAAATTCAGTCTAATCTATTTTTCTGCAGAAAATTAGAAATATTAGTATAGCAACTATTAAGTCAAGTGATTTGAACACAATGTAGAATGGAATGAAAAATCATAGCTGCCATTTTATAGTAGGAAATCCCATACTTCACGTTTTGGATAAAGTCAGAGAAATAAAACTAAGTAACACCTAGAAGACTGCGGCCACTGGAGAGATGATATTCTTCTGTATTCTGCTGTATGCAGAGATAATTCTATATTGTATATTTGTACCTTTATTCTCTACCATTTATTCATAGCTCTTAATGTCAGTGGTAGAATGTACATGTAGTGAAAATCAAAAAGACTGCTATTTCCTCACGTTATAGTTTCAGTTCTCTTAAAAAGACAAAATAGCCTAAGGCCACAAATCTAGGAAACTATGGATGTTTTTTGAATAAATCAATATGTTTTTATTCCTATCTGTAGTGAGTACTAATGTAACTCTTGTCTTCTGATACTGGCCTGTGGCACATTTCTTTTGTGGTAGCTATGCCTGAATGAGAGGGACTGATGACTTCTGGTGAATCTACAGTTACTTGCAGCCCCGTGGACCTAAAAGGTGAAATATCTTACCAATTCATTAGTAGTTCTCTGCAAGGAGAGATCTGACTTGTACGCTACAGTGAATTAAGTCTTGGAAACGTCAGAGATCTTATTTTATTCTGGAGTTCTATTTGCTGCTTTTCCCAGGGAAGGCTGCAAGGGCAAGGGTAGCACCAGGAAAGTGAGAGACCGAGACCCTGAAGGTTTTGTGTGGCAAAGGATGAAAAGCCAAGTGATAGCAATGGAAAGTTGAAAATTGGATGTCCTCTACTTTCTCTCTCTGATCTGAAACTTGGGGGATTTCTAGCTCCTCTCTCCCTTGATATGCAGTACACAAGTGAGTACATGGCATTTTCTCTTTTCCCTTGGATGTGATGTCAGTGCTAGTGGGAATGCAAAGCATGTCACTGAATCAGTCCTTCCATGGATCTAAGTCACTGTGAAGGGACTAAATTATATAGCTGAGAAGGCTATATGTGGCCACATTAAAAATAAAAGGTGACCTGTGGAAAGGTGTTGAGTGAATTTCAGCTGCGGAGAGAACTGGTGGATGGCAAAAAAAGGAAACAGAAATCTCTGCATAATGATGGGTTGCGAACTGGAAGCACTAGGGAATGGGAAGGTCTGTCAGGAAACTGCTGTGTCAGTTGTTGCAAATTTGAAGCCCTCAAAGTACTCTTTCTTGGGTGGCCACAGTGCCTCTTCCAAGATAGAAAGTTTCCATGTCTTGCACTAAGTTTGCACGGTTATCTATTTAAACATTTTTTTTCTTTACATGTGCCAAATAAAATAGCAACATGCTTCTTTCCAGGAATTTGTCTTCACCTACTTCTGACTCATCCATGTGAAAGTGGGAAGGACATCTCTAATGTTTATGAAGGAAAAAAATCTTCTGGAAATCTCAAAGTAAAACATTGTCAAAGTGTGCCAGCAGGAGTTTCTTCAAAATCACCTGTGAAGTCTGAAGCAAAATAATTGCTTGAACACATAGCAAACTCCATATTATGTGAAGAGTAGCATTTTCATTATGCTGGATTATTCTCAAAAGCTTTTTAATTAAATGATTTCATGGCTGTGATCATTTGTATAAATGTATCCAAAACTGCCTGGGGTGAGTTAGCTCAACTTGTGGTCTCACAATGAGAACTGAATATCATATCATGGAAAAAAGAACAAAAGAGCAATTTTCAGAGATGAGCTTCCTTCTGAGGGTCACATTTGGAAAGCGGTAGCTCTCCCAAAGATTCTCTGTCCCTCAGAAATGATGTACTGCACACCAACTGCTGGAAGGAAAAATTGAGATTTTTACAGAAAGCTGGTTTCCATTGCTGGAAAAAGAAAAAATCACTGAAACTTGAAATGGCAGGAAAATGCATGACAGATTCATCACTTCGTAGTGCAGTTAAGCCAAGTGGCTTTGTTTAGCATACACATTGTTATCGTTCCCTGCAGGTATTAGAATGAAAGTGTGCCCTGTGCTCTGCATTCAGGCTGTATGCTCAGGTGTTGGCTTGGCCAGCATAATCTTGTGGTAGGAGGGCAGAGTACTCAGAGTTACCAAATGACCTAATGTCATTAGGTAAGAACTAATGTCGAGAACCACAAGGGTGAGAAAAACATATATACTCTTCATATAGGTATTTTATCAGTTGATATCTGAATACCCTTTCTTGAGATGGACAAATGTGGTCAGCTTTATTTCAAAGGCCTAGTAATGGTGAAAAGCATACTGGGAGAATTACTTAACATTCATGGGCATATTGTAATTATTAAAATTAATACGGAATATCAGAATAAACCAAAAGGGTACCGCTACCTTACAAACACTGGATAGAAGATAGAAGAGCATGTTAAGTGCCTCTTTCCTTGTAATTCCAGCATCTTGTCAGAAACCATTTAGACAAATCAAATTGCTGAATTGTATTTAACTGGATACATCAAATAAATGGAATTGTTGATGTAGTGCTTTCCTTCAACTTGCAGAACTCATTAATTTAGTTCTTTAAAACCCCTGCAAAGAAACTCCAGGAAATTACACCATGGGGACAAAATATCTTTTAACTGGTAAGGTATAAAGACTGATGGTAAAATGACTGATAATGCAATTGTTGAACACTTGCAGCAAAGCCCAGTCTAGGAATAATAAAAAACATTTGTCTTGGTATGTGGGAGAAGCAAGAACAAGAAATTGTACTTTTCTAGAATTTCTTAATAAGAATGTAGCAAAGGGCAAAAGACCTCTTTCTAAGACAGTCATTTGCATGACAAAATTCAGATGTCTGTCAACTCTTGCCAAACGAACAGAGGAAATATTCATAACTGTTCTGATTTCAGAAAGAGAAGGCAGAAAATAGGTTTGAGACTTTAAAAAAAAAGTCAATTAAAAATAATTCAGAAGTAAAAAGTTATGAAAAAGTAATATGCTATTTAAGGAGTTCCCATGTATTTAATGACATCTCTTTTTTTTTTTTTCCCCACACCTCTAGGAGAGTATTACAGGCTGCTTACTGTCCACTGTTGTTTTCAACTAACAGTCTGAACATCTTTAATTTTTAACCTACATTATTATCCTATTTGTCAAAAAGAAAACAAAGAGGACAGCAGAAATGCCTTATTATTTTATAAATATCTCTAATATTAAAATAATTCAGTATGTTAATAATCATGAACATAATTTATTTGCTGTAATTTAATCTCTTTAGCTTCTTATATCATCTTCTGAACAGAACTCTATTATCTTACCATCTTTTGGAAAGGAATTAAGTTCATGGAATTGTATCATAGAATCACAGAATGACTTAGGTTGGAGGGGACCTGAAAGATCATCTAGTTCCAACACCCCTGCTGTGGGCAGGTTTGCCAGCCACTAGATCAGGTTGCCATGGTCCCATCCAACCTGGCCTTGAATGCATCCAGAGATGGGACATCCACAACCTCACTGGCAACCTGTTTCAGCACCTCACCACCCTCTGTGTAAAAAAATTCTTCCTAACATTTAACTTAAATCTTCCTTCTTTTAGTTTAAGGCCAGTTAAATCACTAATCACTATCAGACTGTAAAAAGTCAGTCCCCCTCCTGCTTCTCAGATCCCTTCAAGTACTGGAAGGCTGCAATGAGGTCTTCCCAGAACCTTCTCTTCTCCAAGCTAAACAAGCCCAACTCAGTCAACCTTTCTACCTACATAGGAGAGGTGCTCCAAACCCTTTGATCATTTTCATGACCCTCCTCTGGACTCACTCCAACAGCTCTGCAACCTTCTTGTACTGGGGGCCCCAGTCTTGGATACAGTACTCCAGATGGGACCTATCAAGGCCAGAGTAGAGGGGGATAATCGCCTCCTTTGCCCTGCTGGCCACCCCTCTTCTAATACAGCCCAGGGTGCTGCTGGCCTTTAAGGGTGAAAGTGCACACCTCTGGCTCATGTAATACTCAGCAGGGCTACTCTCAATGAGTTCTCCTAGCCTGTAGTTCTCTGGGTCTGCCTTTCTTCCTTTCTTGAATATGGGAGTGATATTTCCCTTTTTCCAGTCATGGGGAGCTTCACCTGACAACTATGATCTTTGAAACACTGTGGAGAGCATCTTGGCAACTGCATCAGCCAGTTCCTTCGGGACCCTGGGATGTGTGTCATCTGGCCCCACAGACTTGGACCCAGTCAGCCTCATGAGATGGGCTTGGACTTTCTCTATTCTTACACTGGGTGGGATTTTACTCCCCCAGTCCTTCTATCTTCTAAACATAAAGAAAACCATATAGTATGTGCTTTTTTTTCACATATGTATATATAAAATCATTTTCATTCAACACTCAGCAGTGTTACTTGAGATGGATATTTAAAGGACAGAAAAATATATGTTGTTTTTAAATAAAAAGATACTTGTAAATATTGTGAGTTTTTGTTCCTTTGTTTACTACCAGTATTTTTAAATCTCCTGCAAGTTTACTTTGGTTTCATTTCTGTTACGGCATATTGAGTGATCTTCTGTTAGCAATGCATTAGTTTGTAAAAAGAAAGAGAATTAGAGGACTGGCCAGTATCTAAAATGAATGAAAAGGAGAATGTAGTTATTTCTTAAGTTGTCTAAAGCAGTTTCATCTTGAAAGCTGTCTCACTGCCTGGTAAATACAGCAGGTATTAGGAGGAGTCATACCCACTCTTAGGAGGCCAGGGTATGACTGGTAAATAGAGAAGGTGAAAGCCACTCTTAGGAGGTCGGGGTAATGATAAGTACAAATGGAAACTCACTACCAGCACACAGCTGATATTGTTCATACATATCCTCTGTAGGACAAAGGGTCTCCTCCCATCAGTAAACATACCTGGGCAGACAAACTTCTTCTGGGATGAGTATTAAAAAAAAAAGAAGGGATGCAATGTCATGTAATTATTCAGAATAAGAATGTAATATCCTGGACTGCTAGGGCCTTGGCTGGTAGGGTATCAGCCTGCCAAGGGAAGAAAAACAACCAGAACTGTCCTGACTCTTTGTGTTTGGAAACAAGACGTCCTTCAGAAGCAAATATGACTTGCTTCTCTTCCTTCCCGGCACTTCTTCCCTGCGCTTCTGGCCCACCATTTTGGTCCAAACTGTTGAGAAGCTCTTCTCCAGTTTTATCTAATTGGCATTAAATTCATGACAGAAAACATGCCACAGTATCTGGAGTACTTAAAACTCTGTCAGAATATCTTACTGCATTATACAGATTGGTCTCTGGCAACTTACTCTCCTCTCAAGGTTCAGGAAATTGTTTTTGCTCTTGAGCATTTTCTTTTAAGCACTATTTCAAGACTATAAGTCTTGAAAACCTCTGAAATTAAAAGGGGTCTTTCCAAAACTTTATTTTGAACATCTACAAGGCGAGCATCTTCGAGCGAGACTTGAGAGAATCATCTATCAACCTCATCTGTAGTATGAAGCTTTGATGTATTACAACCCATGAACTTAGGACACTTTCTCTTCTTTGTTTCTGGCATCAGAAACATACTTGGACTTTTTTTTTTTTTTTTTTTTTTTTTTTTTTTTTTTGTTATGAAGGCTTAGTAGACAAGTGAAAGAACTACTTGTAGAGCTTGTAAATTTGAAAAAGCTAATCCTTACAATTGAAGAATAGTTTATTTCACAAAGAGAAATTGCACATTGCTAATTAAAGAGTACTTACATCAAGTACTAAAGACAAAGAATCAGCACAGAAAAACAGATATTTGATGTGACTTTACACATAATTCACCAGCACTTGCCTTTTAGTAAACAATATGAACTCTTGCCACTCTGCCCTATGATAAATTACCCAAAGTAAACAAAACAAATACACACAAACAAACAAAAAAACATAGCAATGGAGCACTGTCTTGCTCCAATTTATAGGAGGGAGAGGAGGTTCTTTGATGTATGTATACCCAGTGTGAGATTAAGAAACAACAGTTCAAACGGTTTGACCAGTTTATTACAAATGTTAATAAGGGAGATGAAGAAAGGGGAGGACGGACACTATTATGGATTGAGGTAATGGGGAAGGGAAGAAAGAGGATAGAAAAGATAGAAAATAGAAGCAAGGTGTCTTTACAGGTATAAATTAGGATGATGGGGAAGGGAAGAAGGGCAACGGAAAAGATAGGAAGTAGGAGCAAGGAGTCTCTATAGGGAGCAAGAGGGAGATAGTCACCACCATGGGTCCAGTGTGGTTCATAGTTCTGTCATTGCTCTTCAGTAGAGGTGGGCTGTTGGGCGTTGTTCTGTTGATGAGGACGGTGACCACCGCGACGACGATGATGATGTTGATGATTGCAGCACAAACTTGTTTATAAGTCCAAAGTGGTTGAGTTAGCCTTTTGGAATGACAGTTTCTGGCTTTTGGATCTCAGCAGGAATTCCTTCTGTTCCTATCTCCCTGGCCTTGCCAGTAGATAAGAGGGAGTATGGAGACGCCAACTAGTATCTTGCCTTCACAAGATATAATGGTATCACCCCCCAATCTCCCATAGTAGACTTCAGTCACAGGACAGATCTTCTGCCAGTAAACAGTCCAGTAAACAGTCCTGAGCATTCCCTTGACTCTTGGGCCAAAGGCAAACAGCTCCAAAGAAATGCTTTCAAATGTAAATTGTCCAGATAGTGATGCTGACTGCCACATGGTAGCACCCACCACTCATCTCCTAGAGTCTTATCACAAGAAATACCTCAGGAAGCAAGCTTTGAGCCAGAAAACAAAGAAGGATTCATACAAGCGCCAATAATGAAGACCCGTCTCTTAAGCTAAGAAAGACTTCAAAAAAGCTGTTAACAATGTACTTTTCTGAAAGGTTTCCATTTGCATTAAAGGTATCTAGACTAGGTTGGACTGGATTATAAAGCATTTCCTGTCATTCTTCTTTTTTGCTCAGCCATAGTTAAATACAGCCTCTCAAGATACCCTGATGCACTGTCACTTTCAGAAGAAAAGAAAAAGGAATCTTTCAGCAACAGGTACCCATTTATGAAAATTACAATCCTTAGGGAAGGAAAGCATTTTATGGTTTGTGAGCTGATGCCACCAATTTGTTCCCACATAATTCAGTGTAGTATTCAATTAGGAGAAGCAGCATTTTTAAGGATTTAAACAGTGTTAAATATTTTTGTACGTATCTATAGTATCCTTAAGATACTATAGTATCTTTAAGATAGCCGTTATTTCATTTGAGTAGTAAGGACTCAAAAACAAGAGCACAGGAGACATAAGGACATAAAAATAAGTTCATATTTTTAAGAAAGTACATTTATAACTCCTCATTACCTGAATTTCATGCTTTTTAGTGTGTTCTTAATAAAACACAGAGGCAATAAGTAGTCATGCAAATGCCCCATCTTTCAGGATTAATGCATATCCATTTCTTTTCTTAGGAAATTGGAAGTTAAACATTTCCTGCAGAGAATAGGAAGAAGTTGGTGTCTCTTCAAAGCATATTCAAGCAACTAGGTGCTGACCATAATCTGTGCTTTATAAGGAAACAGAAAATAATAGTCATCATATTAAGAATCAAGTTTAGCCTTCTGTGATGCTGAATATACACAGAAATTCAGAATCTAAAAGAGCCTGCATGCTTTTCTGTGCTCTGATGTTATGCTAGAAGTAATAGCTGAGATGTTGGGCAATAAATGGACATAAATCTCAAATGCAGCAGCGGACCCAATAAAAAGCTTACTGAAAAAGGGAAAAACAGTGAGGAGATTAAAAACGCCTGTTGTAGGGGGAAAATGGGACTGCCTGATAGTTCAATAGTATGCTCAGTGAAAAGCCTGAACCAACTCTAATAGCACTGCTGATGAGATAAAAGTGTTATTTTTTCTGAGTGTAACAGGGGCAAAAATCCTACAACTCACTGTGCAGATGGAAAGCCTTTGTTAAACCAGCAGACAAAGCAGCTGCTGATAGCATGGAAAAAAACCATCCAGAATCACCTGTTCCTAAAGTTGCCGATGATTTGAAGAGCATCTATGTTTCTATAAGCAAATATAGAAGAAAATTAACATTTCTGAGTATGTGTCTGACTTAAAGAAATTAACAGAAAATTGCCAGTTTGAAGGGAGTTTAAATGATGCATGGAGAGCCGCAGTAGTGTGTTGTATGTAGAATGATGCAATCAAAAAATGCCTGTTTATTGAGACTGCTTATACCCTAAGATGGTCCCTAGAAATTGATGTTTTGGTGGGGGCAGCTTCTTACAGTATAATAAAGTTGCAGCAATATCGTACAAGCTGCTCAGCAAAGGAAGCAGGGGTCAGGCCAAAAGCACTAAGTGGCACAATTGGCTATGTTCTTTACACTGGAGGTGCAGAAATCTGATGAAGTAAAGCTTTCCTATCAAATTTTCCATTAAATTTTTTTGCACTATTTCTGTACTTATATTCCTTTTCCAGGTAGAATAAAATACAGCCAATGAAGTTAACAGATGGTTACATTAATCAATGGGAAGTTATATTTTAAACTAAAAAATAGTCACATTGATGATTGCTAAGAAAATAGGAATTGTTTAATAGCACCTAGCTTCTTCTGAGATTGGTTCAAAGCACAGTTTTTGCACTGATTTGTTACTTGATCTTCTCCCTGTCATTTACTTTTACATTTAATTCTGCCTCTGATTAATTCTCCTATATACTCAGACACAACAAGATCTTTATTATTATTTTTTTTTAGGACAGAATTTGTTTGCCAGATTGCTGTGGTTCCACAAAGCCTGACAAGTCCAGTGCTCAAAGCTCGTTAGGACTGATTTTTCTCTAGCTATATGCATGCATTCAGGGATGTGATTGAAAAAATCTATGCAGCTGATAGCTTTAAAAATGTATAACATGGACAAGTGTCACACAGCTGGCTATGAAAAGACAAGGATACTCATCACAATATTTAAATTAGATTATCGATACAGTTGAACTTTTTTCTCCCTTGCTTCAAGCATTCTTTTTGGAACAGTCACTGTTTTGCAATTCTGACAGGGAGAAAAACACATTTAATTTATACAGCTGAAAAGGCTTGGCCTTAGTTTCAAGATCCTCTCATGAATTTGATAAACATGGCTCATTGAAAAATACAGGCTCAAAGAAAGGAATTATCCGTAGTGTAAGATGCAACAGGCTGCTGAAAAAAAACAAAACCTCTAAGAAATAAAAGGCTCTCAAGATAGTAAACGTGTTTTTTGGAGGCAAATATACTATGTTAATTAAAATCTCAGGCTGCCTCTATATGGCATGGAATTTGTGACTCTTAGAAGAATCGCTGCGAAGCTGGTGCTTAGGGCTTTAACTCCTCCTGCTCCCTGGTAGGGGAGGGCATCAACTCTGGTATCTTAAAGGGAGTTCGAGTACTCAAATTTTGGTTCTCAATTTTTTACAGCCTACCAGTTCCTATGAATAAAGGCAACAGGGCTTTCTTCTTTTTCTAGCTGTCTGGACTGCTGTGAGCTCATCCCAAAACCTGTAGATGTTTATATGAACCTCAGAATAGGTTTTCATAACACTCTTACATGGTGGCAGGGAGTCGTGTCCTCAGGAGATGTTGGGTGTTTTAAAATGTTTGTGGGTTTTTAGTCCAAAAAATGCTATTTGCTAACATTACTATCACCTTGGATGGTGTTTCAGATGAAATAGAGGTAAGAAACCAGTATAAGAACCTAGAAACTTGAACACTTACTTGAAACAGTGAATGTGTGGTAATACAGAAGTGAAAGGAGTGACTGAACATCACCAGCCTCCACAGCAGCCATTGCACTCTCCTGATACACACATCGTTGCTCACCTAAGCGGTCACTTCTTTCAGGCTGAGTGGGAAAAGCAGCAGATCAGAGTGGGTCATGTGCTTAACACAGGGACCTTTCTGTTTACTGTCAAAAAACTCTGGAAGGAATTACTTCCTTTTGAAGCATAAAACTTGCCATTGATGATACTAAACAGAATTATCTAAGATAAGACCAGTATTTAACCCTTCATTCTCTCCTGTGGCATCACAGATGCAGTGGGGAGACCTTTTTGCCAAACTATTTTCTATGGAAATACACAACACAGACAGTGCAAGACAGAATATTTCTTCAATAGAAAAGAGATTTCAGTGTACTTCAGGAAAGGCAGGACATTTCTATGGGTGCTGTCAGCCTGTTTGAGAGTTCAGAGGGAGAATACTAAGCAATGAACAGGGAGTAACCAGATGTCTTTATGCTAACTGCAGGCATTAATGCTGCATCTTTCTCCTGAAATCTTGCTTCAAAATGGTACCAGGACACTTCTGCTTGTATTCTTTCTAATTCTGTTCTAGTAGTGGGAATTAAATGACCCTAGAAACCTATGATTCCTTTTTAACCAACTATTTCTCTTTAGATTTCTTCACATCTTTGTATTAAGCATTCCAAGGAAGGCAACAGGTCAGTATGGAGAATAAGTCAACTTTAGGCTCTAAATCTTGTTCCCTTCACAGTACTGTGGTTTTCCAGACCAAAATATACTTTTAGTTTGGTAAAATTTTGTTTTGAAGTGCTGCATTTTGTGCTTTATTAAGAAATACACATACTAAACTAGGTCACAACCAGGGAAAGCAAATGAAGAGACAGACATCTTTTTATTCAGTATATAGCTTGGTATACTAGACCATTATTTACATTTAAAAGTAGCATGTACTACATCTGTATTTTAAGCACAGATTTTGTTTGAAGACTTTTGTTATGTGATTCCCACCTTACCAGGCATACATGTTTGCCACCTGATTGGGTAGTGTATCACCTTGCTTGGTTTATCTGCATTTGCATCTGGCCCTAAAACTTCAAGTATCCAAGTAGTTTAACCTTTTTCTCTCCAGTTCTACAAAATACCCATATGAAGAATGTGACTTTTATTACTTTATTCCTTATTCATAATTGTTTGTCAGATCAAATAATTGAACAAATAATTGCCTGTGGATTCCTTTCAAAACTCTCCACCATTCCTGGCCATCTGGGCTGGGAGGCTGGCTTTGCTAGTCATGTGGTCTTATTTATGCCCTTTGACTATGCACCAACCAGCAGACTGCAGACTGATGAGGGGATGCCCAAGCTAAAAGCACGATTCTCTTTAGCTTGAGTTGACTCCCGCTGAGCTGCAGTGGACTCAGCTGTTCTCAGGAGCCCGTCAAGTAACAAACATCTGCTAGGGGAAAGCAGAACAAGTTGAGTTTCAGGAAAATGCCTGGCATTTTCTTGGAAATGTTCTTGAAGATGTCTCTTTTTTTTTACTTCCCACATAAGAAAATGTATCAGTTTTCCTAAAAATATATAGTGTCGATGCTCAACAAACACAAATGCACCAACAAAATAGAGAACTGGTTCTAGAATACTTGTGGTTTAACTTTTTTATAATATGTATTTATTTAGGTGTGTTTGCATGCTAGTACTTACACTATCCTGTCCAGGGAGGTGATGGAGTCACCATCCCTGGCGGTGTTTAAGAGGTATCTGGATGAGGTGCTGTGAGATATGGTTTGTAGTTTAGTGAGTATTAATAGTTATAGGAGGATGGTTGGACTAGATGATCTTGTAGGTCCTTTTAACCTTGTGATTCTATGACCTAAGTGTATACTTGACCAGGAATTATTTCTTTGTCTTATTTAGAGAGCAACTGAGGAATTCATAAAAATAAACACATATATGAAAGTAATGTCTCCTATTTTATTTTATTGGCTCACAATATCAGAGGCAGATGTTGGTGGTATTGCAGTAGAGATTGAATCTTCCCACCAATATCCTATTACATTTTGTTGCTGTATGACTGACGGTAGCAGAGGGGCAGTCTGACAAAATGGCATCTGATAGGAAGTGTGTATGAAGCAAAGGTGTCTCGTTGAATTCCTCCATGTGGAAAAAATGGCATCCATTGTCATTCATCAATGCTTGCTGAACATTTATGGAGACCAAACAGTGGATGTGAGCACAGAGAGGTGATGGGTGGCGCACAGCAGTGCACCCACAGCAGTGACCACAGTGACATGAAAGACAAGCCGTAGCCCGGATAACAAGTTTTGCAGAACTTATGGAACCAATATGAGGCTGAAAGTTACAGTTTCCTAGATCATATCATTACTGGAAATGAGAGGTGTTGTCACCACTACAAGCTGTAGTCAAAAAAACAGCCTGTGGAGTGGTGACGTGAATTCCATGCCAAAGAAAAGTTCAAAATGTAGCCTTCAGTGGGTAAAGAGGTGTGTACTGTCTTTTGGGGTAGTAAATGTGTGGTCCTTCTGGATTTCCTGGAACCTAGACAAACTGTCAACTCTGACAGCCACGTTACAGCGCTGACTAAGCTGAAGCTTTGAACTTCCAGAACCAGACTAGTGAGGACATCCTTTCTCTTGCCACACAGCAATACCAGACCCCATATCACTTTGAAGACTGTGGAACACATTGCCATCTTGGCTGGGCTGTCCTACCATATTCACCATATAGTCCAGACTTAGTACCTTCTGACTTCCATCTGTTCAGGCCAATGAATGATGCAATGAATGGGCAACATTTTCCTAGCGATGACACAATCATAACAACAGTGAAACTATGGGACAGTTCTGCTGGTACTGATTTTTACAATCACAGATTCTCGTTCATCACTGGCAAAAAATGCATAGTTAATGGTAGTGATTATGATGAAAAGCAGTGTTTCGCAGAGAATTTTCTCAGTGTTATTGTGCCCCTTGTATCTATTGTAGTTTCCATGGAAATTAATAGGAGACATTATTTTTGAAGCATCGGACATGTATTATATATTTATAAATACACTTTTTGATGCATTTCCCACAATACTTACATGGATTGTGACCTAATCTAGGTGTTGCTGCTCCTGCAGGCAAATGGACTAGATGATCTCTTGAGATCTCTTCCAATCCCTGCCATTCTGTGATTCTGTGACACATGATTTCACGCTACTCACAGTGGTCTCCATTCAGCTCCCTGGCATCTCCTCTGAAGCCTCTTAATTTAGCGATAACATGCTGCAGGCTCTGATACGAGGGTGGCAGCAGCAGCTCCTGCAGGACTCATGCCCATGCAGCTCTATCCTGATACCATGCCCTGCCTATCACCCTGTCAGCTATCACCCTGCTCTTTTTGTGTTGCATTTCTGCCTGTCCTTTCCAGCACCCAGATAGGTTATTAATGCGTGTACTTCTGGCTCAGTTTGCTAAATGTAAAGTCACTTTATCTTGTTCTCGGGCTTAAATTGTAAAGAATTTCCACTACTTAGTTCTCTTTATTATTAATAGACTATAATTTCTTGGTATATATCTTTTTCTATTAAATGCTTTCATTTGGAATTTGCACCTGAAGGTTTTCATATACTTTTCTAACAGCTCATTAAAAAGTGAATATAATGGGTCAGAAAATTATTTGGGAACATAATTTTGCATGTGAGCTCAGTCAGGTTACTAATTACTGTGTGTTAGTGCTTGGAGGGCCTAGCTGCTTTCTGAGCAGCCCAAATTCACATTGACATGCTGCAGAAGACATCTCTCCCACTGCATGCCCTGTATTAGGCAGGCTGGGGGCTGGGAGCCTGCTGGTGAACTGAGCAACTGGGATGGGAGTGGGGCTCAACTGCTGCACTTCTGGAAAATAACAGAGAGCAGCAGCTACTCTTCAGGGGTCTGTAGTATTTAGTAAATAGTATTCAGAAAGCACTGCATGGTATTTAATAATTAGTGGTATTTAAAAATTAACATAGTGAAAGTCTGAATGTTGCACAGGTGATTGACAAAGAACAGAGTCCAAAGGTAATGAGTCTGTGCTGTCATGCTCCTTCCTGATACTTGAGTCCCCTCACTAGCCTTTGAGTGCCAAAAGAAAGGAATGGATACTCAGGTCTTTAGAAGGGAAGGACTAGCTGTGATGCAAGGAAATGCAAGGAAAATTAAATGCAAGGCAAACTCTGGAGCACATATCACAGTGGTGTACCATAGGCAGTGAGCTTGGCAGACACTGCTTTTAGTCTTCTCCCAGGGATCAGCCACAGCAAATAATCTGAAACACCTGTGATCCCATCACAGTCAGCTTTCTGGCAGTGGTTTTCACTCTGTTTCACAAGTAGCGTGTTTTTTTTCATCTTCATTACCCTAAGAAACAGGATTTTCTATCATTTCTATTTAGGGTTAAGAAATATTAATTTCAGACCTAGATGACTTCCTGTAAAAATAAACATCCATCCTTACCATCATGCACCCATGCAAAGGCCTAAGTACTTTCCTGGATCAAGCCGGTTTATTCAGTCATAGTCGTGCACAAGCAGGAATCATCAGTGTGCACTTGGCACACAGATGTGAGTCCTTCATTAATCTGAGAGAAGAATACTGTTAGAAATATAATTTGAAATGAACACATTGTATTACACAGGAATAAATACATAGATGCTGGGGACACAGTTTAGTTGGGAGATAAGAGCTGTCAATGGGAAGGAGCAAGATCTGAGAAGGGATAAGAAAGAGGACAGCCAGGATGTAGAGCATGCATGCTGTAGCAGTACAATAGATGGATTCTTGACCAAGGGCTTAGCAACCACTGGTCCAAATCCAATAAATCTTATCCACAGGGTTTGCAGAAAAATCTTCCTAGTGAGAAATAATTGACTGCACCTCAGGGCAAAAGCAAAAGAATTTCATCATGCACACAGCTGCAGCTTTTGTGATTCTTCTGTCACAATTTAGCTGAAGACTTCACTGCATCTTCTAATGCTCTAACCTCTGTCCTAATGAATTAATAATTAAAAAACATACAATGGGAATACTGAATTAATTAAGTTAGTTATCGGGTTAGCAGAGGGTATTAGAGCTTGAGTAATATCATCTTGGAATCAGTCTTAGGCAGTCATAAATGTCAAGTGTGTGTTCATCCTGTATGGTCCTCACCACACTCTTTCCAAGGTTGCAGTCCCTGTGGCTGTCCCTGGACAACAGCAAACAGATTATATCAGCCTCCCCAGCAAGTCCTGGGCAAAGTCAACCAGGCTGACTTGGAACATGGTAGAAGGGCCCTAGGTCACTGCACTGGTGCCATGGCATTGCAGTCACTGTGGTACCAGGCTGGGAGCACTCCCAGCACAGTGGGCACAGCTCATCCTCATGCCAGGGAGCAGCAGGTGAAGAGTTCTAGCTAATAGTGGGAGCACGGCTCTGCAAACCACACAGCAAGCTCTTTTTCCCTCCTGAAAAGCTCACCCTTTTCCATATGCAGAGGCTTCTAAACTTTGGAAGTGCATAAAACTTGAAGTAACAAGGATAACTTAGGTATCATACTGTTGAATTTATGTTTCTGAGGATGCAGAACATTTTTTGTTCATAATCTGGAAGCACTAGAACTTAATATAAACTTTTCCATTTATACACTTCATAGAGAAGTGGTTAATTCATTTAACTGCTCTTTGAAAACAATAAGGCTCTGGTTGCTTTCACATTCAGAGCTAACCTCTACTGTATGTATTTCCTATTTCATCAGTCAGATTAACATATGCTCTTTAATGAAAATCATCAAGTTAATTTAGATGTATTCAGTTACTTGGATGTTCGCCACTGCTCTCATTGCACAATGCCAAGCTCGTGGAGTACCTCAGTGCACATGTGCAGCAGTGTGGCCAATGGTGAGCATTTCGTGGTAACCTAATGACACTGTTGGTCCCTTTACTTTTCCCAAGTCCTTCTGAAATGACTGAATACCATAAAATTGTCATAAGGGGCTCCACTAATTCTGCCAAAAATACATACATATGGGGAAACCTAAAAATTAAAGTCTATATTTTTGTGTAAAAGAGCTCAGCTTCTTATAAAATTCTGACATTTCTCTTTCATAGTTTGGTAGTGGGGAGTTATTTTCAGTTTACGTATTGCTGGATGTTAGTGCATTGAACTAGACATACATAAAATATTAACTGTGTTTTTAAGACAACCAGGAATTGCATAAACAAAGGTAGCAAGGTATACTGCTTGGAAAAACCTATCAGTAATGCTTCCTTATCTTATTCTTATAGGGCAACGCTGTAGCATTAGAAATCCTTTCTTGTTTTGGAGGAGTTAGCTGGATTAAGCAAAGTTGGACAACATAAATTCTCTTCAAGCTTGAAGGCTCAATTGATTAAAGTGTATCAGCCTGGAAGATATAATAGTCCTGATAATTGAATTCATTTCATTTCTTCTTTTAAAAATAAATAGATAGATGTGGGAAGGAAGGCAGGTAATTCTGTTATAACTCCATTCTCCAGTTAGAAAAATTTGTTTGGACTTGCCTGACCCAGCACCATTTTACAGCCAAATGTCAGATCTACTGTGCGGTTTGTCATTCCACATACAAACAAAATAATTGTATGGCTGGGTGTGGAGTAAGTCTGTTTGCTGGATTTTTTTGTGTGATTTTATTTAATGTAAATATGTGTTTATAAACCTGCATTTTAAAATGTGCTCCCATCATTATGAGTCCTCCATCATTATTAGATGTTCCCCCTAATCATTTCAACTCAAAATGGTTTAGGAGCATATGTAGGCAAAAGTACACATGAAAATGAGTTATTTTCAAACACGTTCATGATCAGTACTTATTTGTTAAAGATACGAAGAAAATAATCAGCTGCAGCCCACTTATGTATTTTTATTAAAAGCGCTGTTTTATAGACTGAATTTGTTAAAAGTTGACTTGAATAAATGAATCCAGTCACTCAAATCACATATCTGGTAGAAGTGCCTGACACTAGAAATTTTATATTAAGTTTTAGGCTGAAGCAAATTTAAATGGCCGAGCTATAAACTTCTATATAAGAGGGTCTGAAGAAAATGCTGACAGGCCCCTATCTGCAGCGATGCCACCAGGTGCTGTTATAATTAGTTCTTTGGAAGAGGAGAACAGTTCATTTCTGCAAGCAGAGTAAAACCTTGTCTGCAGAGCAGGTCTGTTAATTTGAGACTGAGCATTATTTCAGCACTTGATCAACTTAAGAAGAATAAAGAGCTTTTGTGTAGGTCTGTGGTGCTGAATAAACATCCTCAGGTCTAGATACCGGGTTCCCTTAGTCAGCAGAAACTGGTAGGGGTTAGGGAGAGCTGGGCATTTTTAGCTCATTTAAGACTTAATTTATGAAATAAACCTTTGGACAGACATTTAAACAACTAGCAAACTGCAGAGAAAAAATGGTTTTCTATTCAGCAGGGCAGTTGACAGTGAGTTTAGGGTCAGTAAGAAAAAGCACCTGTTTTTCCTTTTGAAACTTAAAAAGAAAAATTGTGCCAAGGAAGAAAAGACAAACAACCCTTTAAGAGGTAAGAAAAAGAAAAGGAAAGAGAGAAAGGAAAGAAGGACTACAAGGCATATCTTATCTACCTTAACATGTAGATCCATTAGTATTTTGTAAAAAGATACAATTTGGTCAAATATAAAACAGTCAAATCATACAATAAATGTACTGTTACTGTATTCTTATCCCAGCCTCTGCCGTTCTTACTCTCATTGCAAGCTGAGCCTTAATTTATCTACTAATAAAATACATATGCAAATATTTTTGATGCCCCCCCCCCCCCGGGGTATATTGCCAGGCTGAATTAGTGCTCTTCATTTGCATCCAACATTTATAGAATGCCTTCTTTCCTTTAAGGAAAAGAGCCCAAAGGTAACTAATGATGCAATGCTAGTGAGGAACTCTAATTCCTGAAGCTGCAAAGGCTCAAGACATCTCAGCTGTGGATCATGGTCATCATCCTCAGGTGCCTGATGAACCCCTGCAAGGAGCTGCTGCCTTCTGAGAGCATTTGAAAGCAGTTACAAACATCTCTGTCAGAAGTGAATTGCTGGCACCAGCTGTTGAGGGCAGCTGCTCACTGTGCATGGTCTGAGAGCAACTGATAGAAACTTGTATGTGGCACCCATTGCCCTCAGTTCTAGTCTAAAGCAAAAGACACAAAACTGAGAAGCTGGCTGTGATATATTTACAGCCTTTTACACAGAGAGAAATACGAAGATGAAGGTAATAGTTTCCAGCTCTCTTGTACAGAGGCACTCATCCTGGTGTTGATTTAATAACTTTTTACCTTTTTGCACATTTAATAGTTAGAATGTAGTTAATTTATCAGCAGAGAGAGGGGAGAATATGACCCACAGGGCTGTATCTGATTGTGGGGCTGTCACATTGCTGCTCCACTTCCCTTCCCAACCAAATATGAGTAAATTACCCCCCTTAACCCTTCCTGTGATGGTTCCCCAGTTGTAGGCTACAAGTCAGTCCTGTCTCCTCGCGTAATCTGATATGACCACAGCTGCTGCTGCCAGGGAATGTTTCCCACGTCCCTCAGCTGTAGGGCTGCTCAAACTGCACCTGAGCAGCAAATGTCTGAGTTCTCACCCAGTTACTTAGAGGAACCTAGAGGTTGTGAGAGCTTAGGTAAGCTGCTTTCCTGCATTTTTTTTTCTGTGTCATGTGTTGTTGTTGTTGTCTTCTAAAGGTATTTTTACACATTTATTTCATGAATTCTTTGGTTTAAGTTCATCCCTGCTGTTTCATGAATTAGTCCCTTTGTAATTTCCAGTATTTGTGGGATAATATTGAAGAAGACATTAAAGTTCTGTATTATGTTCACAGGGTGGGATTTCTTGTCTGTTGGGGGGCTGTTGCTGTTGTTTTTACAGGGAGCCAGGTAGGTTTTCTGCTAAAACTGTGCTCCCTAGAGTCTCCCTTAGAACTGGGTAGAGCGTAACGCTGATTACATTTAAGCATTGTATAATTACCTGAGGGCTTCCTGTGCGTCTCACAAAGCTCTTCTGTCACAGTAATTCTCAGACCGCTTTGTGCTGTTGCTTCAGTTCTCACTTCTGTGACTTTATCCCATCTCAAGAAGGGTCAGTTATTAGAAGTAAATGTAGAGCTGTATGTTTATGGTGTAGGGCCCATATGGGATGAACTTTCCAGCGATTCCCTGCTTGCTACTACCAGAGTGGGGTCTATAGTAGGAGAGCTGCCAGGAGGGCTGAGGGGGCTGTATTTTGGTGGGCTCTGTTGCTGGAACCCAGTAGTGGGTTAAGTGGGTTATTAAGTTTGAATCCTTAATATTTGCTGTCTCTCTTTTTTGTTTGTTTCTTCACTTGTCTGCACATAAATCATTCAGGTGACGCTGCTGGCAAGTCCTGTGGCTAAATTTAATAATGAAAGCATATGTTTTCTTAAGCTAATTATCTCTGCTACACTTGAAATTCAGATTAATTTTCTGCTTCCAAAGAAAGATGTCTTAAGTGCATGTTCTTAGTATTTGTGTGCTTGCTGGTTCTATCCATTTTCTGTAAGTGTCTATTTAAGTCTACCTTCTAACAAAGCCTCTTTTGAGGCAAAAGTAAGGGTTGAGGAGATAATAGCTAGCCAAATAAAAGAAGCGTAGCTTAAGATGTATGTGATACGTGAGTTTGCTGAGAGGCAGGGAGAGAGTCTTGTAAACAAAGCTACCCATATGTTGCATCTTGAACACCTTAACAAGGAAGTTGATTATTTCTCCGCTTTCATTGTCTGACAACGCTCACAAGGGTTCATGATTTTTCACTGATAAAGCTGCAGCAACTTTTTTCCTTTTTTGTGTGTGTGTGTGTGTGTGGAAATAGAGAATCTAAGGAGCATCTAAGACAGCAGTTCACAGGATAGATGAGCTCCCAGGGGGCTTAGTTTCTTAGGGTTGGCAGATGATAAAGGAAGAAGCTTGTTTTGATGAAAGAATTTGGAGAATGTCAATGAATAATGACAACAAGTATTTATAGAAACAGGAATATTTTTTTCTGTGTTTTTTTGACCGTGCATGAATTTCTTAAAGCTTGTCATCAAGATAAGTAGTCTGAAACTATATTAATGATTAAAGTGAGAGGAGGCTGTGGGAGGCAGAAGAGGAAGAAAAAGGAAATTCGTACAGTGCTGTGGGTGTTTTTTTCTTTGAGAGCTTTGTGAAACAAAGGTGATAAATACAGGGCGGAGACAGAGGAGTTTAAAGATCCTCACTGAAGGAAGAAAACATGAGTTAGTCTTTATGAAACATCTGCAGTGCTCAGGTGGGAGAGTAGGAGTGTGCAGCCTGTCTGGGTGGTGGTGGCGGGGGGGGGCAATCTGTCTTAATTTGGAGCCTGCAGCCATGTGAAATGGGACCAGGAATTAGTCCTAGACTACTGAAATAGGAGCCATATCTGAAAGAAAAAAAAAAAAAAAAAAAACCAGTGAAGGCAGCTCAAGATGGAAGCTGCAAAGTAATGAGGAGGAAAGTGGAGGCAGATAATGGTCGAGATGGGAACCGAGGAATAAAATTCTGTCATATAAAACTTTGATTTCTTTTACAGAGTGAATCAGAAAGGGCTGAATTTTTCCCTTCTTTAAACTACTTGGTGTTAGGAGATCTCAATGAGGGGCTCAGGTTCTTCACCAGTGCCAAAAGAAAGAGAATCAAGCTTGATACAACTATGTGGTTTTTTTTTCATTCATCTTGTTTTCCTTGTAGATTTTCTTTGTGAGCTTGAATAAAACCAAGAGAAGTAAAAATTACTGATGTTGGTGTTGCACTGAAAGAAACAGGAAATAATGGTATGGAACAATTCCTCCTTTACTACCACAGAAGCCAGCACTGCGTTTGACATATTGTGATGCTATTCTTTTCAGTGTTAACTGTGCATTATTTGACCCACTTACTGTAATTTTTTTTCTATGTTCAGTGTTCTCTGTGCATTGCTCCCTAGTTTCTCCTCTCTTTTGCTTAATGAAACTGTACCAGATTATGTTGCTGGTTAAACAGTATCAGAAGCCAGATATTGCCTTTATTTTCTATTCCTAAGTGTAATTTTAATGATTAACCTTTTTATGCAATGAAGAGAAAGTAATGCAGCAGAAGTGACATTAAGATTAAAACTGTGCTGTTATTAAAAACTGCTATCAGGATAAATTAATATTTTCACAGATAATTGCTTTCATCTTTTGAGCCTCCTCATTCTGGAGAACAAAGTCTCTCTTTTCCAATATGCTGGAAATCTTTTCATTAACTCTTTTTAGGGGGTTTGGTTATCAGTAAGAATGGCAGAGTTTTTATTTTCTCTGTGCCACGCTGCTAGAGCATTATGTACAAAGTACTAGCATCTTGTCTGATTGTGTTAAGCTAAAGTCTATGCCAATGTGAAAACCACAAATAGCAGATCTGCAACAATCTCGTGTATATGTTCAAAACAAACCCATGGAGTCTTGCTATGGTGAAGTCAGACTTGGGATCTGCAGTAAACTTGTATTTAAAACATCTTTAGACCTTAGCACTGGAATGAGTTATTGAAGCTGCTGCTCATGGAGAGGAAGCAAATTACATGTGGAAAGTATAACTCTTGTACCAAACCTGTCAATACTAAGAAGCTCATAATCCTGCCTTAGGCTCTTCCTAAACACTCAAGGGCAGTGTTCTTGAATGCAGAGCCAGGGCAAACAAGCACAGTGTGCAATGCTTTGCTGCACTGCTGCTGGGAGTGCAAATGATGAATACCACAACAAAGGCTTTTCAGTTTCTGAAGTACTGATGTACCAGAAGCAGCAGTGTAATAAAAAAATGAAGATACTGGAACTTGTAAACTGCTGACTAAGATGTGAGGAAGGGAGAAGACGGGACTGTTGTGCCTTGAGGGAACCTCTGGAGGAACTGGGGAGTGTGAGGGTGAGGGCCCATTTTGGGTCCTATAGCTCCTGAATAAATTGCAGGAGAGATTTCTGAACAAAAGCAATGTTAGAGCCTTAGCTGGCTTAACCCACAGATAAAGGACTCCTTCAGCCTGTCCTGCTCCTGCTTCGGTGCACTGCTGGGAGGAGAATTACTGGTTAAGACAGTCTCCTGGCTGGCTTGGTTCAGTACTAAGACATAGATATAGCAATTCTCAACAATAAAAGCTGATTGAAGAGATTGAGAAAAACAACGAGTGGTGTATGAAACTGTTCTGGGAATAACTCCTGAAGATGAGATTGGATGGGGACTTGGAATTAGAAGTAATCCCAGCTACTCACTAAGCACAGGACCCTATGCCATGGTACTGCAAAATATCATCTTGGTACATAATCCTTCCATGGGCATGATTGTGCCTGACATGCCCACTAAAGGGCACTGAGGAAAGCTTTCCAAATGCATCTGGGACTGAAGTCTCAAACCTAATAACAGAATATATGTTACGTGAGTGCACGTTATGTGAGTTTAGCAATATCACTGAATTTAAGGCCAGGAGGGACTATTAATATCAGCTACTCTAGATTTTCTGCTTTATATATGTCATAGAAATTTCAATTCCTATGTGATGCTCATCACTTCTAATAAAGCTAGAATACAATCTTCATCACATTAAATATTTCTATCAGTTTAAACTTCTGAAGAATCCAGGTCCACCACTTGTTAAATTCAATAGAGAAGATAATTTACCCATATATCTATATATATACACATTTGTTTGGATTTGATGCATCTGTAGCCAGTGACAGAGCTGCTCAGCCTCAAAAGACCCTCTACAGATGTGTTTGAATGTCTTTTTGCTAACAACCGGAATGCTTTCCACGGAGCCTCTTGTATTCCCAGCCTGCAAATCTGCTCTACAGATGCTTGCAGGATCAGACAGTGTGCTGATTTTTTTCTCCTCCTATGTGGACTGTCTTTCTGTACAGCAATGCTTGTCTCTAATGATGCTTGTGGAAATTGTACTTGATACGTTATCACAACACAAGTATTGACAATCCTATTAGTAGACATTCTTCTGAAAGCTTTACTTTCAAGGCTTGGCTTAGCTTACTCTGAACAGCAAAATCACAAATGCTGGTAAAGTTTTGTCATCTTATGGAGTTAAGGAAATGAATGTTTAAAAATGCTAGAGCATCATGTCTTGTATTCTTTCATATCAATCCTTATTGAAAATATCTGCTTCACACAATTGTATGAAACAATGGCACATTCAGCTTTTAAGTGTATACCAGGTATTTAAAACTCTAGCTGAATCCTACTGGTATCTGGGTATGTGGCTGTTAGGTTCTTACGTTTGACTATCAAAAAGGGATTACTTGAAGCCATTTTTCAAAGCTGCTCACCCCTGCTGTCATGGAGGCAGGTATCAAAACTCCCACTGACTTAAGGCAGCAGCTTTTGAACTCTCCTAATCACTATAGTTTCTATGCTAGGGTCAGCAGCATTTATTTTATTAATTAATTCTGCACATCTTATGCATTAGTTCTCTGAAGCTTTTTAGCTTGCAGTCACAGATATTTTGCATCTCTGAATTATTTGTGAAGAACTTGATGAAATTCAAAACGTGTTTTAGGGCATAAAGGTGCTGAAAAAATCAGAGGCAACTGAACAATGATAAAGATGCATAACAACAAGACTTTAGGTCTTTTAAAATCTAGATCAAAATCTTTATTTGAATGAATTCCAAAGTGTCAGACTGCAAAATGTTAGTCTGAGGTGCAAAAATGGATTATGAAGAGTTCAAAAGGAATACGTTCCATCAATCCAAGAATGGTGCTGGATTATCCTTGTCTTCCCAAAAGCCTTCAGGTACAGGGACTGCTAAATGCTAATGAGTTTTCTGTTCTTTATTATGATATTTTCATCTCTTTAAAGTAGCAAAAGATTTTTCTTACAGCAATAAAATTGAGATTCCATTACAGTAGTTCAGTGTGTGCAAGTCATGTTTCCAACATAACCTATTTGCAAGCCAGCTAAGTATTGTTGTACTCTAAGAATCTTGGGCTACCAGCATGTTCTGCAAACTGAACTTTGACACAAGTTTTCTACATGCTGGTAAGAATTTTGCATCTGGTATCTGTTGCTGGTGGGGAAGTAATATTTGCTAGCTGTTCAGAAGGTTGCAGAAAGGCATATCATAATACATTTAAGACATAGCCCCATCTCTCTACTGAGTTTAAATTTCATGTTAGGAGTGGCACTGATCCAATGTGCAAAGGTAAACAAATGTCATGCATTTTGAAACCTAAAGTTAAATACCTGACAAAATACATAAAATTTGGGGAAATAAATTACGTGCCATATATACATTTTGTCTAAACAGCTGCATTATATTTCTCATATGTACATGAATTATGTTTACTGAACAAGATGAGCTACTTCGTTGTGTAGCAAGACCACATTCTATGTGTTATTTCTTACTGTAATTTCTCTTTATCTAGCAGGGTAAGGGCTACTAATGTTACTGCTGTATTCGTAAATTTTTAACAGAGGGAAGCAGCACAGTCACACAGGCAACAATATATAATAACGAGTAAGAATGTAATAGACACATCGCCTTGTTAGACATACATGGAAGAAAATGTGCAGATAACAATGCAGTGGGTGGATCTCTCACAGACTGCTGAGTTTATTGTCATAGCAATTTAAAAAAAATCAATGGTCGACAAAAGGAAATAGGTGAGCAAGGAAGCATCACCGGATCAACGTACGTGGAAATGTGCTAGAGGTAGGCTATGAGGTATTTTTATAGAGAAGATGCAGCTGTGTGTGAAAACACATAAATTACACAATGATACAGAATCGTGTGGAGGTTTGGAAGGGAACAGGCTGCACTGTGTTGACCCTGCTTGTGTACAGCTAGTTGGCTTTTGGGGACACTTAGAAGTTCTTTTGGAAAGCATGGTGTGTTCCACTGTTTTTTTGCCATCAGCTGTGTTTGGTCCCAGGCATCCCACCCTGCCTGTCAGCTCTTGAGGCTGGAGCTGATGCACCATCCATTTTGTGCTGCTGAAGGCAAGAGCAACATGCCCTTCTCTTGCAGAACAGGAGTTTCTGACTCTCCTGTAGGGCATAGTGATATTCTGCTTTGTAACTGCACCTATGGAGGAAAAAACAGCTCAACTCAGTTGCTGCTATCCTGGCAACTTGTGATAGCCTTAGTTGTTATGGGGAAGGGGAGGACGGGGTGGGGCCAGGGAGATGAGTTATTTGAGTGAGAACAATCTGATCTAGCTGTAGGCATCCCTTTCATCATAGAGAGGTTGGAAGGGACCTTTAGAGGTCATCTAGTTTAACTTGAACAACTATATGACTCTGTGATTTCAGAATAAGGAAGTAATAAGAACTAAAGAGAGGAGTATTTCGCAGTGTTTAGGATCAGAGCATTTATTTCTGAGTATCTGTATCTACAGGAGCATTTGAGTACAGTCTGCCTGGTGCTGGTAAATACAACCTTTGTCACTTCAACTCTGGTGGTGGCATGGCTCTGTGTCTCCGCCAGACCTGCTGATTCCCACAGTGGTTTTTCCCTCTGAACTCAAGTCTTGCAGCTGCTCAACTGTTGGTCTACTGTGAGAGTAGGAGTCAGTTCTGAAGACTAAGTATTTAATATAATTTCTAATGGATGAAAAAACATGGCACATTTTTATAATCATGCTGAGCATATTGAATATGAAGATATTTTCAGTCTGTGAATAGAATGTCTTTCAGCATCACTTCAGAACACGTTATGTTGTGACTTGTTGAAGGAGCACAACTGGTAGAAAGTGCTTAACATGGAGTCATTGTATTGCTGTTTCTTGGCCCACAGGGAAGGCATCTCTCTTTTTGCTCTTGGTAGGTTTGAGTGACTTGAACTACTTACTGTTTTCATATGCAAACTGTATTGATCTAATATTGATGCTGAGAAGATAACTGAGACTTAGGTGACCTTGATGAAAAAAACCCAGCAACATTACTCTACAACCTTTGCTGACTGAGGAGTAAATTCAACTTTTGCTACTGGAAGAGATAGTTAGCTGTTTGCACTGAAGCCATTTGCACTTCAGCTGTTGTGGTGTAGCAATTACACTGAACTCAGCCTCTAACAACAGTGGGAACAGCTTCTTCCAAAACCACTGTACTGGGCTGTACCTACACCTGCACCCTGCCCATTCCTGTGACCCTGGCAGGTTCAGTACCAGTGAGTGGGGTTTTGCAGACTTTACTGCAGAGCACTGTCCTGCTAGCTGCTCCTGTCGTACAGCAATGTAGACTGTCGCTGGGCACAGTTCTCCTGGCTGGCACAGCCCCATGGGCTCCATAGCTTTTGCTAATAAGTGTGGGAGTGTACTGTGTGGGGTACGGCTGAACAGAGCACTTTCTGGAGTTTTTTAGTGTTAAAAGTCTGTTATGATGGAGAACACATGCAAGGAATATGGTGTAAAGAGAGCTGGACACAGCTCTTGTCACCTATGTAACTTGAAGAAAAATTCTGTGATAAATAACATTAGTGTAAGCGAACCTGATGTTGATATATCTTGGTTTATGCTGTGCTCCAAAGGGAGTGGAGGAAATGTTATTTTAAATACAAGTATGTGACATCAGCGAAGGAAAGAACTAGGGGTAGATTCTTGCTGCTGCCCCCGAGCAGGCACAGGGAAGTGACAGCCCTGTGCCATGCACCGAGTTGCTGTGGGCTTAGAAGAGTTGGGTAACAGCAAATGAGCACAGTGACAAAGCCCCTGTGAAGTGACCTGCACCAAATCCGTGCTGTCACTTCAGACAAATACCCAAGAGGTCTGTTCCTTTTTGCATGGCATGCTGATAAAATCTTGTGTTGTGTACAATTAGCACATAGATTATTTCTGTTGCTGGGTCTAAGCAGCTTTGAAAAGGTTGTCTAAATCCTCAAAATGCTTAGACACTTAACCCCCAGTTAATCTGGAGACTTCTTAAATGTTCAAGGGCAGAGGGAAAAAAGCTGAAGATGTAGAGAAGCTTGCTTCTTCTCTGGTCCAAAATGCCAAGTTTGAAGAATGATTAGGGATGGAGGAGAAGAGATGACTGGCTAAAGAACAAGCAGACGGGAGCAATATGCTCTTTCAAACATCCTCGCTGTGTTATTCTAGTCATTATAAAAGAAAGGAAAATAAAACAAAAGAAGTGCTTTGAGTGAAGTTATTTTTTTATTACATCCATGAGTAGTTGCACTGCATTCAGCAATGAGTCCAAGGGGGGGCAGTTTGTTCTCTAAACAGCCTGCAATGCATTGGTATCTTCACTGGTAAAGCCTTTGGATTTCTTTTTAGGTTCTCAGAAATGTGGCTCTTCTCTCAAAGCAGGTAACACATGTTATCCATACAAATCACACCAATGAGCTTTTGCTAAGCAACGCGTAGCAACATTCCTGATTAGAGAATCTTACATTTGTTTTTCTTTAATCTCTGAAAGAGTAGATCATTATATACAGTTTCTTAGATGTTGATATGAGCGCATCACTCTTGCTTGAAGATCATAGATTAGAATTACCTAAATATTTTGTTAGCTGGACACATCTGTGTTTTTCTTACTGGAGGTGCCCTTCTGAATTCTTTTGTAGGAATTCATTAAAAGAGATTTTTTTATGTTCCTGGCAGTGTTAGCCTGATGAATTCAGCTGAATGAATTTGTCATTTTATTTATCTACTGAGGAAGCGCAAAGCTTCTAGAAGAGCAGAGAAACTTGCTAACCAGACTATGAAAATGTCTCATAAACTGCGTTATTACTTCCAACTTTATTGTGCGAGGGGAATTATTCAGCTTCCTCTTCCACATTTTCTCTTTTATGCAGTCTTACTAAAACAATCAAACTGCACAAGTATTGTAGAAAGGATTTAATTTTCTAATTGTAGTTTGAATGGTGTGAGTTAATGCATTTCAATATACACAAAGAGTTTTGCTGTTCTGAAGCCAAGCTCAAACTATTTAAACAATCTGTTAGTCACCTGTTGCATTTACCACTCCTTCAGCTAGAAGCAGTTATGGGTCATGCAGGAATGTTTGGTTGCCTTTGCTTTTTGCAGAGCAGTAAGAGCAGTCCATCTCCCTAGCAAGAGAACCAGTGTATTATGTTCTGCATATCTTAATTACAGATCTTGTGAAGTTTAATGTCATTATAATCAGTAGCTTCAGAGTAACACAGTAAAAAAAAATGTCTCAAATGCATGTCATTAGTAAAGTGTGTTTGGAAATTACTGTATAGGAAAATACTTCTGCTCAGTCACTTAATGCTTAAGTTTATCTAAGGAAAACTCTAAAAAAAACTCTAAGAAAATTGTTTCCGTACAGGAATATTTGACAGGCATTTCTTCCTCTTTATGAGAGACTGTGGTAGAAATGGTTGTGTAGTTCTATCACGAGCTTTAAATTAATTTGGGTCTATCACCGTTGCATCTAATGATCACATCTAATGATGTGACAGACTTCCATTAAACTTGAAAATAAGTTTGTTCATATGGGAGCTTTTAAAACTAGAGAACTGCAGGGATAGTTTCATACTTTTGTGGCACATCAGTATTTTTCTGTATATTACCACATTTAGATTGAATGAAAATAAAAGCTTTGAGTAAATTAATTATTTTTCTGGCCAGATTACTTATAAGCCTTCTTAACCTCTTTATTTTCTAACAAAAAAACTGCACCCCAAATAACAGTGTGAAGTAGTATTTATTTTCCATAGGAGGCATGATGGTTTGTTAGAATATTTTTTGTTTGTGAGACTGGAGTGTCACCACAGTTAGATGGCACTGTGCCCAGCACCTCCTCTACCTGTTCACAGGGAAGATGGAATTAGCACTTGTTTAGTGATTGTTTACTGATGTTGTGGAGAGTTGCTGTAATTTGTTTCAGTTGCAACAGCAGAATTTAGGATGAGATATACTGAGTACTCATTGGGAATGCTTAGCGTTTTCCTATTTCCTCCCCAATTATTCTTCTGATTTGTCTTTGCATAAAGTCTTATGGAAGTTAAGGTAAGGAGCAAAATGGTCCAGTCACGCCTGTGATTACCTCTGCTGCCATGTGTTTAAGCAGTATATGAGACAGCCCAAGTCATGGAGTGAAATGTCCCAGTGCTTGCTGTTCTTGCTTCCTCATTTTCAGCTAACAAAACAAGCCATGCTTCTGGGCTTCCTTACTCCTCTGCTACCATATTTATCTCCTATCCTGTTGTCTTTGCATCTTGGAGGACCTGTAAAATCTATATTGCATCTCCAAGGAATACAATACTGAGATAAGTCTCTAATCCTGTGCTTTAATCTGAATTTTGCATCCTGGTCCTCTTTCAGGGGAGCACTGGACTTCCCTTGTGGGTGCACATTGCCATCTCACTGAACTGGGGAAGCTGGAGAGATTTATTCAGCTGCCTAAGACAAAAGCACTCACCCCTATATGCCTGCAACAGTGCCGATCCATCAGCACACCTATGCTACTGCTCCCTTCAGAGCCCTCTTGCTGTGGTGGCAGCTCCTATCTTACTACCCCAATAACGAGACCCTGTCACAGGAAGAAAAAAAAAATAGTATCTGAGGGATATTCATTTTTAACTCAATTAGTATGTACATATTCCCTTCCAAGTTTTGAGGATCTTTGTTGTTGTTTTCTTTTTTCTTTTTTTTTCTTTTTTTCGGATATGAAAACACTGCTTCTGTTTCTGAACCCTGCTAAAATTGACAGAAGATGGATATGAAATCCTAGCACCAATCCATATACTATTAAATACCAATTTATGATGACAGAGTGCTAGTTTGTCTACATTACTTCCTATTAGATACTAATTCAGAACAAAGGAAGGTGACCTGGCAGGACAAAATTCAGCTGATCTGGTACAAGCACAGCAGGAATTCTAACAATACGGTTTACTAAAGCAGAGCCCTTGTATGTGTGTAATGTATGTAACAATAATAAGGATTAATGTCTTTAGGATTTCACACTGGAGGTTTTCTGAAGAGAAAATAACTAATGTGCTGCTAATAATTTGTAATGTAACTTCAAATATGCTATTACCTTATCACTACAAAGACTATTTTTTTTTCTCCACACATTAAACCACTTTTAGTAACAAGAATTACACTCCCAATAAATGCTTATCTCAAACCTTTCAAAGGCTGAAGGTAACATTCAAGAAGCAAGCAGGCAGTACAAAACAAAAGCAAGCTCTAATCTGTTCTTTTTATGCCACCTGGGAAAGCTGCTGGGCAGTGCCATGAGTCTGTGTGTATTGCCCCCCAGTCCCCTTCACACACAGACATTCTATTCACAGGTGCTTGGCCATTATGGGAGCTCAGTCCTTTGTCAGCCCTTCATCATGGGAGGTTTGGAGAGGAGGGGGGATAAAAAAAAACAACAACAATCCTTCTCTTGAACGGGAAACTCTGAATGAGGCTTACACTCTGAAATATTGATTGCTTTATTAAAATGTTCACTGTACCAACGTGCTCTAGACTTGGTGATTTAACTCACAGCATCTTTCCTCAAATAAGGACACTTTTGTAGTCTGAACAAAGCCTTCCCTTCTCAGCAGCTAATCTTGCAGTGAGGTTGTAACTGGGAGTTTATGGTATCAGAAGAAGATGGGGAAAATAATTGCCATCATCAGCTCAGCTTCAGAGAGAGATGATGTGATGCGGAACTGCTTGAGTCCAATGAAATTCTGCAGAGGGTAAACTAAAGTGTGGGATGCTGTGTTATTCACATGGTGAGAATGCCTGGGATGACTCTCCAGCTGGTGGGAGCTGTCAGCACTGCTCTCACTTTAGCAGAGCTGTGCAGGCTTGCAGCAGCAGAGCTGGAAGCCAGCTTGGCACTTCATGTGGGCTTTTTCATGTACAGAAGTTTGTTCTAATTCTGGCTTGTGAGAGTTTAAGTGTGGGAGGAGACTTGTTTGCTCCTTTCCACAAGGTTCCTGCCCCTTTGAAGCTGGGTAATTGAAATGCTGCTGCATTTTATTTGTGTAAATTAATAACATCTCCTGGCCAAAAAGTTAAAGAGTTCCTAAAACTTCTCAGGCAGAGTTCGTCTTGTAAACTATTTGGATTTCTTTTATTTTTTTTTTCTTTCCACCTGCATTTTCTCACTGCCCTGTTTCCCATTTTGCTAGCAATATCATTCCTGTGTATTTCAGAAGAGAAAGCAGAGACAGGTGGGCTCTGCTCCCACAAGATCTATATTGCATCTCTGCTGGGGGTTGTGAGGCTCCTGTGGGCAGAGAGTGAGCCCTGCCAGAATCAGGCCCCCTCTGTCGACCTTCTACCTTGGAGCCATACTAAATCTCTTCAAAGCCTCAAAGTGGAGTGTGACGACCAAAGAGAAATTAATTAATCGCCTTGGTTCTGCTTAATTATGAACTGCGTTCTGTTGTCCTTCTTTAATTTCGTGTGCTAAATCCAGCTCAAAATTATTCACCTGAAGAGATGAGGAGAGGAAAGAAGGGGGGTGGAGGGGAAGAAGGTTATCATCTCCCTGCAGGTAGGTGGGTGCTGACACTATTCAATGATTTGATGTGTGACACTGCTACAGTCACTAGATCCCCTGTGGTAAATAGATGGTCTGCTGCCTGCTTGCTCTTTTTTCCACCTTGCCACCTTTCATAGGTTTTCATCTGCTGTATTGTCAGTGGCAGCCTCCATCCATGACTTACTAGAAGAGGGAAAGCTAATAACTTTCTTGACCAATTTATCTTGGCTATCTCACAGAGAATCCCTTTCATTTCACTTATCGGTAATGGAAGCCACCAGTTGTCTTTGGAAATGCTCACATCTAATGTATTTATACACAGCTGCCATTTATTGATAAATAAGTAAGCTGTAAATAATGAGAACATTTTAAGCACTGAAATTAAGAAAGTTGTCATAATTTTTCTCATATTAAAAAGAGTTCAAGCAGCATAATCATCAAATTCTAACTTGATGACTAGTTGGAAGTGCTACACTGTGTTTTCAATGGAACTAGGACAGCTTAACTATGCTCCATGGTTTTTGACAATGAGAGATGAGACAAAAAGGATCATTAATGATAAGGGTGTTCAGAAAGGCTTAAACTTAGCATAAAATCTATAATTCTTCCTTCTGGACTTCTGGCCCTAGAACTAGGAGGCAATTCTTCATTTTGAGAAATAAGAGAGGGGAAACATTTGAAATTATACTAAGATTCAGACAACTTTAGTTCAGTGTATAGGTACAACTATAATCCAGTAGAATCAAAGATATAGGACTAGCTATTAAAATTTAACTGTTGTGCTACTTGAACATTATGTGCATTAAGGTGCATTGTTGAGCTGTCTGTCTTTTATGCTCCTTAGTGTTGCAGCTTAACATATTTGGGAAAGGTCTTTAGAAAGGCTCAGGTTTAGCTGGCCAACGTTAGTGAGTACTGCAAGAAGAAAAGGTTGTAGAGTATCACTCCTAGCTTCCTTATTCAATCATTTTTCCTACCATGTTTTTTTTTGTTGTTGTTGTTTCCTAGAACATGTTTGACTCTCAGAACTGTGGGGTTAAACTTGTTCCTAGCGAACCATGAGGGACAGGAAGTTTTTTACCAGTCATCTCCTCCTTTCTCTCTCTCCAAAGGGAAACAAGCTAGCTTATCTGTCAACCCACCCCACACAGGAAATGTGTGGAAAACGTTCATTCTTAAGTCACAAATGAAATTCAGCACTGCAGGAGTTATAGTTACAGTCTATCATAGCTCTCTTTCACTCTATACAAGCCACCTGCTCTTCTTTCAGGTTCTCTCATATGCATTCCTGAGTTATATATATTTAAAAATTATTCACAAGCATTATCTGAGACACACCACGTAGGGAGTTGTTGTTGTCTATTAGAATTATTTTAGAGGCCACTTACTGCAGCAGCATGATGTCTAAGTTTAACTTAAACTTAATCACAGGCTCCCATAAGGCTGGTAAAGAGAGTGATGCTCAGTTGCAAACAATTTGGCAAGGGGGACATAAAAATGAGGTGTGCTGGAAGGTGATACTGGTGCACATGGGACTTGCTGAGCTTCAGCAAGTTCATGGAAGCTGTACAGGAGCTTCCAGGAATGCTTGCGGGAAGGGGAAAAAAGCAGGTAACTTCAGCACGGAGCTTGAGAAATGGCTGACACTTTTACACACTGGGGACTAATGTGGACTAATACCTCCTGCAAGTCTGGCATTATTAAAAGAATGTGTAAAGCCACTGTCTGTCCTGACTGGCTGAGTTGAAATGGATCTCCTGTGAATCTGGCATTGTTTGTGTGGCACAGCTCTTTTAATGAGAAAATAGAAATTAATTCATCTGAGGGACACCAGAGCAGACACTGCTGGGGTAGCACAGCCCTGAGTTCTCAGAGAGGGAAACACTGCAGCTCCTCTCTGGCACAGAGGGGAGAATGAAGCTTGACAGCTTGCTGCCATCAGAAAGACACAATAAACCAGTTACCAGGGAGATGTAGTCCCTGAGCCTCTGCTGCAAAACAGTTTTCACTCGATGCTATTTCCAGGGTTGGAAATGCAAAGGTCTGTTTTGTGTATTTTATGCAAAGCAGATTGAAATCAACATCACACTTTGCTTGACTCCCAGGAATTGAACAGAGAAAACATATAGAACTATAAACATATTTATTTTGGAGCACTTTTCAAAGGGGAAAATGGAGCACCTGAGCCAAACTGCTGGTATGGGCTCTGGGCAGATTTAGGATGAAAAAAATGTTACCTGTTTTAGGCTGTAACCTGTTGAGTTACATCAAGCAGTCTCCTTGCTGAAGTCCCTGCAGGAAAGAGACATTCCCTACCCCTTGCTCTGGGGAGGCTTCAGGTACATGGGCACCCAGACCTCTGTGCAGTGTCAGTGCTGATCTTGGGTAGCGTTTCCCATAGTATGCTCTATGGTAAAGAAAATGGTGAATTGCAGGAATTCCATGATTTGTTCTAGCAAAAACTCACTGACAATGCAGCTTTCTTGTTTCCTGTGTGCACTACATTTTTTGTGTAGGCTACTCAGGCTGTGGCACTTAACAGAATGGTTGGAATTTATTTTCTGTAGTTTGCATGTTACCTGTGACGTACTGTGAATGAAAGCAGCTTCTATGGGAGACAAAAACAAATGAATGTATGCATTAAGGCTCAGCAGAGATAGGAAAGGTTTGTTCTGGTGCCCTAATTTTAAAAGGTTGGTTTAAAGGTGTTTAATGTTTAGCAAACACTTCTTGCTCTGGGAGCTTCTAACTCTAAAGCATGCTTTCGTGTTTTGCATCCTGCCCAATTCCATTTCATAGGAAAACGGCTTTTTCTCTGCTTAAAGCTGAGAGCTCCTGCCCTGGGGATTTCTGCTAGATACAAATTTTACAGTCCATAGGATCCTTGCCACTGCTGAGCGAGTCTGTGCTGCCCCACACTGCTGCCTGCAGCCAGCACTACCTGAGCAGAGCTCTGTGACGGGAGCCACGTCTGACAGAGGCTGTGGGGCTGCAGCAGTTCTGCTCCAGTGTCAGGCCTGTTCTTGCTCTTACCTGTGTGTTTTTACAGCTGGTTTTGCGTTTGCCAAATGAAGTCACAAGGGACACCTTTCTTCTGAAAAGCATCTGTCTCCAAGCTTTGTTCACTCCCCACCCCAGCAGATTCCTTCAGTGTTTTCCTGGCAAAATGTGTTTAACTTCTGATTGCCTCTGTACTAATATTGACTTCATATCTCCTGTAAAATCTTTCAGAAACAAATGGCATCAGCTGTGCAGTCCTCTCACCTCTTTCCTTACTGCATTAGTTTATTTGAGGGCAGGGCTTGTGCAGAGTGCGCTGTAAATTACTGTGCGGATGTGTTCGTATCCAGGTGCAGAGCAAACATTGAGCACAGAAGGCAGGCGGCAGGCTGCTGGTGTTTAATTTCACAGTCTGGTATTTTCATTGCAGGAGAAATTTCATCCTTGGGTTTTTAAAGCTATTAAGATTTTCAGGTGATCAAAATCAATCATTAAACAGAACTTGTTTGACTCTGACAGATGACTTCTTTTATCCATGCACCCTCTATCACCTTGATCCACATCAGAAATGAGGGGCTATCCCTTATTGGTCCTATTCCTGTGCCTGCTTCCACCTAACAATATCCATGCCCAAACCTCCCATCTGAAAGACAAAATCCACTTGGCACTAAATGAACTTCTTTGCTTTCGAGCTCAGAGTGTGTGCTGTCCATTCCATCACAGGCAGCTGTGGCTGTTCAGCTTTAAGTGCCCCTTTTGGCTGCTGTTAGACAAACAACGGTCTCTAGCATGGCTTGCTTAAGACTGCCAGCGTGCTGAAATGCTTCCTTTTGCTGTTACTGCCTCTCCAGCCGAGCTCCCCTCCGCATCCTGATCCCACTGGGCACTCCCACCCTCTTGTGCCTCTGACAGAGTAGTCATGAACTCCCTGCCAAATTGTGAAATGATAATGCTTTTTCTCACTCCTGACTGCACCAACAAAGCTACCATCTTACAGGATAAGTAACTCCCTACCCACAGCTTGTCAGCTCGCTGTGGTGCCTTACCAGCAAATAATCTTAACACAAAGCAATCGTTACAAATGGGACCTGTAGATTATTTTCACAGTGAAAATCATTAGCAAAGATAATTAACTAAGACTGCGGTGATGAATAGCGCTGCACTACTGATCAGTGTAATAAAGAACAGAAGTCACTAATTACAGATAGCAAGCCTTGAAGCCAATGAGAAATTTAATTTAACATTGCTACACAGACTCCACACAGTCTAATGTAACTTTGCAATTATCATAATAAAATCTTGCCACAGACAATGCTTCTGGGAAAGTTCCAGGTACAAGGATGTGTGTCCGTCAGGATAAAATGGTTTGTGATCTACCAGTTACAGCATCTCGAGAGAACAGATTAAAAACCTTGTGTCTGAACAGGCACAGTGCTTCTGCCTCCCTCGGGCAGGTTCTGAGCTCAGACACCATTCCCACAAGCTCCAAAGGTTCCAGCTTTCAGAGCGGAACCCTAATGCAGCTGTTAGAGGTCTTAGATGTGCATTTTTACTACAGGCATCTCAGAATGTCTAGTTCAGTGTTTCAAAGCACCTTTTTCACTTGATGTGTGTCATGCTCCATCACATTAAAATGACGGATCCTGGGCAACACAAAGTGATGGGAACCAACCTCGTTAGCCCCATGCACATAGACAGCAAACTGTGTTTGACACTGACTAGGAAATGGCCTTCAGCTGCAGCATGTTCTATTTCAACCTCTGAAAGAGGCACTGTGAATTAAATGCTTGCACTGGCAATCAGATCTGTGACATTACTTTCAGAAATTAAGGCAAACCTCTCTTGCCTGCTGTCTAGCCTCCCTGTCACGTGCGCTTGAGGACTGCATGAGTGTAGAAGAAAGCACTGGGATTTACTGGTGGTCTATTTGAACAGGTTTTTTTGTCTTTTAGTTTTTAATCCACTGCATATTATCTTTGATTGCCAAATGTGATATTTCTGAAAGTTATCATCACATGGGCTGTCCTGTGAGAAAATATGCATTTCTTTGGTGCATGGGATAACCCAGCAGGTGGCTCAGCACTACACAGTCATTCACTCATTTCTCCCCTTTCCAGTGGGATGGGGGAGAAAATTAAAAAAAAAAAAAAAAAAAAGTAGAAATTTTGAGTGGAGATAAAACAATTTACTAAGACAGAGAAGAGGAAAACAATAGTAATTATGATATCCCACCCCCTTCAGACTCCTTTACATGAAATCATATTGTATGGAATATCCCTTTGGCCAATTTAAGTCTGTTCCCTCCCAGCTCCTTTGGCCCTTCTCTGTGAATGGTCTTGGCTCTATACAATACTGCTTAGCAGCAGCTATAAACATTAGTGTGTAATCAATGTTGTTTTTCTCCTAGAACCAAAACATAGCATCATACCTGATGCTCTGAAGAAAACAATTATATCCCAGCTGAAACTGAGACAGAGGCGAGGAGCTACATTAGCTGAGTGAAGGTGGAATAAGTGGAATTTTAGATAGCACAGCTGCTTTTTGGCAGGAGTATTGATTGTTCTGATGTCCACAAGGTTCTCCTGAAAGGCAAGACTAGATAAAAGGAGAAAGAAAAAAGAGGCAATTTTCAAAACATGTAAGGGCTTACTGAACACACCTAGGTAACACGCTTGTCTTCATGTCAGTCTATATTGGAAAAGCATTAATATGCCAAAATTAGAAAGATTTAGGGAAAGCTATCTATTTGAAAGCTTGGAGAATAGTAATTTGAATAAATATCAGTTCATAAGACTGAGGAAACCCTTAAAATCTGTTATACAAATGCCTGTCAGGAGCTGCCTGGCTCAAAGTGTAGCTGCCTTGAGGCAGAGGATCAGACCATGTAGCTTCAGAGGCCCTTACCAGCTCTATTTTGTATATTCTTCTGTAATTGCTGCTCAAATGACCAGTAATCCTGGCTGTACCTTTCACAGAAAGCTCCAGCATGTTTTAGTTGCTTTCTCATTCCTGCAGTCTCCAAGTTAGCTTGAAATAACTATAATGCTGAATCGTAAATTACAGGTGACAGCAATATGCTGATTAGAAGAAAGATGTAAGAGGCTTTCCTTTCCAGAATGGGCACAGAGTCAAGCTGGGTTCTGGCCAGATGCTGCCTGACGCTCGTGCTCCTTGAGCATACCTCTGCTTGCTCTGAGCACTTTGATTCTGCGTGCTTAGTGCAGAGATGGGGAGCCAAAGCTCAGGAGCTGTCCATCATGCTTTTTTCAGTCCTGTGAGGAGGAACTAACCCTGCAGTGGCTTCTACCTGATCCTCAGGATCAGATACAAATACAGGGTCATGACAGTGCCTTACCACTGTGTTTGCTTCCTTCTTGAATCCATACAGTGAGTCACCATCCTGGCTGACTGGGAAATAGTGCAGTGCTTATGAGACACGTTTTATCATGTTCCTAATTCCACTATGATCGTTGTTTTTGCTGGTTTCCATTTGCAGTAGTATTTTTGGAAGGGCAGTTTCAAGAACTCTACAGGAGATATAAAAATGGAAGTCTAAAAATAACCTTCATTAAAAACTGATCTTTTAATTAAACTCCTAGAATTCATTTGAATGTGAGTTAGTGTGACCAGACAAGAAAAGGTACAGATTGATTAAGCTATTACCGTTGACACAATATGATATTAAACCAATAATACAAATGAGTTTAGCACTTGCTAGAACACGAAGAGAGCAAAAGGTTGTGATCTACTGCAATGGAGAATGTGTCATAACCAAATGGAAAGTCACAGCGCAGAAGTAGGCTAGTCCTCTACTGAATTTAAGAAGCCTGTATAGTGCTCATGTTCAACAAAACTTGCTACTCTCACTTCTCCACATTTTGGTGTTACTTTTTGGCAGGAGAATTACGGGTGATGCTTTAAATGTAAAGTAGGTGCTTCCCTGTCCCAGAAAGCTGATGCTGTGACTGAGGGGTTTAGTCACCATGATGATAATAGTAAAGGGCTCAAGGCACGTGCTTTATGTATATAGTGGTCAAATAAATCAAACAAGAAAACATACACACAAAAAAACCCACGTAGAATGAATTGTGTCTTTTTATTAATGAAAGGAAGATTTACATGTTTGTTGTTGTTGTTTTTTCTTTTAGCTCTGTGAGAGAGGTAGTTGAGGTATCTTTAAATGTTACATTCATTCAGGGCACACAGACAAAATAAGCCTTCTGTGAGCAACTTGTTTGAGATATTTAATGTTGCTGGAATGAGCTGGGCTACTCGCAGCAAATTTTGTCAAAAGGAAGTTGTTCCACAGGATATATGGATATATCTTCCAGAATTCTGTCACTTTATTTATTTATTTGATTGTTTGTTTGTTTGTTTATAGAGACTTCTAGACCTATTTTCAAAACCTGACTCATAGTGAAATGCACTAGGTATTTCTGCCTGCAAAAGACAGAGGAATGAGAAAGTGAATTTAGTGTCTGATAGTGAAGTGCATGATACTGGTATGGGAGCTATTGAGAACTGTTTCAGTTCCAGATTTATTCAATTCTGTGTAAACCAGAATGAAGAGATTTGCACAGAGTCAGGTGGGTCTTATACATCCTCGGGTTTATGACATCATCTATTTGTAAATCCCTTCCTACAGTGAGGAAGCTCAGAAGCTATGGTTTTTTTGTTGTTTGTTTGTTGTTTTGTTTTTTTTTGTTTGTTTTGTCTTGTAAATACTATACCCATTCTGTTTTTATTGCAAAGTCAAATGAAACTGACTTCTTTGGAACGCCTCAAGCTGCAACAAAACAAAATTGTCCTTTTCTGGTCTGTAGCTGAAGAGCTGCCTCAATCCTCCTTTGTTTATCTCAATTTATCCTTGTGTCTAGAACATTCAGAAAAACATCATAAGTTCTAAGTTTTGATTATAATGGTTAATTTATGTAGAGAAGAATGCAAACAGATTTTAAACTAATGTCTTTTCTCATGTTTCAGTATCAATTACAAATGATATGTATGTCCCAGTATAATTTTAGCAGAGAAGAACAGATTAAGTGAATGGCGCAGAGATGAAGTAGCTCACTAATGATGCATGTTGCAATCCCTGAATTTCTTCCAGTTAAGTTCATTTTAATAAAATACAAAAAATGCCTGAAATGAACTCAAAGGAATTACGAATTTGGTAGCTTATAATGACATTTCTATTTCAACAGCTTCTCATGTCCATAATTCTACACAAAGGAGATGCAAATGTGTACCTGAGGCCTTCATTCTCTTCTAATTTATACTTCATTTTGAGGGGCAGATCTCTTAACAGTCTCATTGCTCAAACTTAGACTGTCAGAGTTAAAATGATTCAAGACCAAACACCACATTGTCATGATATAGAATGCTGTCAGAGCGTATGCACTTAAAAAAGCCATTATCTTTTAAGCTAGTGCAGCCTGTGGTGTGCTCCCCCAGCTGTCCCAAGACAACCTCTGTGAGCAAGATTAATTAAATCTCTCACCAGTGCTGTTCGGCAGTGACATTTTCTTTCCACAAATCCAACTTTCAGTTTCTCTCTATTAAAGTAAGTTAAGTTGGCTTTTGCTGTCCCATAGTCAGTTTTTAAGATGTGCCAATTCAAATGGTTTACTGCTATGGCTGAATGTTAGGCAGATCTCCTGCCTAATGCTCACCAGGAAGAAATGCCTCAGTTAGGAGGAAACAGAAGATTTGTCATTACTTTGTACATTCTGTGGATAAGGAGACATTTAAAAAAAAAGAAAAAAAAAGAACACACTTAAAAAAATAGCCCATGTTTGAAATCTTTATGAGGAATAGATTGTTTGTGTTCTAGGGTCATAGACCTTGATGGGTTGGGAAAGTTAAAAGGGTAACAGATTTTACAGTAACTGATGTGTTATGGATTCATGATTATTTGATGAGTGTCTCTGGAGGTACCAATAAATATGCATATTTGAAGAAATAAGAAATACACAGTGCAAAAAATGTTATTGCATTAGTGCCTTTTTACAGGTGTAAGCTGCATCATTTGATCTTCCGTCCGGGGGAAGAATTAAAAAAGAAAAAAGAGAGAGGGGCATTGGGAGTGCAATATGATGCACAGAGAACTCCCCAATCCAAAGACTTCTCCCACATTCAGTAGCTCTTACTTTGTGTTTGGTGTGGGGGATTGGGACAGGAAAATGAATTGCTTTGGTTCTGTCTTGTTGAAAAGGTAATCCCCAGTATATAATCAAGAAGAAAAACTGGCATCTTTTCTCAACACTGAATAGAGCTGCAGTGAAACACATTGATGTCGCCTGTTAGTAGAGAAGGATGCAATTTAAATTAGTGCAGTTTAAAGATAGATAAATAAACAGGTGGAAAGCAGGCTGACGCTGTTTGCAAAGATTAGTCTATATGTACAATACCTTTAACAGCAACCTGCATACCCACAGGGGTGGAATGCTGCTGGACAGAAAGCATGGATGCAGTTGTGTCAGTCATTTTTGTTATCAGAATATTACTTGGGATAACTGGCTGTGAGATAGGAACATTATAGAAGTTTAAATGAGAAGTGGTTTTAAATAATGTGTGTCGGTAGAAAAATGTGTGTTTTCACATATGCCTAGTATCTACTGTCTTATCTGAAAAATAGACCATCATGAGAAATACATGAAATACAGTATTGTTCTCCTTGGTAACTTACTATTTTAGCAAGTGTATTGCCATTTTCAGCTGAACAGATAAAGAATTAATGTTGATTCTATGAAAAACAAGGTTATTATGATTTACAATTTAATTTTCTCAAATTCCTTAAGAACTTTGAAAGTGGAAAATGCTGGGCTCTCTTTGTGCTGGTTTAAATTGCAATTAGATTCCAGCTGGAGACTGCAAAACACAGCAGAACCTTGCAGGGAGACTGTTTGCCTTGGCTTCTATTTTGAGAATCCTTAGCAATATCACCTTGTCGCAACAGCTGTTCTGAGAGCTGGGATTGGTGTGAATTTCTCCTCTGCTGCCTGGCAAACCGAAAAGTTGTAATACGTTTTCGGTTCATTTTAGGTTCAGGTATCGCTAGGAGCAATCTTCTTCATGTTCATCAAAAGGAACGAGATGCTAGGATTGCAAAGCAGAGATTCAGGAACTTAGGCAAACTGCTCTCAGTTGGAAGCCTCAACTGGGACCTTATTGCAAAAGCACCAGGCAGCAGAAAATCTGTTGCTAAATTAGCCAGAATAAATGTCCAGAGGTACAAAACAGCTGCCAAGTCACTCCTCTGATATGAGCAGTAGGCTGGCAGTAGGCCTGAGAAAAGGTCTGAACAAACAAAAACAAACTCAGTACCTGTGCCATTTCAACGATTTGCTAATCCACTGTCTTGCTTGGCAGTAAAAGCTGCCATATCTGTTGGTTCCTCAGCCACTCTCTCGGCAAACTGATAGCTTCAGTTACCAAATGGTAAGCCATGGTAAGCAGAATGGGCTGGGTGAGTAGGAAAGCTTTCTTTGGAAACTCAAGTGGCTTGAATGGTGAATGAACGATGGGGACATTTGAGACTGGTCATTAATAAATGTAGGGGCAAGATGCTGCCTCTGCTGTTTGGCTGGTCCTTGCTCTCACCCATTTCGGTTCTTGGGAAAACCAAGGACCTTCCTGATGAAGTGTGCCCAGGGCATCTTTTCATGTGGTACTGAAAACCATAACCTCTAAATCTTTCTCAGTTACACAGCTGAAATCTTAAAATCCAGCAAAAATATTCTTAATGTCACCATAGTGAATAGTCTGTCCTGTTGCTCAGACCCTTGAGAAGAAGGTAGGAAACACAGGAACCCAGGTTCTTCTTCCCAGAAGGCTCTCATGGCCTCTGCACCCTGGTGCTGACTGGGAGCTGCCAAGCGGTGCTGGGAGCTGCTGTGCTCCTGGGACAAAGGCTATGTGCAAGCATCCCAGAGGGAAGCTTTCCAGGAACATTAAGTTTAAAAAAGATGAGTTAGAAAAAAAGAAAGTCATTCTAAGAAAGATAGAAAATTCACATTAATTCTAAAGTCTTTTCTCAATTTAAATATAAGCTCTTTGCCTTTTGAGGGGATCTGATTTCAAGCCACCTTCTTTTTTTGTCTGAAAATGTAGATGAAGAATAACACTTCCCTGCACACAGAGCATAGTAGTCCACGATGAATTGATGTCTGCAGCTCCAAGCATCCCTCCTAAGGTGTACTGACGGAGCCTCACAGCAGGGTTGCTTGAGGCTCCTGTGCTACGATTAGCTGGCTGGTGCCTGCCTCAGATTAAATATCAGCCTGAGTGTAAGAGAAAAGGAAATGTGCTTTGCTTTCTGTTGCAAGCCCTGACATCAATTCCTGCAAACACTTACAGATGTCAGTAGAACAAATCTCTATGTCATGGTACCCACATACCTTCTATCACTTTCTCTAAAAGCCAAGACTAGGTAGCACACACAGAAGTTGGTTGGAGCTGGGATGACCGCACTGTGATGTCACTGGTACAGGTAAGCCTAGAGTCCCTGTGCTGATGACATTAGAGCTTCATTTACTGCTGCCTAGGGAACAAAGATGCAGACAAAGACAGTATCATGGGATACTCTCTATAATGGTTCTCACCTTGGGCTTTTCCTTTGTGCATCGGGAACGTTATTTCGGGAGCATCGGGAAGTCAATGTAGGCACTCTGATTAACAGTGAGCTATAACTATGTACATACTTAAATCATGCTTATTTTTTGAGAATATCTATATAATGTCATTTGCAGCAGGTAAATAGCCATTCTTCATAATGTGCAGAAACTACTGGGTTTATCATTAATGTGCCTGTGTTGCTGTAAGAGGAAAGTAAGTATCTTGAACATACAGACAATCTATTACTGAAAAAAATTAGACTGATTAGCCGTGGTCAGAGCAAAATTAAGTTATTGTGTATCATCACCACTTTGCAGATTTATTTTCAAAGACTTTTCAATCAATTGCTTGGCTACTAGTATTAGGAAGTTAAATAGTTCTTCCAAACATCTCATCATAGACAGAGCTGGAAATAGTTCCACTGGGAAACCCTTTAAGATGAAAGAGTTCCACTCAAGCAACATATATATTTCTATTCATTAGCAATTAACCAAACTGACCAGGTTCATCACCTCTTTCTGCAGAGCTGTGAGGGATTCTGGGTCCATCTGTATCAGTGTGCAGGAAAAATTAAATGTGGTGCAACATTTTCAAATTTAAATGTGGTCAGGTGCTAGAGAGCCCACAGGTACTCTCAGTCCAAAATTAAACCCAGTGCCAGGATCATCTTTCAGTCTCTAGAGCTTACACGTACGGTAGCAGTTCTGATACCAAGGGAAGTTTCTCTCTTCAGAGTACTAACATAAAAGCACATCTACTATATGAATATTTTAGCTATTGCTAGGCTTCTGTAGTTCAGCTTGGAAAGTCAGTTTTCTTCTCTCATTAGTGATTAAGTGGGTTTGTGTGAATATTTTATTCCGTAACTTTTGTTAGATTTTTTTGTTTGCGCCAAAATATCTCTTTTTCTCTAGAGAACAAAGATGATAGATTTTCTGGCCATATGGCTGCAGCAAAGTGGTTTCCCTGGCAACTGTAACCTACAGAACTCCTTAAAACTTTTTTTCCTTTGTGGATTTTTAAGCGGTTTGATTTCAGGATCTTGTCATCTTCTCCAAAATCATTGCAGCTGTGAAACAGAGGTTAACCATGGAGGCCTCTGAGTGTGCTACGGCCCTGGGTGCCTTCAAGAATCTGCCTTCATTTGCAGTGATCTGAAGGTATTCCCTCCCTGTGGATTTTGGCTCGATTTCCAGGTTGTTTAGCATATTCTTCTTGGGGTTAGTGTGGTAGTCTTCACATAAGCACTGCTAAAAGGTGTCCAGTATGATTTAGACAAACCAGACAAACACAAAACCAGTGAAAGATGAAACATGAAGCCAATGGGGCTGTACAAAGCATCCTCTTCCTTGGAAAGAGCTTCAAGCAGCTGGCTGGCTTGCATCTTGTCCCAGCACAAGAGCTGGGACCAAGATGAGGGTTTCCTACTTGCCTCTTGTGCCATGCAGAGAGGGGACAGGAGAGGAAAAAGAAAAGCATGTCTTGATAGTTCTTAATTAGAAAATAAATTAAGCAAGCTTGATTGCCCAATAGAAATTACAGAATTTTCTGATACAGCTTCTGAAGCAAATCAACAAACTAGTAAATGCCTGCGCTAAAATCTGTCCCCTTCCATGTTTCAGCAACCCCAGCGAAGTCTTCACTAATAGCAATATCACAGATGTTATTGCAGGAGACTTATCTCAACTGCCATGCATTTGGGCAAACATCCTGCCAGTGTCAAGTAGCAAGGATGAAATGCTAAGTGCTTTTTATGCTTGGTAATCCAGATGGAGCTATTGGTTGTGTATGTTGTATGTCTGACAGCCATCACACTGATTTTTTTCTTCTGATGGTTTTCTTCTTTTTGATCTTGTTTTGAAGGTAATCGAGCAAATTATCAACCATTTTGTAGTAATAGCACAAAATTAGTTTCAAGAACAAATTAAGTTTGCTATGATTATCAGAAAAATCACTGAGAACTGAAGTCCTGCTAAACTTTGTGAGTGTTGAAGGGACCTTGAAAGATAACTCATGGGCTGATAAGCTCAACTTTGATATGACTGAATGCTGGCACGGGTGGTTTTTGTGGAGCCAAGCTGTCCATTTTCAAAAGAAGCTTTGATACTTTGAAAAGGTACCAGGAAAATGCATTTTTCTACTTTGCACATACCATATTAATTCCAGATACTAGTAATTCCATCTATTTCTTCTGTGTATTTATTCTTATCTTTTCCTAGATGAGAGCTAGAAAGATAAGATGCTTCGGGAAATGGGCCAGAGCTCCTGTTCCAAAGCAGTCAAACTACACAATGAGCTTATATATACCTGCATATATACATATACATATGTATATGTGGATATATATATATAATAGAAATGTATATTATTTATATAAATATATATAATTATGTACATATAATTATACTAATATATAATTATATAAATATATAAAAAATATATAAAATATACTTTACCTTTGTTCATTTTTTCCTCTCTTCCATAATCTTTTTGTAATACTGCAATTCTTTTAAGGAGGGCAATTTGGAAACCACCTGAATTAATCAGTAAGTTGTCAAAAACTCATAAGTTGTTCCATTCAAATATTAATAATGTTTTTCAAACTCCTGTTTTCTTTCTGAGTGAAATAAACAACAACAACAAAAATCCAGATTGTCACACTGTAAACAAATCCCACAGGCACACTCATCATTAGGCAGTAAAGCACATAGGACAACAGATGCTGGATCTGAATTTTTCCAGGATAATAAATGTGTTCAGTGTCCCCAAGAAGAAGATTTTAAAGAGTGTTTTCTGCAGAGAGCTACATAATTCATCCTCAAAACCTCTCTGTTTTACACAGTGTGTTAAAAGAAAAAACACAAAAGAATATGGAATAAATAGTCATAATGCACTGCTAAACTAGGGGGACAGTGTTTTAGAAATAACCAAACAGTTTAGCAAAATTAATTACACAGGAATACAAATCACTGCTTCAGCATTTAACTCTTTATTCTATGCTTTTTAATTGGAGTGCTGCTGGGAACACCTGGAGGACATTTTCTCTAGAAAACCTTGAAAGCAGAGTCGTGCATGGGGTTCTGAGCCACACAGTTAATTTTACAGCCAGTACTGGGATATTTGCCTAAGCATTTGAGGTGTCTTTCTCTATAAAAGTAATAGACTGAGTTACCTCTGGAGCATCTTTTACATTATTTTCCTTATCCATTTGTGCATATTATCCTTTTAATTATTTCTCAGATCTGAGTCATTCTGTATTTTCTTATGAGTCAGGACTATCCTAAGAGCTATAAAGAAAGCATCACGTGGTTGTGATTTCTATTAAATAGGAAAATATAACCTTGAGTTATAGTTTAATATAGAGTTGAATTTCAGACAACAGTTCTGCTGTTGCCTAATGTTGTGCTGTGGTGGTGGAGTTGGCCATGAGCAAGCAGCTGATGTGGGATCAGGATCAGCTGTGCATGCCCAGCTGCTTCAGGCTCACTCCCCACAAAATGGCACAAGGAGAATGGCTGTGATCCTCAAGGAGAACACAGCATCCCTACCATGCTGTTTTGCTTTTATCCTTTATCTGTGCATCGTTTCTTGCATTCTTGTGAGATCAGTTGATTAGGATGTCTTATCAGCAATTTCTCGTTTAACTGTTACCAACCCCTAGACAAGATTCATGAATATTAAAGTTCTTTGAACTCAAATAATTTAGAAAGAGTAAAGAAAATGCTAAGTTCCTTCTGGGTGCTGTCAGATTTATTAAATGATATTGTCAAGAGAAGGATTTTCTGGAAAAATGGGCTGAAGGTCCTGAAACTCTAGTTGTTTATGGCAAGTTGTAAAGGGATTTTTCAAAATGACAGCATTTCTCACTCATAGAGAAGGTGTTCCTGTGAAGAAAGCTGAAAGATAAACGTATCGCAGTTTGGATCCACGAGTGTGTATTTACACCTTCTGCAGAAGTGTTCTGATGTTCTGTGCCAGATACTTGTTAGCTGTGTAGTGCAGACTGTGTAGCAAGTTTTCTTATTAATTCAGTTTATATATCAGAGAACATGCATTTCCAGGTCCACTAATACATGCTGATTGCTATTGCTATTATACTACTTACTTTACTTCAGATTTCTCATTTCTTAGCATTTTTGCTATTATTTATCAACCCCGATCAGGTCCCTGTTTAGCCATGCAAGATTGCTGGTGCTCGTTCTTTCTTAGACCAGGATGAGGGATGTTCCTTCACTGTGAAATCCCACATGGAGCTTTTTGCCATGTAGTATGGTGGCTGTTAAAAGAAACTTTCCAGTCGATTGACCGGGGAATGGATGGCTGTGGTATTTTAGCACGGGAATGCTTTCTTGGTACAGAGGTACCCACATTAAGGGCCTGCAGATGTTACAGGATGGGAAGTGTCACTTACATGACTCAGTCCTGCATACCTGTTATCAAAGCATTGTTTATAAAAAGATTCTCAGAACTGAGACAGTACGGCTATTTTAGTGTTTTAAAATTATTTTGCAACTTAACACTGTATCTCTGTGATCTCTCTTCATGATCATCATGGTTTATCTCAAAAACAAACAAAAATCTTTGAATGAAGTGGGCTCCTGGGGAGAGTGGAAAAGCTTTGAACAAAGGTGAGAGCCCCAGCAGAACAGGGCTGTGATCAGCTACCAAAGGTGAGGAAGGGGTATGACAAGGAGGATCAGTCTCCTGTAAATGACATGGCCTCAAACTGTTGGGACCATTTGACAGTGGTCATAAAAGCAGAAAAAGACTACTTTGCTCAAGGAAGCACTGACCCAACACCTCGGTTTCCGTGATGAAAAGTCTAGTTTAGGCTTGTTTATTACAGATTTTGGCAGGTATTCATCACAGTAATTTAGAGGCAGGCTTGGTGCCTTATAAATACTTTGCAGTTTCAAGAGGCAGCTTCTGCAGTGACAGACTTGAAAGATGCAGGGAGCACAGGTGTTGTGCTTGGGGCTGCTCTTAGGTGCAGGAGCTAGACTTCAGGTTCTTTGGCAAAAGGCACTTCCAACTGGAAACGTCCATCTTGATGACAAGTCATATTATAATGCTCCACTCCTGCTGAATTTTTAAAAAATGAATCAACTTTGTATCCAAGTGGTGCTGGGCTATCTGCGTGCTTTGATAGCCTGTGCTTAGCAAAACTAAATGCCAGTGCAGAAGGCAGGGTGAATTTGTCTTTCTCAATACCAGAAAAGGCAGAAAACAACATAAGTAGGGACAGAAACCCCAAATATTATTGACAAGGCAAAGACTTCTCGTTTTATTTTTATTTTTTATTTTTTAAATTTTCTCTCAGAAGCAGACTGAGAGGTCAATGTTCGCCTCTCAGTCCTCCTGAGCCATTTCCTTCCCGGTCGTGTGGTGCCGGCCTAGCGCCGCCGCTGGGGCCGCCTCTTGCGGGGCAGGGCTGAGTCCTGGGGGCTGCTGCTGGCCTTCCTCTTTGGGGCAGGCCGGGGCCCCCCACGGGAACGGTCCCTGCTCTGGGTGGAGGGGCCCGCTGCCGCCGCCTGCCCCGGCTCCTCCTGCGCCTCCTCCTCTGAGGGCACGGTGGCGGCGGTGAGGTTCCCGGGAACCCTGCAAAGGACGCCGGGGAGCTCCTCAGCGGTGAGGCCTGCGGCGCTGGTGGAGCAGCCCGGGCCGGAGGCGGGAAGCCCCTGCTGGGAGGCGGTGGGGCTCGGGGTGGCTGTGGGGCTGTTCTCCTGTCCCCCTCTGGCACCAGTGTCCCTGTGATCCTGCTGCCGGCGGATCTCTGGGCCGTACAGCGCTGCAGCGATGATAATGAGCCTCCTCACAAAGCGCTCCGTGAGGCCTTGGAGACTTGGCTGCAGCTCCCGCAGCAGGACCGCCTGATCGAGCCCGTACTTGCACAGGAAGTTCAGAATGATGGTCAGTCTGGCGTGCATCTCCCACCACCTGTCAACAGAGATCCCCCTGATCTCTTGATGGAGCCACTGAAGCAGGGGCGTGAGGTGTCCTGGATGTTGCTGGAAAAAGGCAGCCCAGATCTCAGGTGGAAAGCTGAGCTCAGGAGGCAGGAGCACCGGCTCTGCAGGCTCCTGCTCGCTCTGCAGGCCATAACCTGAGCGTGCTGTGGGCTGCGGGACAGGACACTCGAGATAATCATCATCCGACCTCACCGAGTATCGGATGGTTCTGATCTTGTGCCCGCACACGGCACATCTGTCCTTCTTTTTTGCCCACCAGAGCGCACAGCCATAGCATAGCTGGTGGAGACAAGGTGTCACATAAGCCGCATCGTCCTGAGCCTGGCCGCAGATCGGACAGATCCAGTCTAATGGCATCTCCATGGCTGCTGGCTGTGCGATGGGCTGGGAGAGCTGAGGACAGGAAGCTGCTCCCCTCACTGGCGCTGCAGCGGGCAGAAGGTGTCACAAACTGCACGAGAGAGAGAGAGAGAGGCTATGGTCGCTTTCTGTTTCCAGGGCAGACAGCAGTGATGCCCCAATAGCAAACCTCCCCAACCCCTGCCCCCCACTGGCCATCCTGGAGCTGTATCGTCTCACCTCTGCTGCTGTGAGCGCACCCTGTGGGGCCCCAGCTGCCTGAGCCCGGCAGGGCTGGGGAAATGCTGGTGATGCTCTGGGATAGGCACCAATAACTGCTGCCAGCAGTCCCACAGCACAACCCAACCAAAGCCTCGTTTCGTGATCCAAGTCTCGCAGACACGCTCAACTGGAGTCCAGGAACGAGTGGATGCTGGTCTCGGCCAGCACTGGAATTTGTATGCTATGGTCACCGAGGCCACAGTCATCTCTCACTGATGTCACAACTCCCTGGTCAGTGACCTCACAGTCCACGGCTGTGTGTATTTGGACACCAGCCTGGGCCTCCATCACCCTCCATTATTCAGTGATTTTTCTTTCTAATGCTGATATCTGGGAAAATAAAAATTGCACGTTCACTTTCTCCACAATAATCCATCTTCTGTGAACTAAGGAGCAAATGCTTTAGTTCCAGGTACCTGTCTGGAAGAGAAGAAGAACTACGTTCCCCATATCACCCTGCCAAGATCTCGCAGTGGTAAGCGTTATGTGCTTACCGTGGTCGAAGCGACCACTGAGTGGCTTGAAACATATGCAGTACCCCATGCTACCGCCCGAAACACCATATTAGGCCTCAAGAAACAAGTTCTCTGGTGACATGGTACCCCAGAGAGAGTCGAATCAGATAATGGGACTCATTTCAAAAATTCCCTTGTAAATACTTGGGCCAAAGATCATGGCATTTAGTGGATTTATCATATCCCCTATCACGCACCAGCTTCTGGTAAAATTGAACGATACAACAGGTTGTTAAAAACCATGTTGAAAGCAATGGGTGGCGGAACATTTAAGCACTGGGAGAAGCATTTGGCCGAAGCCACCTGGTTGGTGAATACTCAAGGATCTATCAATCGTGATGGTCCTGCCAGCTCCCTACATACTGTAAAGGGAGATAAGGTCCCTGTAATACATGTAAAGAACATGCTGGGAAAAGCAGTTTGGGTCCTTCCAGCTTCTGGGAAGGGCAAACCTCTTCGCGGAACTGTTTTTGCCCAGGGACCTGGGTGTACTTGTTTGGTGATGCAGAAAAATGGGGATGTTCATTGTGTGCCACAAGGGAATTTGATGATGGGAGAGCGGAATCAGTAATTCCAAGTATATGTACATGTGTTCAGTGTTGGATAATTGATTATAATTATGTCTGTTTGTATATATTAAGCATGCTGTAATGATGTAGAATAAGGGGTGGAATGTCATGGTTTTATGATTTTTGGTTATCTGTATTCCACATCACAACATCATGCAGTGTACTGGGAGCTAAGGAGCAAATGCTTTAGTTCCGGGTACCTGTCTGGAAGAGAAGAAGAACTACGTTCCCCAAGAGCCTTTTCGAGTACTGTTATCATTCCTGCTCAAGGGAACAGATATAAGGGCGCAGGTCATGTGACTTGTCCCTCTTCTCGTCTCGCCGTGTTCCCTGTCGGATCGGCTCGCTACTGCTGCGCCCGACTGCACGCAAGGCTTCAGTATTAGCGTAAGGCCTTTGGCTCTTGGACAGTCCCAAATAATGAACAGACTTGTTGTCTACAGTAATGCATAATAAAAAGTATACGTGATGGAACCCAGTCAGAGCTGAAGTTCCTAGCAGTGTGCTTGGTCACGATAACCAGCAAAGGATAAAAATAATATGTGTTTAATACTAGGAATTCTCTATTTTGGGTAGCACTAGGGGATCTGTGAAGGACTGAGACATCTTTGTTTTATGCAGAACATCCCTGCATGATGAAAATCTCCTGTCTTTTAAAGGCGTTCTCTTCTGAAGCAGTTCGTTGTCCCTGCTAGCATCTGTCCTCCTCAGGCCCTGTTGTCATCCTCTGAGAACCACACACCTCACGTTCCCAGGCCAGGAAGCAAGCAGTCTGTTACCTTCTCTTCTTTCTTGCCATGAAACCATCATGCTTCTGGCCTTCTTTGCTCATCCCCATGGGTTTCACTGCTGGTGACTGTCTGCAACAGCTTGCAGCAGGAGGACTACGTCCTAGTGAAAGCCGGCAATGAGTGGTGTCCCCCAGGAGTCTGTCTTTAGACCTTACTCTTTGACATCATTATCAGTGACGTAGATGAGGGGGTTCAATGCACCCTCAGCAAGCTTGCAGTCGACACCAAGCTGGTGCAGTTAGTACAACAAAAGGAAGGGATGCTGTCCATCGGTGGCTGAACGAGCTTGGAAGATGGGCGCATGTGAATCCAATGAGGTTTCCCAAGGCCATGTTCAAGATATTGCACTTGGGTCAGGGCAGTTCCATATATGAGTACAGACTGGGAGAAGAACTCCTTGAGAACAGTCCTGCTCAGAAAGACTTAGAGTCCCGATAGATTAAAAAGCTAATGTGAGCGAGCAGTGTGTGCCCGCAGCCCAGAAGGTCAACAGTATCCTGGGCTGCTTCAGGAGAGGAATGACCAGCAGGGTGGAGGAGGGTATTATCCCTCTCTACTCTGCCTTCATGACGTCCCAGCTGGAGTACTGTGTCCAGCTCTGGGGCCCCCAGTAGAGCAGGGATGCAGAAATGTTGGAGCAGGTCCAGAGGAGGGCCACAAAGATGATCAAAGGGCTATGGAGGTAGAAACAGCAACCCCAACTGCCTTGTCAATAAAAAAGACTTTTTTATTAAAACAAATTATTTTTATCTTCTCTTAGAAGCAGACTGAGAGGTCGATGTTCGCCTCCCAGTCTGCCTGAGCCATTTCCTTCCCGGTCGTGTGGTGCCGGCCTAGCGCCGCCGCTGGGGCCGCCTCTTGCGGGGCAGGGCTGAGTCCTGGGGGCTGCTGCTGGCCTTCCTCTTTGGGGCAGGCCGGGGCCCCCCACGGGAACGGTCCCTGCTCTGGGTGGAGGGGCCCGCTGCCGCCGCCTGCCCCGGCTCCTCCTGCGCCTCCTCCTCTGAGGGCACGGTGGCGGCGGTGAGGTTCCCGGGAACCCTGCAAAGGACGCCGGGGAGCTCCTCAGCGGTGAGGCCTGCGGCGCTGGTGGAGCAGCCCGGGCCGGAGGCGGGAAGCCCCTGCTGGGAGGCGGTGGGGCTCGGGGTGGCTGTGGGGCTGTTCTCCTGTCCCCCTCTGGCACCAGTGTCCCTGTGATCCTGCTGCCGGCGGATCTCTGGGCCGTACAGCGCTGCAGCGATGATAATGAGCCTCCTCACAAAGCGCTCCGTGAGGCCTTGGAGACTTGGCTGCAGCTCCCGCAGCAGGACCGCCTGATCGAGCCCGTACTTGCACAGGAAGTTCAGAATGATGGTCAGTCTGGCGTGCATCTCCCACCACCTGTCAACAGAGATCCCCCTGATCTCTTGATGGAGCCACTGAAGCAGGGGCGTGAGGTGTCCTGGATGTTGCTGGAAAAAGGCAGCCCAGATCTCAGGTGGAAAGCTGAGCTCAGGAGGCAGGAGCACCGGCTCTGCAGGCTCCTGCTCGCTCTGCAGGCCATAACCTGAGCGTGCTGTGGGCTGCGGGACAGGACACTCGAGATAATCATCATCCGACCTCACCGAGTATCGGATGGTTCTGATCTTGTGCCCGCACACGGCACATCTGTCCTTCTTTTTTGCCCACCAGAGCGCACAGCCATAGCATAGCTGGTGGAGACAAGGTGTCACATAAGCCGCATCGTCCTGAGCCTGGCCGCAGATCGGACAGATCCAGTCTAATGGCATCTCCATGGCTGCTGGCTGTGCGATGGGCTGGGAGAGCTGAGGACAGGAAGCTGCTCCCCTCACTGGCGCTGCAGCGGGCAGAAGGTGTCACAAACTGCAAGAGAGAGAGAGATGCTGCAATTGCTTTCTGTTCCCAGGGCAGGAAGCTGTGATGCCCCAGTCCCTCAACGGCAAACTCCCCAACCACTGCTCCCCATCAGTCATCTTGGGGCAATGTATTCTCACCTCTGCTGCTGTGAGCGCACCCTGTGGGGCTCCAGCTGCCTGAGCCAGGCAGGGCTGGGGAAATGCTGGTGATGCTCTGGGATAGGCACCAATAACTGCTGCCAGGAGTCCCACAGCACAACGCAATCAAAGCCTCGTTTCGTGATCCAGGTCTCGCAGACACGCTCAACTGGATTCCAGGCACGAGTGTGTACTGGTCTCGGCCAGCACTGAAATGCGAGGCCACAATCATCTCTCGCTGATGTCACAGCCACTCGGTTGATGACTTCACAGTCCATGGCTATGTGTATTCAAGCACCAGCCTGGGCCTCCATCACCCTCCAACATTCAGTGATTTTCCTTTCTAATAGTGATAATTTGGGGAAAATACAAATTGTATGTTCACTTTCTCCACAATAATCCATCTTCTGTGAACTGTTTTGTTTACACTTTCTAAATCTTTTAGGGAGACACTTTATTGTCTGCTCTAGTTTGAATGCAATGCAAATTGTTGACCATCTCTACATCAGGCTTGCTTTTTATATCAAGTGCTCAGATCACAGCAAGTTGTTTGCTCATGCTTTCCTGTATAACATACTGTACAGGACCTGCTTTAGCAGCCGGTTGGACTAAATTATGTTCAGAAGTCCCTTCCAACCCCCATAATTCTGTGATTCTGTGTGACTGTGAAGTTGCTTGAACCTCCCTAGCCTCACTTGGTGTGCTGCTCATGCAGGTGCTGAATCTGGGCTCTGGGAGATGAAAAAGAGGTGCGCTGCTGGGGGAACAAATTAGATCAGAAACAAGCCTTGTGGCTGTCTGGCCTGTGTAAGGATGAGTGTTATTTCTGCCTCTTCAGAATGATGAGCTTGGCAGGTGAGTGCACTTACTCAGTAGAAACATGAAATCTTAGCTTGTTCCATGAAAGTAGCAGAGAGATTAAATCCTCTGTTGTGGATATGAATAGAATAATTTTTTTTTTTACTTCATTTTTATTTCACTTCTGAGACTGTCAACAAAATGTCGCCTCTTTACCTTTTTTTGGTAAAGGGTGCTATAGCAATGGACCTGCATAATCCTTAAAGAAGCTTTGCATCATAAGTAATACTTACCTGGGAGTAAATGCAATGCTTGGTTCAGATTAAACTGACTGTATCTTTAGGAAGATTATACTTTTGAGTGGAGTCGAGTGCTCCATCTTATTTGTCCTTGTACCTGTAGTAGTTTTTTTGCAGACATGAATCTAGAAACCACAAATACAAAGCTCAATACTGAAGCTGAAACAAATGTATATGAAACGGGAAGTAGTATCTCCCTGTTTTGTGAATTTGCCTTGGAAGCCCTTCGAAGGAAACTTCAAATACTTCTTGAATAGTTGCTTTAACTAATGGAAAATTTGGATGTTACCCATGAGCATGGGTAAAGTAGAGAGAATTCATAGACTATGCTTCAAGTGCAGCTCACAATCACCTAAGGAAAAGGTAATTAAGGATCACCTCCTCATTTCATGTAGGCAGCATCTTAACATCAAGCCATCTAGAGTTGTGCTTTTGAAAGTGTGATGAAGATAAACTCACAACAACTACCAAGTATTTTATCTTCTTTTTCACCGCAGTAAAGCTCTGTACAGTGTATTTATAAATTCAAAGTCTTCTATATTCATTCCACTTCTACTGCTACACATACATAAGAGCCAAGGCTAAATTGTCAGAAACGATCTTCACGCTTCCAGGAAATTTGTGTATCGTCCTTGCAGAGAAATTTGGTTGTGCTTTACCACATGATTCTGTGCCACAGTGTAGAACTGCTTGGTTTTGTTGCTGTTTCTTTCTTTTTGGCATCGTCATTTTCTGGAATCATTGTTCAGTAATATCCATTTCTCTAATCATTGTGCTTGGGTATCAAGTCAATATTAGGGATATGGTAACTATCAGAATTAAGCTGTTGCATTTAAATGGTAGTGAAAACAAGCTTTTCAAAAAAATTGTGGCTGATTCAACTGGGTGAAACTGAATGTTTGTATCAGTCGGCAGAATATCAACAAGCTATAAGTCTTCTCTAATGCAGCAACTTCTGGCAGAGGAATGCTGGTGGGAAGGGAAGTGCTCTGGTCTCCGTGTACTGTGCCAAAGGAAAGTTTTAACTTCAGTGCTGTCCAATAGCATGTGTAGAAATGCTCTTGTATGAGAGGAGAGATGTTGGCTCTCTGTTTATTGGTAATTGTTTAAATATTCAGGGCAAACAACCTTACAGAAGGAAAGATAAGGTTTTATTTAAAATAAAATTTAGATAAGCTGAATATTTTAATGCCTGGAGAAATGTCCCAGCGTGAAGTTCAAGAGTGGGGACATTTCAATTTGGACCCTGAACACTGCACAGGCCTATGCTGTTTGTCAAAGCTGGTCCCACAGGCAGATCTGTGAGACCATATCAGAGGCACAAAGCCACATGGATAAGTTATGTCCCTGTGGAAATGAAACTTTTTCTACCTAGAGCAGCTTTTTCTTTTCTAAGGGTATGGACTACAGTATGTAATGCCAGGCTGTGGCAAATCAGAACTCAGCATATTCTTGTGACAGTTGGGATGCTATTTCTAATGACAACAGCTGTCTTCAATTTTCTTGTTTGTTAAAGAAAATTTGTCAATTCTTGTATGTTTGACATAAGATTGACACAGGATTTCTGTTTCTCTGCTATGCTACAGAGCTGCTACATCATAATCATCTAAAGCATTAAGTTATTTGCTAAATCATCGCATTGCTTGTACAGAGAAATTTTTCTGTAGGACGTTTAAAATGTGATTTGAAAGCAGGGTGAAAAGTCAGGGAGGTCCTGCAGTGTGAGCTTAAGGAAAAATGGATAGTAAGGAAAAGAATGATTTTCTATCTTGATACTCATTTTATGTGCTGCCAGCTTCTCTGTCAGTTTGTCACCACAGCTGATGTTTTCTTCTCTTCCATTTACTCGCATATTTAAATTGATCAATATTTGTATTGTGTTAGCTGGCATAATCTTATCATTTGTACGCTTACACAAGGGTAAGTTCCATTTCTTGGTATTGATCCTTATCCTACACTGAGAAGCAAATAAAAGTTGTTCTGTCTGCCAGGGCTGACCTTTAGTGCAATTTACATATCATCTCTGAAAATGGATGGCAGCACAGGGGAAGAGAAAGCAGGAGGTGTTTTTGCCATTTGCTTGTCTCCAAGAAATGTGAATATCCCACTGTGGAAGAGGCAGCAAGCAGAGCAGAAATGGCACAGGCTTCTCTACAGTAAATCTGAGCCTTCCATTGGCATCAGCCTTTGTCTTCAGCCTGTGGATAGGATTTGTTCTGATCCTAAGTTTCCCATGAGAAGAAAAGTCAACATGTCTGACTATTCCTGTCAATCCTACTCTCTCTTCTTTTTTTTCCCTCCACCTTCAGTTTTCTAATTTAGACAATTCATTGCTACATATCTGTTTGTTTGTTTGTTTTTTTTTTCCTGTAGCGCAGAGAAAGTTGTGCACAGGCTATGATATTTAGTTTTCACTGTTTTTTTCTTGTCTTCATCTTACATGAAAACCTTTCACTGCTTGTAAAGTCACACAAGACCCAGTCCTGCTCCCTTGAGTCAATTAATATTTTTGACATTGCCATTGCAAAGTGAGAATCTCACTTGAGTTCCTGTTAGGAATATGATTTATGTAGTAATGTGAGTTTCACTTATTTTAATTGATGATGGTTAAGGAAATAATAAATGTTCTGCATGATGCATTTTTCCTTAAAGATTCCTTTGACTCCAGTGTCCCCTGCAGTTTATTTACTAACAACATCCAAAATACCTCAGACAATGAAGATAAATGTGATGGTTCATCTCCATTTTTAGTTTCTTCTAGCAAATTCTCACTTATCTGAGTAAATGAACAGCTCAGCAGCCACACAAGATTTGTTTATGTTGTTATGGACTGCCTATGTAATCGTTTCCAGCGCCAATGGAAACCAAAAGAAAAAAATGTGCCAAGCTGCAGCTGGAATGCTACAAACAAACCATGACATTTGGTGAGAGTTTAAATTAACATATGTTACAGCAGGCAACAAGGAAACAGCTGGGAAATATGACAGCTGTTATCCATAAATAATGTTACATTATCAGCACCTATATTTATATGGGTTTTTATTGGGTAAAAATGCAAATAAGTATTTCATTACTTAACGTGACTGCACTATAGGAAGAAATCTTGGCTATCTCCAGTGTGCACTTGGCTATTTTCAGCATGCTTCATGTGCTGTACAAGCAGCCTCAGTGCTTACCAAGCTGACATCTGAAAATCCTAAGCTTATGAGCAGTGACTGAAGGTCCACTTTTGGAAAGTGAAGTTCTTCCGGAGCTTCAAAAAAGATTCTCTGCTACTAACACAGAAGTTGAAATGATATTGTTCTCCAGAACTTAAATCATTGGACTAGAGTTTGGTGTATGGTGATATTGTTTTTCTGTTAAGACATCTAAAATTGGGTAGGACTGAAAAATCAGCAACTTTAAAGAGCAAAGGCATCACTGGTTACTCTTTAGCCAATATTTTCTAGCTACTGGTGGTAATTCTTAACTTGTATGGTCCTTTCTTTCTCCCTGATACAGCAAGATAGAAGCTTGGCAATTTTCCTTACAATATCTGTTACACAGATGATGGAAAATAAACTTGAGATAATCCTATAGGCAGCTGTGTAGATAATAATTGGTCCTTTCCAAAACTGACGGCACCTGTAGAATCAGGGCCAGCAAAAACTTGCATTGTGTCAGTTGTGCACTTGTTATCATTCAGTAGTTTGTGGAAATAAGCACTGCCTTCATAAGTACGTCCCCTAGAATTTTAGCATCTAAAGAAAGAGTTCACAATCTTTCTTAGGAAAATAGTAGTTTCTTTGTAAATCTAGATAGTTATTTATTGTAAATACAAAGATTTGTATTGGCAACAGCTTATGCTAAGGAAAATATTCACTGGAAATATCTGGAGCTTAAAAACAAAGAAATGAAAAAGGGTCCTTTTATCATCATCACACTCAGCATATTGCTTTTAAATAGCTCTGTAGTGCAGATAGATACATTAAGAGATCTATTTAATTTAGGCACTTGGCCAAGAACGAGCAATGATGTTGTTTACAGTTTATTAGTACTGAATAAAGTGAAATTGTATTCAGTTTTTACATCTGGAGAAAGCGTAGCCCATAGAAAGGTCAGACTGTACAAGGGCTATCAAGGTTCTACAAATGCAGAAGCTCAGATCCAGGGAACCACAATAAAAGTATTGGTAGAGTATCTAATAGGATTCTGACCTGAATTGTTTATCTGCTCAAAAAATGCTATATCACACCCCTTCCCATGTGAATTATTATATATGTTGACTCTCTTTAGTCTGAACAAAGGCAATGTGAAAATAGGTAGAGGTTGGAAAAAATAATTGTAACTTTAAACCAAAAATTGGCATACCTGACCTAGAATTACTTTCAGTCAATTTGCAATGCCTCATGTGAAGAAAAGTGAGGATCCATTTAAAGTAACCAATTCGTAGCAGCAATGACACAGATTTGCAAAGCTGTACTAAATTACTACAGTTACTGGGGGGGAACAAATTGGGTCATTTGTTGTTGAAGAGAGACTTTTCTAGCTGTAATATTTCTTTCCCCTGCTCTCAGCACAGTGAAAACCAGTTACTAGCCATCCTCACTGTCTTAACACATTCTTTGGAAAAACTGGCAGTATAAGTGGGCACATCTGGGAAACAAGACACTCAGAATAATCTGTCCTTTCTGTTTGAGGTTTTTTTCTTAATTAATCTGTCAGTGTCCTGATAGCAAGAAGTGATAAACACTAATTAACATCTTAATTTGATGGTGACAGAAAAGGCTGCCTGCCCTGCTTTGTCCCAGAGGACCTAATACATATATATGTATAAATTACCTGAGGACTTTCTGTGGGAATTGGGGAGCAGAAATGAAGACAGAACTAAGTATGTTCCAAGTAGTCTCCATCAGGAGGGAGGGAGGGAGTGTTTTCTGAAGAGTAGGGAAGTGAAGCCAATGCTGCAGCACTTGCAGATATATGCAGGATGAGTAATACCAGTTTAATGCTTGCTAAAATAGTCCAGTAAGATTTTGGACAATAATCAAGGTGTGCTGCAGCTCTATGAGGGCATCATTATAGTCCAGAGATTATCATTTTGTAAAGATCTAACATCTTATTTTCTTTGGTTTGAAAATTTGTTGTAAATGGATCGCTGCCATCCATTTCCAAGCCACATGTAGCACTGGTATAGTAAAATTCAAATTTCAAAGGAGAGAAAGTGAAATAATTTGTCTAAGAACGATTTCTTGAATAAAAAATTTGGAGCTTAAATTCTTGAGATGAGTCTTCAGCTTCATGTCGATGACAAACTCTTCTTGTCTTGGTTATTCTTCAAAAGTTTCTAGTAGAAACCTCATAGCAAAATGTTTGTTTTCCTGTGGGACTCCCTTATAGCTGCAGGATCTGAATTTTGACAAAGCACTGGCTTCAACACCAAATAAAGAAGTTAAATATCTAGCCCAAAAGAAATCTGTGTGAAGCAGTTATGAGCAATTGAAAGGGAGAGCATGCCAGAGAACATGGAGCTTAGTCACACAGCCATGGAGGTGTGCTCAAGGTTTTCCGCCAACTAAAATAAACTTGTACAGTGGACTGTTCTGGGAAAATGTTGGCATTGTTTCAGGCTGTAGAAAGAGGCTGTCATAGAAGCATCCATTACTAAGGCTGTGATGTAGTGTTACTTTTGACTGTGTACCCAGAAAAATTACTGTCTAAGCATCACCGATATTACAAGGCACGTCTGTCCTGTGACTTGTAGAGTCTGCAGACATGGGACAGATGGGTTTGTCCTTCGAATCTATATTATATACTCTCAGTTAATCTCTACCTCTCGATGTTCTGATTTCCACTCTGAAATAATAACACTGAATTAGAGGTCAAGTAATGCAACACATTCCAAAATGATCTGCGTTTGTTTTTAAATAAGGAGAGATTGAATATTTGTTCTTGTTCTCTATAGCAACAGAAGGGATCTGAGCATTTTGATGGTAATTAACCTGACTGCAAATGCAAATTAATGATCAAATTGTTTCTTCAGCAGGTATATGTAATCTAAAAGTGATTCTCTAGACAAACAGAAATCAAGGACGTAGTTTCTGTGTCTAGCTGTAGATGTTGAAAAAGAACTGCTCTGAGTTACTCAGGCAAGTCAGAAGAACCAAAGTCATTACAACACTGGGAGGAACTTTTTGCAACACACTGTGAAGAGCATGAAAAAATCCTCTAATGGTAATACATAAGGATATTAGTAAATAAACCTGACTAGAGCAAATGTGAGCACATGTGAGTTTTAGTGCATTGTCTTAAGATATTGAGCTAGTGCTTTGTAACACACTTGCTGTAGGAAATGATGAGACTGTTGTGAAACTGAAGGATGGAAAGCATGTCTTTGAAGTGAAGCAAATGATGTCACCAGTAAGTGATGCTGGTCAGGAGGAAATAGCTTCCCCCAGTACAAGTTCCTGCATTGTGCAGTAGGTGAATGTGAATAAATGTTGTAACTGAATTTCATTCTCTGAAAGTGAGTAACTGTATGATCAGTAGAAGCATTTCTGAAGCTAAAAGGAAATAAAAATATATAGTCAACTGAAAGTAAAAATATTTCTTTCAGAGTAAAGCTAATTACAGGTGGCCATTAAAGATGGTGCAACTATGTGAGGCATGAAGTGTCAAGCATGTTTTTTCTTTTTGGCCTATAAACTAGAGGTAGTTTAATCTCTGGACTGTAGTTTGTATTATTTGTCACACTCTAATTCACAGTGCTCATCTCTGCTGCTTTTTTTGTTCTAGAGTCCTAGACTTGGTCACTGTATCATCTACAAAGAGCATGTTTATTGTATTCCATAGCCTTTGAATAAGGACTGACAGATCCAAGACTTGAAGCAGATTAAAAGTCTCTTGTTCTCTTTGACAGCTCAGCTCTTTCACAAATCAAAAACTCACACAGTACTACCTTGAGTAGATACTAAGTGGTACCTTTAGGATATTACCTGTGACTTAAATATTTATAAAATCAAAAGTGAACACTTTCTGATCCAGATTCACAGATGCATTCACATTCTATGGGCAGTATATATATTGAATCAAACATATTATTAAGTACCAAAATATAATGTTAACTGTTTTGTAACCTGCAAGTAAGTTTATTAAAAGTGGGATAACGTGATGGTAATTCTCTATCCATGATTCGTTTGCCTAAGTACCCATTGCTTTAAATCTTTTCTGTACTTTAACTATTGCATTAATTATGAGGGTTGCTCCAAAAGTAATGCCTCCTCATTTATTATGTTGGCCACAACGTCACAGGTGGATGTTGGTTGTGTGACAGTAGAGATTGAACCTACCCACCAATATCCCATTACATTTTGTTGCTGTGTGACAGATGACAGCAGAGGGGTAGTCTTACAAATTAGCATCTAGCATGGAAGCATGTATGAAGCATAGATGTGGAACTGAATTCCTCCATGTGGAAAAAATGGCACCCACTGACATTTATTGATACTTGCTGGACATTTTTGGAGGCAAAACGTGGATGTGAGTACATTGATGCGGTTGGTGGTGCATTTCAGCAGTGTCCACAGCAATGTGAAAGACAAGCCACATCCTTGGATGGGCATGAACAGCTGTGACATCACAAAATGAAGAGCATATCCATCAGCTCATCCACGCAAATTGCTGAATTACTACCAAGAAACTGTGTACAGAACTGAATATCAGTGCATTGGAAACAATGGTGGCAACAGTGGAACATAAAATTTGCTCCAGGTGTGTCCCATGTATGCTCACTAAATGTGGTGTAGGCAAGTGGTGGGAGGTGGTGGGAGTGTGGAGTCTGCCTGTGAAGCATCAGCTGGAGTTCATGATCTACAGCTCTTGTGAAGAAGCTCTGATTCATGTACAACACTGGATCTTATCCACAGGATTCGTATTTTTTCCTTCTGCAAGTCAAACAATTTTTCACATTTTCTTTGTTTTAAGTTAGAAGAGAATGAGCATGGAGAATAATGAGAGGAAAGAAAGGTCCAAAGAAATGAATGCAAGTTCATAGAATCATGGGACGTTTGGGTTGGAAGGGATCTTTAAGATCATCTAGTTCCGACCCTTCTGCTATAGGCAGGGGCACCTCTCACTAGACCAGGTTTACTGGCCTTGAATGCATCCAGGAAGGGGCAGAATCACCCTGTTGACCTGCTGGTGCAGTCCAGGATATGGTTGGTTTTTGGGCTATAAGCACACATTGCTTGCTCACATTGACTCTTTCATCAACCAGCACCCCCCAAATCCTTCTCCTTAGGGCTGTTCTTAAGCCATTCTTCACCCAACCTGTACCTGTGCTTGGCATTGCCCTGACCCAGGTGCAGGGCTTTGCACTTGGCCTTGCTGAACTTCATGAGGTTGGCATTGGCCCATATCTCAATCCTGTCCAGGTCCCTCTGGACAGCATTCCTTTCCTTTAGTGTGTCAACTGCACCACTCAGCTTGGTGTTGTCTGCAAATTTGCCGAGGGTGCACTCGACTCCACTCTCCATGTCGCCTACAAAGATGTTAAATAACACCAGTCCCAGCAGTGATCACTGAAGAACACCACTTGTCACCGGTCTCCACATGGACATTGTGCCATTGACTGCAACATTCTGAGTGCTACCACCCAGCCAAGTAAAGGACAATATTCAAAAAAAAAAGGCAAAGTGTCTTGTAAACGTATTTTTCTTGTAATATTTTCATTTGAATTACCATGTGAGTGCATGAAAAATAATCCAGGCGGGATAGATATATTAATGAAAAGGAGAATGTTTGTCTCTATACTGACATTTCCCTCATCCAAAGGAACACCAGACTGTTTTCTTCAGGGAGCTGAGTTACTGCATGCACAGTCATGCGTAAGTAGTGCCTAGTGTTTTGGCAAGGAGACAGTAGTACTCCATTTTCTCTCATAATTATGTCATTAACACATCTTGATCTTTTCCTAGCCATGACCTTAAATTTGAGAGTTCCCTTTGGTTTTTGACATTTCTTGTCTTAGAGAGCAAGCACCATTTGAAATGTTAATAGAGAAGGAGAAGCAAGCTATCATTTCGTGCGGTGAAACAGATTACTGATCATGGGCTCTTTATGTGAAATAAGTTTGCTGCTGCCCTTTGGGATAAATGCCATTATAAGTGATGTAGAGATATTCCATGAGTGTTAATAGGATTGTCCAATTACTCTGTCCTCATCTACTGTTAGGTCCACAAACACTAACTCATCTCTATTGTATTCATTACTCTAGCAGTCTACCGTATCAATGCTCTCTTTTTTATTAATTCTTTCATAAACAGAAAGTGGTGAAAATTCAAAAACATCTACAAGCATGTCAGCTTTCTGGGTAACATTCATATGTCCTGAGCAGAGTATGTGTGGAGGATGTTTTGGTGCATATAGTATGACGGAAGAATAAAGTACTGCACATATGCCTTGAAGACTGATAGGGCTGTAGAATCAGATGAGTAGTTCAGCCCATCTCCTTGTGGTTTTGGTCTCAATTTAAAATGAGAGAAGGAGAAAAGGAGATCTTTTGGTGTATTTCATCATAAGGAAGTCTCACTGGAATTGTTTTTGCAACGTGTTGGTCTCTCTGGAGGGCACGTGCATCACACTGAATCTAACCTTCAACACTGAACCTTGGTTAGGGATTAGAGACACCAATCACAAAGGAAGTTGTACAAGAATTTGACTTTACTCCTGTAGACTTTGAAGGCTGTTAAGTAGATTTGATATTGAAGATTAAATTACATATGTGACTTTGCTCTGCTTTTTTTTTTTTCCTTTTTTTTTTCCTTTTTCTTTTTTTTTTTTTTTTCTTCTAAATCTACATGATGGTATAGTAACAACCTGTATTGATTTTCTATGAGTTTCTCAATTATGACAAAAATCAAATCAAATGAAAAAGATCATTCAGATTTCTTCTGTTCCATTCTTCTCATTTTCCCCTCTCCCTTAAGGACAAAATTTCTCAAAGTCAGACTGAAGTTGAATCATATCTTCAAGATTTTCTTATATACAATGACTGCATTACAGGAAGAATTCCAATGTATAACTTGTAAGTTATTGAGGACTAAACCTAAGGTAGAAAATATAGTTAAGCCAATGTGGAGTAAACATGTAAGTATGTTAAGATGTTTTTTATTTTGATTTGAGTATGAGGCTATAATAGTGCATTTATTCAAAACATGACAAGCTACTGTTTCATTACATTTAATCAGCTATATTCTCTTTGACTAGCAGCTTTGATTCTCTGTCTCTCTGTATTTAAAATACCTTTCCACTGAGGAAACCTGATAGCAATGCAGAGGAACAGGAGTGATTCAAGTGGGGGTTGAGCTATCAAGGCAGAAAAGCATCTTGCCAAATGAATGAAGGCACAAGCGGAGCACGTTTCTTTCAAGTTTACTTGATGTCAGAACACACACCTTAAATACAAAGGATCTAACACAGAGGCAACTGAAATCCTATTTTCTGCCATGTTGTTGTAGCATCCGTGCTTTCTATGAGAGCATCTTTCCCTTGCTTAACATATCCATAAAGGTATGGTTTGTCCCTGGGAACAAAAGGGACCCTTCCTATGAGGAAGAGTGAGTAAGGCATGTAGAAAGTAGCTATAATGAAGCCCATCAAACACTGAACATGTATTCTCTTGTTAAACCGAGCTCATCCCATTGTAGGCTGTGTGCTAATGGACCACTAACACTGTGTCAGTGAGATCATTTTCTACTCAGCTATCCATTCTGTCACTGTCCAAATCATGACCCCAATTAGGCAGACTTAGTTTGGTCACAGCACAGGATTTTTCCCACTAGACAGATAATAGAATCTACAATCTGTCTTTCTATGTTTAGCATCCTGAATAAAGGTTCTTCTGTATTGGAAAAGAAATGTTTGAAATAATTTTGGAGTCATATTTACTGTGAAGGAAGAGATGATGTAGATCAGTTTCTCATCATGCTATTAAATACATTTCACATTGCTATCCATTCCCCACAGGTGAATAAATGAAAAGTAGAACAATTAGAAGTGTGGGTGATCATAATTTGAAACTTGTTTCCTTTTCTACCCATTTAAGCATGTCATTTTCCCTTTAGCTCTCATCGTGTCTGATTTACTTAATTACTGCACCATTAGTATCCATTCTTCTCAGTTTCAAAAACCTCCTTGCTAAATTTTTAATGATATTTCTTTAAGGACACAATTTTCCATGTCTTTCAGGATTACTAGATGAAATTGTTGTCGGTAATGATCAAATGAAGAGCACAGTGACCTGCTTGCTACTTATGATTATTATACTTGCTATGGCAACCGCTGCTGATATTTAAGATGCTTATTAATTTCCAGCACTACTTGTGCTTTCCAAACCGTATTACCAAGAAGACCGTAACGTGAGGTACATGGCCACTGATCTGTTCTGGGTTTTCCTGGGCTGCTCTGGGGGGCTTCTCTCAGATCTGGATCTGTCTAGCAGTAGCTGCTTGCATTTTGCTAATGAAGAGAAGTGGTTAGAAAAGAGCCGTGTTTTGTACTACTCTGCTATGAATTAGTCATGTTGGAAAAACTCTTGGCAGTTGCAGGAAGCTGTGTGTTCTGAAGTGCAGGTTACAAGTTGGCTTTGATCAGGCTTTCTTCCTTCCATGTTGCAATTTTACTCTAAGGATGAGTTTCTACATCACTCTGCAATTGCTGTCTGTTTAGTTTATGAGGAAAAGAAACACAAGAAAATATTCTGCACCTGTTTTGTTTAAGCTTATATTTCAGAGGGGAAAAAAAATCAAATCTATTCTAATATTGTGAACTTTGCTACAAAGGACAAATAGTGGTAGTTTTGTAACACTGATGTTCTTGAAAAGGCCTGATCTCAGCCAGTGCTAACTTACTGCATCTCCAGCTGCAGGAGAGTTGTGCTCTTTGGCGACAAGTGAAGAGTGGGGCAGCTCAAACACAGCGTGTTTGCTGGTCCTACTTGTGCCTGGCCTGACCAATACATACGTAAGTATTTCTATAATCTTGTTGTTGCTGACTTGACCAGGTGCCATGTGAAATGTGTAAACTAATACCATTTCCAACCACATTTACTGTGAGGAAGTAGTGAAATTGCCAATTACAATAATAAAAAATGAAAGGGCCACAAGAACTGACAGTGCATTGTGCTGAGATGGCTGTAAGCTGCAGCCTGGTACCTTAGCTTTTTGACAGAGACTGTAATGAGAAGAAACAACATTGCATTGGTTCATCTTTTGTTTTTCTGACTGTAATGAGAATAGGAAATGATGTTAATTTAACCCATTCTTTCTTCTTCTGAAGTATTAATAGTGATGTTCTTCAGAGCTCTTCCCCACTGCTGCCAGTGCCAATCCTCTCCAGTGTTGGAAGAGCTCCTGGCAGCATGCACACCTACTCTCAGAATGGTTTGTATTTAGTGCTCTGCCAACCTAGTGCAACTGACAGATATGTTAGCAAAAAATATCTTTTTCTTGTCAGGCTGAACAGCAGGCTACATTCATTGAATATGTCAAGTATTATAATTCAACGAGAGCTCATTCTCGTGATACAGATGCTAACTACATGGCTCCCATGAGCAGATGCTTATTCAATCCTTCCTCTACGTTAATGCGATACAAAGACAGTTATTCTCCTATTGTTTCTCTGAAACATGATTCACACCTTTTATTTCAAACTATTTTCTGAGAGAGCTCACAAATCAATAAGGATATGAACTAACGTACTATATTTACTTATTTATTTATTTAAGAAACAAATTCTTTTGTGAGCAGAACCTGGTTTTAAAAATCATTATTTCTATGTATTAGTGCTTTATGTCCCCCTAATTGCTTCCCACTGCCAATTTTAACCAGTTTCCTCCAGTTCTCTCATTATTGCTTGCCAATCTCCTTCTTGCAGGAAGACTATCTCCTTCTAGCATCCCTAGTTTATTTAGCTGGACAAATTGCTGCAGCTCGTTCAAGAGCACATGTGTGCTGATTTGCTGGTTGTTATCTCTGAGAATGGGAAAAGATCTTTCCCTCAGCTGAGACAGCAATTTGGATTTCTTTTCAATAATCTACTGTTCTCGTGATATTTGCAGGAGTTTCACACCTCTCAAAGCTATGCCTTTTAAAAAGTGACCATGAAGTTCAAGACTTATTAAAGTAAACAAATATATAGGTGTTCTGCATAGATTTTATTTTATTGGGAATCTGGAGAAAATAGTGAGAGTCCAAATGATTTGGAGGCAGAAAAGAATATATAATGTTACTCTGAGACATTTTTATTGCCCTGAAAATCAAATCAGCCTTAAAATTGCATGACATGATTTTCTTTAGTTGTTTAGTGATGAGGATAAATGTAAAATCAACAACAAAAAAAATTTTGTTGATGAGGAAACTGTAGAATTCATTTTAAGTGAATAGAAATTAAAAGTGTTCACCTTGCATGTATTTGTGAATGTTAACCTCCATAAGAAACATACATAATGTCGTTACACTTAGTACCAGGAAAAGAAACTAAAACAAATGTAGGGGATCACTTTTGGAGAAAAGATTAAAATTCCATCCTCTGACTTAGTGTATCTCAACCAGCGCTTTTACCACTGTACTATGAGAGACTGCAGATGTTTGTTTTTGTCAAGCAGGATGAAGTAATCCTTACGTGAGGTTGCTAAAGATTTTGGAGGAAGGTGGTATGGAACAGGATTCTTTCTTCTGACGTATCTCATACAGTGAATATTGATCTGCCACTCTTGCCCTGAGTTGGCTTTTGCTCTCTGCCTGTTTCTAAGATGTTCCTTGGTTTTCTGTTGTCTTTCTGTCCATTGTTGTCTCTGAGCTACACTTCCATCCTCTGATACCTGCAAGTCCTTCAAAATTTTCTTTTGTAGATATTTTATACATTTTTTTCTTCCTACTCATATTAAATCAGGTCAAGGAAGTATTTCTGCAATAGCTTATTTATTAGTATTAACTTGTTAACCTACTTTTCAGAAATGTGACACATAATGTATGGGTTTTTGACCACAGTGTACTATGTCAGTCCTTCACTGTATTAAAATTTCATATGGATATTATATTCCTAATTGTCTAGGCGCAAAAGAAACACTAATTTCAGGTGAACATAAATTAGTTCAGTGCAAAGAAATCAGAAACATTCACCTTTATTACTTTCAGGAAACCAAAGAAAAAAGATGTACAATACCAGAGATTAAAGCAAGAAACAGATAATGGTGCTACTTAACCTCCTTCCAAAGCAGTTGCTGGATTCAGTTTCCAGTAGGGACTGGTAGGTAAACCAATACAAGGGTATGACTCAAAATAAATGTTTCCAACAAGGCGAAACAAGTGGCTGTTATTCTCAATCCCATTAGATCTAGTGATAGCACTGGGAGCCCTTTCAAAGAAGAAAAAAAATGAAGGGCTATTGCCACAAAATATTATCAAACAGAATGAATCTTTTTTATTGCATGGAAAAGATGAAGTAATCTTCTGAATATACTGTATTAAAAAAAAAAAAAGTGTTCATAGAGTTAAAAATTATGAACTTGGGTTTTCATAAGATTTGAAAGGTCAGGAGAGTAAGCAGATGGCTAGCTGTAGAATTTATTGTGCTTTTAGCAATTGTTTTTATGTTCCAGGTGAAACCTTGCAAGCTGATGAGCCTGTAAAATTCTACAACTCTGCATTTGAGTGAGAATTATGCTCATAATATGCATGTGATTTTAGAGATAAATATATCATCTGTTTATTATCTGCCAAACACTCACAGGATTAGTATTATGAAGTATGTTTTTTACTATTCTGCAACAGTGTGTCTATTTCTTGCCCATTTTGCATTATTGTTTCCATTATGAAAATAGCTCAAATAAGCTAATGATAACAAAGTGATATCCTGTGATAGCCTGGTAATGCCAAGTGACATTCCAGCAACCTTTCTGTACTCAAAAATGACAGAATTTTACAAGGCATGTTAAAAAAAAAAAAGATTATTGCTCATACTTCCTCACATATGACAAGCTATCCTCAACAGATTCAGTATTACCAGGGTCTCAATGCGGTGCCTTGTGAAAAGGTTAACAATGTCAGTGCAGAAGTGTCAAAGCAGGGTTCACCAGCACCTACACAGCCCTACTGCCAGACTGTTACTTCTGTTCTCCCAAGAGCTTTGTAGAAAGCAGCTCCGTCTCTGTAGCCGTGTTGTGTTCCAGTGGGTGACATTTTGTACCTCTATAGATGTATTTCTTCATTGAGTAAAGAGATGTCCAAACACATAAACAGCATCTCAGGCTATGTACCAGAAACAAGCTACTCTCTTGGGCTTGCAGCAATAGCTTGAATATAGGTCAGTACAAGATTGCAGCTAATTTGACTGTTAAGCCGTCATAGCAGGTCCTTCTTATTCTGACTTCAGTGTGTGAAGCCAGAGGGCACATACATGAAGTAGGTGTGGCTCCTGGACCATGACAGCAGTTTCTACCACAGTGTTTATAATGAAATAATGGTAGAAATTTCCTGGTGTCCAATTGGAGTTGAAAAGCATAAATGCTTTGTTTCTATCTTTAAAAACTTCCTAAACATTTTTTCAGAGATAACAAACTCTCTGTGTTTGAATATTCTGTGATAATAAAAAGAGAGTATGGAGTAAATTCCAATGGCTTCTAATTAATTCAACTCTCTGTTGGTTTTGGTCTCCTATCTAAAGAAGACTGACCAGGCATAACAAATGGGACAAATGAGGATGGCCTGGTTAAAACCCTAACTCAGGAAAGAAAAATTAAAAGCTGTATTTTTTCCCTTAGGTGAAGGAAGAGGCGTGCATGCCTCACATGCAGGAGGTCATTTTACAAATCTGTATATATGGTGATGCTTATCTATAGAAGAGATGTATTACACTCTTAACAAATTCAGCTAACACATCGGCCAAGATGGTCTTTAATTTTCCAAGAAGCAGAGCTTTCTCACTGTGGTAACACAATAGAGAATTCTTGTCATTCCAGACTGATGATTGGTTCATGTGCTAGTAAGACTTCTGGTGCTGGGTAGTGGTGGAGGAAGGAGTAGAGACTGTGGGAGGATGGTGTTCTGAAACCACACAGACCGATTTTCAAGAGCTTGGGCCTGTATTCTTGCTGAAATAAAGCATAGCAACTGTAATCTGATAGATCTCAATCAGGCAGAAATGAGGGCAAATGGAAATGGTAGGAGCAATAACTGCAAAATTTGTCTGGTTGAAATCTCCGTCATCTATGCAGATGTAGCACTTTTACCACGGAAGATATTATTTGTTGTTACTGAGAATTGACTGTTGTGCTCACGTTTGGGTTGTGCTGCTGCTATACTAGGTAGGAACCCCATTATGTTTTATTGCACTGTGATTTGAAGTTTGTTACCTAAGATGAATTATGAATAATAATTACCTTTCTGTTCAAGTTTCACTGTTGTTGTACACACAGTTTTAAATCAGATTCAGTCTCAGAACTGGTTCTCTGTTAAATTCAGAATCTAAATGGTTTCTTTTCAAGTAATTCCACCCAAACTCCCTCCCACACCCACGCTTGCCCTTAGCTTAGCACCTCTGTGTTCACTGGAATCGCTGCATAGTTTCTGCACAAAAAAAAAAAAGAGCAGTTAACTAAATGCTAATTAAAAGCAGCATGTCAGTTTATTGTGCACAGTAGGAGCAGTCACAAAAGAACATGAACCTGAATCAACTTTTTATCTTTTTTTCTCTTTTTGCTTAGCAGACCCCAGGAGGGCTGAAGAAAAATCCTATTGGGATAACTCAAATTAAAATCTGAGATGAGCCTAAAAAGCTTCTGTGCAATATTCTGTTAAAACCTCCAAATTTCAATGCAGTATCTGCTCAGCCTGAAAGATAAGTATGCCACAACTTCTGAAACCCAAAATTTGCAAGATATCCCCTTAGTTCCGGTACCAGTTCTTCGGTCTGGGCTTGGTCTTGTGAGGCTTGTTGATGTTACTGAGACCTCAAGGCATCAGCAGCCCACAGACGTGTTCAGTATCCACAATGGCTAGTCCCTACAGGCCTGATCTGAAGTATGTTGCCTGGAATGAGGTTTTATATTTCACTTCAATGGGCTTTAGGTTAAGCCTTAAGATAAGGGTTAGAAACAGATAATGAGGGCAGGATGAAAGGTGGATCAGAGATAGGAGTATGAAGAGAACTAAAATGTCAAGAGGAGAAGCTTGAAGAACTGGAGAAGCTCACCTCACACACACAGAGCTTGTTTATCATCATGGGTTGCCTCTTACTACTTGTGGCCATCAAACTCTACAATAAAGCAAATTGAGATCATTTTCTTGTTGGCAGCATTCAAAAATGTGTCTGTACAAAGCAAGGACAGACTTTCGCTGGTGCAATGGAGTTCTACGCATTTACATCAGCAGGAAGGAGGGATGCATAGAGTTGTAAATACATTTTCAAATGCTCCCAGCAGCACAAGAACGGGAAGTTTTTTCTATTCTTTTAAGTACAAAAGTTCCTTTAGCTGATGTTTGCCATCTTTCATGTTTTTTTGTGAAGTATTTAAAGTCCAAATATTTTCTTAAGGTTGAGTTTGCTTAGTTGTAAAAACCATGAGGTGTGCACATTTTGATTGATCTCCGTATTGTCTTATAATTTTATTGCTTTCAGGAAGCATCCCATCTTGTAGGTCTTTCCCTAGGCCTTCTCACAACTGGATGGCCACCTCCCACATTAGCAGAAATTTTATGCTGGGTTCCAGATAGGATCCAGCATACCACAGGAGGGAAATTTTTTCAACAGCCTCTCTTTACTACTTTAACCCCCACTGACACTGTTTAATCTATCAGATATCAGTATTATATGATAAAAGAGTCCTCATTTTAAAGGAGACTCTGGGTAACAGTGATACCATGAGTTATGCATAAGACAGAGTAATAATTTATGTGAGCAATAATGATTTTACTTGTAAAGTCTTTAAGCAACCAAATACTGTTAGGTTACCCAAATAGATGCATTTAGTAAAGAGCTTATTCTCATTACAATTCATTACAATAACTAACATATTGTTAGTTTTCTTGTCCCTCTAGTTCTCCAGAGAGTATACATCAAGCAAAAGTTTTAAGTCAGTTTTGGCTCAAGCCAAATTCATCAGATGATAAAAACTATTTTTACAAATATATTAACAGCCAGAAGAGGGCTAAGGAGAATCTCCATCGTTTATTGGATGGACAGGAAAGTTATCAGCAAGGATTTATGATTCTATGATAACATGCTGTATTTGGAACAGCACAGAGAGTCCTGTAATCTACATTAACCAATAACAGCCCCCCTCTGGAGGTCTGGAAGACACACTGCCACTATATCTGAAAGGATCCAAGTACTTTCTTTCCACCTTCACCTGGAATTGCAGTAAAATTACAAATGTGGTACTAGGATACGTGTCAGCATGCAAGTAGAGAGCTGACAAGAGTAGCAGATATCGTAGTGTAATGCATTACTACCCATCCTTGTCTTAGCTACCTGTTTTGTCATTTTATACCAGCCATTTTCAGAACATTTGGCTTTCCTTTTCTGGTCTATTGCTTTCCTCTAGCTCTTAATTTCATCTGGCTGAGAAGCAAAATCATATTGTAATAAGAGGCCAAGATATCTTCAGATTTGCCAGTGTCAAGAAATATTTGTAAGCTTTTGGCAGTCAAACCGTGTAAATCCAAGAGATTTGAATTGTTTCAGATACACTCTGGTTATCTTCTTACAAACCCCTAGAGAAGTTACTGGGTTTTCATGCTTTTCTCAAAGCTCATAAGAAGGATAAAGATCTCCAATACTACCAAGTTATTCCCTTAGCTCTAGATTCATCCTTCCAGCTACAGTGACTGTGAATGGGATCATCTTCTAAAAGCTTCTGATTCAGTTTCTTTAGTTTTGAAGACCCCTAGTGTTCAAAAAATGTCTCATTTTGCTCGTGAAATTAGGGATCCCATGATACTGTCATATTCTTTTCTGTCTGATCTCTTCTCTAGCGAAGTACTTTAACATACTAAGAATGCAATAGCTACACTCCATTAAATCTCTGACTTGTTTTGTTCCTCAGTATCTTAGGCTGTGGGCTGTTACTGAATGAATAAAGTATTATTCATTGAATCATTACTGGTCATCTGTGGCATTTTAGCACATTAAGGAATTTCTCCAATTTTGAGACAGCTGTTGTAGCAGGTTGAAAAAATCAATGGATTCTTTCCCATCAGATAGCACAAATCCCTTCATGATACCAGTAGTTTCTCATTGAATGCCAGCAATTTATAATGATTTAGGACCAGAGGAGCAGAAATGAGCTTAACCACTAGTCTGTGATAGAGGTTTGAGAAGACGTCGTGAACTTTTACTCTGAAATCATCAATCTTATCTATCACTATTTATTTCCCTTTTTGTTAGATGGCCCTGAGCAGCACAGATCCGACTTTACTGTATGATTATGCTAAGCTTTCTGTGTGATCTTGTTGGTGAGAAGGCTAATTTCCCACCAGCTTTTATAACCTATTATATTCTATTTCTTTAATACACATGCTGTATAGTCACAAATACAGATCTTCAGGAAGTCGACACATAAGGGTACTAGACCCCTTGTTTCCATCTTATTGTTTTATTGTTTTTCTCACCAGATCTGTACAGTTACTCTGTGCGTGTCCCAGCTCCCTGATGGGACTGAGATGTCTGAAGTGGTTTCAGCTCGGTGGAAATGAAGCGTGAAAACATGAAGTAAGCCCACGTTGTTTTTCACATGCGGTGATTTTCTGTACTTGATACAGAGAGTGTTAGCAACTCAACAGTTATTTTTGGAGTATACTTTCTATTATGAAGCAGAAAATGTTCTAGAATTTCAAAAGCATTTCTAGAGCAATCACTTGAAGTATTAATGCTTAACAGGAACTTAGATAGTCAACATAATGAAAATGTGCCATTGTTACGCTCTGATCACTTTCTCTGAACATTCAGAGTATGTGTAGGCTATTTACTGAACTAAAATCAGGCAGATTGCTATTATCCTGGGATCACTATCTTTGATGGACCCTCGGTATGCGATGGTAAGGTATAGAATAGATACCAAAAATGCTGATAGGATCACTGAGAAAACATACAAATGGAACACTGAACTATGAATGTTCTTCATTAGCCACAATTTTAACTGCATAAACAAATTTCAAACTTTTCATTTTGAGCTAACTGAAGATAAAGTTGTCTGTGTGCTAATACCTACTTAACTGCTTTATCAAATTATTGTAATGAATATCTCAAATATGATATGTATTGAACTTATTTCTTCTAAAATTTCCCTGGAACACATTTAGCACAAGGTACAGGAACTGTGCCAGACTTAGAACCTGCAGATTTTACTCAGTATTATTTCTTGAGCATTTTGCATTACTTTTTATAATGCAGTCTGGTTTAGGAATACTGTCAAGAATTGAATAAAAGCGTTAATAGGTATAAACGACATATAATATTGATGATGAAGTATTTTTTTATTGTTCAGAAAAATTACTCGAGGCTACCCTTTGGGCTTTTTTTGTTGTTGAAAGGATGCACCTCAGAGCCTTTCTGATTTTCTCCTGATGAAAGAGGCTGCAACTACAAAACAGAAAAAAAAATCAAATATCATTCTAGATTAAAAGATCTATGTTAAAATTAGTAACACTTCCCCACAAGTACAGCATGTAACTAGTAGCACATCTGAAAAGTGCAAAGGGGTTTTAGAGACTGTCTGATCCTGTCTTGAATGGTCTGATTGATGCTACTTGCAGACAAGGTGTCGAGGGCTATGAAAGAAGTAATTGCAGAGTTTCTATTTGTCACAATATTCCTTGATGGGATTTCTGATGCCAGTAATTTGTCACAGCAGTTCATTGTCTTGCAGGATGTCAAGCAGAATGGAGATGCCAGAGAGCTGATGATTTGCTTTGGGAACGTCAGTATTAGGACCGTGGGAGCAGATTGATAGCATATATTGGGGTGGCTGAGGAAAGGCTTGTTGTTTTAGGAGAGGATTGGTGGCTGTTTCCATTTTTGCATATGCTGCAATTCCTATATTCATACTGCTGTTCTCCATGAGATCTCAGCTCAAACGTATTTGATTTTGTGCTCTACAGCAAACCTAATGTTATGAACCTACCTAACGTTTGTTAAGCAGCAGGTCTGCTTGAGATTTACAGCCTGCCACAGCATTTTTCCCACAGTTTACAGACCGAGGGGGAAGGCATTTTTCCTTGAGATGCTTCCCCATGCCACTAAAAAGCTATGGCCTCCTATTGACGGGTTATCCATCTGCAGAGGGACTATCTTGGCAGTGTGAACACTGAGCTTGCCCTTAGGGTGCTGGGGCAGGTCCCACTCCAACACATTTGTGATTTCTCCTACTCTTTGGTCTTTTCCTCATCCAGAGAGGGATGCAATGGGAACAATAATATTTTGCTCTTCTCAGTCGTTTTGTATAATGCATTTTCATTAAAAATACCTTAAGGCGTAGGCAGGTCTTCCCTATACAAAGTTATTGCCTAGTTTAGAGAGATCCCAGACTTGGTGCAGAGATTTATGGGGATTCATTCATACAAATAATAAATCATATTCCTGTTTCAGTGATGCTCTGCATGGGTTTAACATTAAAAAATATAAAGGAAAAACTATACAAGGAACTGGAATTGAATTCCTGGCATTTCTCAGAAATTCTACTGTTAGGCCTATTCTATCATTACTGTTCAAACAGACCGTGCATATATAATTGAAAGGAAGGACCGGTGATCTCCTCTGGAGAGAAAGGCAGCTATGCCTCCTGTCATACCAGAGCATAGAAAAACAACTTAATTGTTAGACATGTCAGTGATGGCAAGTCCCAGGCATAAGCTGCTATAATAGCTCTAGAAAGAAAACCCACACAAATGAACATACAGAGAAACTGACTGTCAAAGCACATCTCAGTAAAGTGCCCATGCATGTTCAGGGAGTGTAAATGAAGGCAGAAAAGGAAGAATGCAATGGTAAAAGTAAAAACGGTGTCAAAGATCACGTTGTAGATTGGAGAGCCTTGTGGCCTCTCACTGGGGTATTTGGTGGCTGCCATATGGCCAAAAAAACAGATGAACAGTCAGATAGAAAAGGTCACAAAATCGAGGAAGCAAGATATGGAGACCAACTATTAAATCGTATTCTGTACCTATTTGTTTAATTCTGAACATAAAAATTAAAATACAGAATGAACAAGAATCTGGCCTGAAATATAGGTCCATGTTGGCCTGACAGTTTCAGTACACCATATATAACGTGGATACTTTTATTCTTACCCATGCACATTTTTATTCTCGGGCTGCTCATCTTTATTCTTGGTCTCTGAGGAGGACTGCATGCTAGGCTGGGCTGGCTGCTGACTGAGCAAGTGCACTCGCTCTGCCTTTGCAGCCACTGCTACAGCTCAGGCAGGAGTTCAGGGGGCATCCAGTTTAATCTCGAGGATGGACCTGCAGGTGTTGTATCCTGGTGGCATTAGAAGGCCAGGTAAGGTAGAATGTGGCTGCAATAGTTAGGCAAGAGGAGGTCACTGTCAGAGGATGCCGTATCAGCCAAGTAGTTTTTTGAGAGAAGCTTCAGGGAGAAGGGAGAGCAGAGCAAGCTGAACAACACCACAGAGACAAAATAAAGATTAAAAAAAAAGGGATGGGGGTGGGGGAGAGTAAAAAAAAAAAAAAAAAAACAAGGGTGGCATACAGTGAGATATTATTTAGTGGGCACTGCATCATGAGATGTTACACGAAGGCAGGATAGAGATCAGTGAGCACAGAAAGGGAAAATGTCAAGGTGGCAATAATGAATAATCTCTCCTGAGCAAGGTTGATCTAACAATCTTCAGTAACTAAATTGTTTCTTCACTTACTGCATTTTACCAGGATATAGTAAATAATTTGTCAAATGCCTTTTCAGTAGAATCCGGTGAGTTCTTAGGATAGACAGAAATACAATGGAATTATGATGTCTGATCAGAAAAGGGAGGGTAACACTTTAAAAACATACTAGGGTAATTTTTCTTTCTGCTGTTCATGCAGCATAAAGTAATGATTTCTGAAAATACTCTTAGAAGTCACTAACTAGAAAATTTCAAAATACAACGACCTTACAAGCTTATTTTACTGCTTTATATTTCCGGAACAAAGGCCAGATTTTTAGATTGGCTAGAAGTATAAGGCAACTGTTCTCTTTTCTAGAGCTGTGTGCAGACCTCTCCAGTGGGGCTGTCTGTCAGAAAGACACCAATCTGCAGTACCTGCTATGTCCCTGTGGACCTATGTCACTCACAAGTGTTGTGGTCAGTTAGCTAATTCAAAGTAAGCTTAAAAGACATTTCACAGACAATGTCGATGCTTTTAATCACTTTTATTAAACTATTTTTTTTTTCAAAGCTGGTGCTTTAAGGGGTTATTAAATACTTGCATTTAACAGCAAATAGTATTTCTGAGTTTGCATTGTCGGTCAGAGAGAATTAACTTGGTAGACAGGGGTGAAATATTTTTTGCGTGCTTTCTTATTGTACCTCCTCTTTACTCCAAGCTTTTCACATGCCCTGAATGATACCAGAAGTCTTTGCCAAATGCATTTTGGAGAAGGCAGATAAAGGAGGTAATGATGTCACTATGATGGATCGTTAGTTTTAGTACCAAACTTTATCAGTTCTATATTTTCTGTCATTCACTGCTGGAATCTATAGGTTAAAAAAGTTTGACATACCCAGCAGGTGAGGGAAAGTTTTAAAACAGGCCACCATGTACTGTAGCACCATCTCAGCAGGCACTGATAAAGCTGAATGATCTTATCTATAAATCATACTACAGCTTGGCACAACTCACTTCTCCCTTGAATGCCTTATGAGTGGTTTTCCTATTAGAAACAAAGCCAAAATGTATTTATCAGAAACAACTGGAGTCTGGAAGAAGTATGTATATATAATCAGGTGGACAAGTGTGAATCTCATGCTATTGAGGTGAGATTAAAAATCACTGTGTGAGCTGGCATGTAGGAAGATGTGGTGCTGGGAGTAGAAGGCACACTGGTGGCAGCAGCAGAAGACAGGACAGGCTGGCTGCAGCAGCCTGTGCTTTAGTGGATGAGGCTTTGAAAGGACACAAGTTAGCAGTGGGATAGACTTGGCAAGATTTTTGTCAACAGAGAGCTGAAAATACAAGTGGTACTGAGCAAGACTCTGTTGGAGGTCATCTGAAATGCGTCTCAAGGAAATGCATGGATTTCTTAGAGACAAGGGCTTCATCCTGGCAGTGGGGGGTTTAATCTGCTAAGGGATGCAATTCTTCTCTGGGAAATAAAGGTACTTTGTGCTGGCAGTAGCTTCTCTGGTGACAGGCAATGCAGGTGGGAGGCCAGCCACAAACACACTTAATGCACAGAATTAGATATACATTTTCCTGGCTAGTAGAAAGTTCAGAGCAGCCTCCTGCCTGGACTAACATGGGCAGCCATGCAATTAGTGTGGGCCATGATCAGTTCATGAATGCACTTACACAAGGTGGTTTTCTGAAGGAGCAGAGAACTCACCTAGGTGAATCAAGGCCCTACAGCAGGTAAAGGCTGTCACGTCAGATATGTTCCTATATGCTGACACTATGCTGTGTATGATGGAGTTTGTAGCGACTATAAGTTTTTCCTCAGCTTAATGAACTACAAATGCCACTGTTTCCTTCTTACCTTGTGTGTCCTTGTTCACTATGTAAAATATTTGCTGCCTGCTAGTTTGACCTGTCGAACATTTTATCAAACATTAAACATCCTCCAATCTTAGACTACAGTATTATTACACAATTATTTCCCTTCTCATTTCCCTTAAGCACAGTCCTCTACATTCCAAAAAGTACTCTGTTTGTTCAGTAATTGACTGTATTTCATCTAAAACAATGATATTTTGTTTTCCATTCAAGGTGAGCTTTCAGGTTGCCATTTAGAAAGATGTGTTTTGGCAAGTCTCTATTAAGCTACTTTATATTCTCACTCATCCTTCAGCTGGGAGAGAAGGCAGCATAGTTCCTAAGTATATGCCTCCTGAACCATCTTGTTCAGCCCCAACTCCTTTATTCCACTTTCTGTTGGTGTTGTCCACAATACGTTAGTTTATATGCTGGCTGATGGGAGGTACTTTACCCAGCACTCTTGGTCTCTTATATTTTATCCTGAAACTCTCTCTCCAAGCTTTACCAGCTCCATTACAGGCTCCAGAAATACTACCCACACAGTACTGCTGCCTGTGAGTGATACTGTCTGCAGACATACTTCTTTCCACACACATTCATTTGCAGACTGCTCCTTTGATGACTGTTGTCAAATATTGTCACCTTGTCCAAAGGCATGGCATCAGAAGGAAGGGTGTGTGTCTTTTTTTCCCCTTTTTTCTTTTAAAATTAATTGCATTCCGTTTGCATCAGCGCATACATAATAAGAAAGGCCAGCCTTCTCTTTGGAAATACCTTATTTACCCTGGAAAATGACTGAAGATATTCATAGTAAAGGCAGTAGCTAATCAAGAAACTTAATGCAGCAGTAATACGGAAGTTATTTATTTTTTTATCATACCTTTGTGAAATTGCATTTTTATGAATTCTGAGTTTTTCGTAAGTGTGTGAATGCAAATCAGACAAACTATTTCTTTATATACAAAACATACAAAAATATTTTCCGTAAAATTTCTGCTCAAGGCAGGGAAACCTAATCTTGACTTTTCCAGATTTCTGAGGAATTTAACATGACCAAAAATGATGTTAAGGTATCAGGACTATTCCTGTGCACTGTAACTATGGAGATGCTTTTCTGAAGCTCATTCTATGATGTGTAGGAACCAGCAAAATATTAGGTAAATCCTTGTGTTAAATGGTGCTTTTAATCACGCTGAGTTTTACTGATTTCTTTTCAGTATCCATGAGATATGCAGTGATTTTTGACAGACCAATAACTTAATATTCCAATCCATATCTTACTTTAGATTTTGCTTCTGTCCTTTGCGCAAAAATATTGTATACTATTGAAATTTATCACCTTGGGTGAACTCTGGAAGGCTTAGGTGAGGGCGTACTGTTCTTAGTGCTTTTTAATATTGCTTTGGAAAAAGTGCTCTGATTGCTGTCCAGTACACACACATATTTAAGCAGCTCTTACTAGGTTTCTGGGTAAGTGAATATATTCACCACTGTAAGAGAAACAAGTAATGTAAGCAAGAGAGTACCTTAGAGGAAAAGGTGAGAAAAAAGAAAGCTAAGATTATGGACAATGAGAAAAACAGGGATGAGTGTATCTGACTGTTCATAGTACAGGTGATAAACTTCAGTTAAGTATGACATAAAGAGAAAGGAAAAAAAAATCAAGGCTAAGGTACACAAAGTGAATCTGTTGTTTATCCCAAAGTGACAATTTCAACTCTTGATTACTGTTGACATTCAAGCTATAGATAGATAAAGCTCAATTACAGAAAAGCATTATAACAATCTCCAAAGCTGGTGAGGGGTTTGGAGCACAGTCCTTATGAGGAGTGACTGAAGGAGATGGGATTGTTCAGTCTGGAGAAGAGAAGGCTCAGGGAAGACCTTATTGCTCTCTATAACTACCTGAAGGGAGGTTGTAGTGAGCTGAGGGTTGGCCTCTTCTCTCGTGTAACTAGTGATAAGACTAGAGGGAATGGCTTCAAGCTATACCAGGGGAGGTTCAGACTAGATGTTAGGAAATACTACTCTGAAGGAGTGGTCAGGCACTGGAATGGGCTGCCCAGGGAGGTGGTGGAGTCTCTAACCTTGGAGGTAGTCAAGGAATGTTTGGATGTTGTGTTGAGGGACATAGTTTAGTGAGAACCATTGGTGATGGGTGGATGGTTGGACTGGGTGATCCTGTGGGTCTTTTCCAACTTTAGTGATTCTATGATTCTGTATACTTTTTAAAAAATATGAAAGTCTGATTATGGTGTGTTATCTAGAAGAAAGAACAACAACTAAATACTTTAAGCACTGAAGCAAATTATAAGTTCTTATTAGAAAATGATTTACAGAGAAAAGGGTCTAATTCAGAAAGGATGGATTTGCGAACAGTTGAAGATAGCAACTCTAATTCAATTGCAGTTCTTTCAGCAGGCAGGGGATGTGGCTGGGATGACAGAAGCATCTCTTTGAAAATCATTCCTGTCAGGCTCAGACCCTTAGCCAGTAGAGGAGACAAAAACATGAGTTATTAACCAAGACTTGAAGCTCTTGCACTAAACTACAAGTAATAAGATGTCCTTCCGGAAGGGTGAATTGGGACAGTTTTACAGAAGGAAGTTAAACAGATGGTAAGCACGTCCCACAGCATCAGCTGGACACTACCAGCAGTGCAGTGCTTTGGTAGGAGCTGTGGGAGTTGATACAAAATGTTTCAGTGAATTTCTTAATATCTTGAGGTTTCCAACCAGCTGAGTGTTTGATTAAGGTGACTCACCAATGGTTTTGAATCATAGAATCATATAATTCAAGATGATCTAGTTCCAGCTCCTCCACCCCTTCTGTAAGGGACTTGTTCACCAGATATAAGCACTCCCCATCGCAGATATGGGACTGGAACAAACTGCTTGCCATCCCTCACAGTTCCCAAAAACACCAACCCTGTTTTTGCCATTTTTCCCTCCGCAGAGTGTAAAAACCCACTGCTTGTCACTGAACGCAGTACTAAATGTGCCATGTATTAAATTGTGCAAATGGTTTCCACATCTGTTTTTCTGTAACCCTTAGACCAGACTATGTGACCAATAAATTCGCAGGTTGTCATGCTTACTGGTGAATGACAGAGATTATACGAATGTAGGTGAAAAATGGAGGTGAAGATGACCTGCAGAAGATTCTAAGGGAAAGAATTTCCTTTCTTGGCAAGGTAATAGAAGTTATGAAAGTTGATTCCAGAAAAGAAATGGTCAGGAATATGATGGCCTGATGTCAAATGGGAAATTAAAAAGTAGGAATGCAAGTGATAGTTGTTGAATAAATAAAAGAGTATGTGGCTTACAGATGATGAAAGTGTAATCTATCTCATCAGGAGACTTAACAATAGCTTGGTATTAGCTTTAGAAGATGCTGGACAGATAAAGGCCCAACTTTTGTTCTTCTGCACCACCCAGGGCTGTGTTCTGCGAATGGGATGTGGGGGGATTGTATTGCTGTTCATTGTGGCTCAAAGAGAATCTTGAGAGGTGTTCAGCTCTACACCCCAGTGTACTGCTCTCTCTCACACACAGGCATGACCTGAGTCATCTACTGGATGCACTTTGCATTAATAGCACTGTAATTGTTCATGCTTGGGGCAAGGACTGTCGTGGTACTCATAGGTACCGCTACAGAGCAAATAAATCACGGAAATTATGTCTTTGCTCTCTATTCTACACATTTAAAGTACATTTCGCCTCCAGTTCCTAATTTTGGCAGATACTTTTTTCATTATTTCAGATTGATTACATGAGGGATTTGGTAACACTTAGAAATGGTCAACAATTGTGAATATCTCTGTCTAAGAAAAATTACATTTTGGAACTTAATTAGCATCATGGAGTGATATACATTTAAATTAATGCCTACCTTCTTAAAGAGGTGTCTTGGAGGGGGGAAGGGAGGAATTTTCTGAGACTAGACTTGAAAATGAAATGAATGACTAATGGATAACTAAGAAGTCATTGCGTGTTTTTTATGCAGGGCTTTCTCTGACCTATTTTCAGGCTGTATCCAAAATAGCTGTTTCCAGTCTCATTTTTCACATAAATTGAAAATATATATGTATTTTGTTGTTGTTGTTGATGGTGGGTTTTTTTGTTTGTTTGTTTTGTTATAATTTTAGTCAGAATTTCAATGTTTTGGATTTTCAATGTGTTTGTAATACCTTTCTGAATGACACTGAACAAAAGCAATTACTTGTCTGGTGTGGCAAGAGCTGCCCATGTTGCCACCCTGTAGCAGCTAGTGAATTGCTACCAGTGTTAGAAATATTCTGCCAATTTGTCCTAACTAAGCAGCTGAGTGATTATAGACTAGTTTGTAAATGTGCCTCAGTATGTGTAGTACAATGGTTAAGGCAGAAACCATCTCTGTGATTTAGCCACTTGTCACAAATTACTGCCATATTTGTTAATTGAATAATACTGGAATTCAGAGCTAATAGTAATATAAATATTGGTCAGTTTAATTTATATCAACATTGATTTAGACCATGCTAGTAGCTTAAATGTTGTACAAATTCATTTATTAAGTCAATATTTACAGTATGAAGGCAATCTCCAAACCCTGTAAATGTCCAATTATTTAATATTAATATCCATACCCGCAAATGAAGTCAATTTTGCATCTTCCAAAATTATGAAATACAGTCTGTTTTCATACAGAGGATGGATGAACCAAATATAAGCCTGCAAAAACTTTTATGTTGTGGTAATAAAACTCTTTAAAATGCTAGTTTTACGAAGTAAGCTCTGACACAAGCCTTACTATAGAGATACAAATGGGAACACTAATCCAAATATTCTTGTTCGATTTGCCACCCAATGGATGCAGCAGGGAGATGAAGTGCTGCCTTTTCAGACAGGTGAATCTTCCATCAAGATAATTTCATATGCTCATGTATGTCTCATAAAGGATTATATTGTTAGGTTCACACTTGTATTTTGAAACCCCTGAAGTGTGCAATACTTACATGAACTAAAACAGCTTCCAGTCTTTATCTCCCCCATCAAATCGTCTTTCCGTAATAGACAGAGCTCTGCTCTCTGCCCTTTTCAGTATGTTTACCAGCTTGAATCTCTCATTCGAAATCATTTTATTCCAGACACTTTAAGATTCCTTTTCGGGTTGATTGTAATTTCCTCCTCCCACTTTCCTTCTTGAGCAAAATCAGACATTCATTAATCAGTCTATTTTTGTTTTAAATCCATTCTACCAAAGACTGGACCATCTGAGGGCAACCTCTTATCAGAAATTATAAGCTATCTGTTGCATGAAACAATCATTTAAATGATGCCTCTGTAATCTCAGTTCCTAGTCAATTTTAGAGACGATGGCAGACAGAACTATTATCAGTGTAACTGACTGGGAGAAATAAAGGGAAATGCAGATGTTTTCTTGTTGACAAGAGTAAGCTGAGAGCAGGCACTGAGAGCTGATGACTGATATGGGCAATATTTGGGAGGAGAGAGAATGGAAGTGTGACAAATATGACATTTTTACTACTTGTTAATGAGGACATCTCTCTAGTCTTCTTACTCTGTCTTGAAGGATTTCTTCATGATGCTGGAAGAGATCTGGAGGCAGAGATTGCACCTCTGCAATCGCTGGCAGTGACAAAGGGAGTGGCCAAGAGCAGTCTGTGCACACAAATAAGTGCACTTACAAGATAAGGCAGCCCATTTACAGGAACATATGGAGAATAAGATGGGAGGGCTGGCTGTGATCCTTTCTCTTGCAAGTGCTTCAGCAGTTGCAACCCATTCTCTTGTTTTAAATGACACAAGACCATGCCAGCAAATATTATCTCAGATGCCATAATAGTCTTTATGTCAGTCATTAAAGAGTTGTATTTACTGCATTCAGTTCAAGTTCAGCAGTAATGAAAGATGGCGAGATGGAAGGGATAATTTTTATCATTTTTGAATGAACAGATTGAGTAACTGAGGTCATTTTAAGCTATTCATACTTACATTTGATAACATTGCCATCTGATAGCACTTTCATTGTGAAAAAGAGGTCGAGGAAAAGAAGTTTGATTCTAGGCAGCATGTTTTAATTTTTTGTGGCCACTGTTATTTTCGCAGTTGTTCAATATATTTGAAGAGCTGCATTGATTCCTTGAGATGGGAAAAAAGGAGAGAAATTGCCTAAGAAATACTGTTTTAATCTTTGCGGTTGGCTCTTTCCTGTAACTATCGGGTTAGACAATCCACCAATGACAAATAATTTGCCATCTGCACAACTGTATTACCAGATTTTTGAGTTCCATTATGAATAGGTTCATTTTGGGTTTTAGAAAGTAAGAAATGCTGAGACAAGTTGCCTAGAAAAAATTATTATTTCATCCTCTTTTTAATGAATTCACACTAGATAAAGGACAATTCATACAAGTCATTGAAGTGTTTGTTTTTTCATGTTTGTGTAAAGGACTGATGTAAAACATTTTCTGACTTTCTGGGATATGCTTGGTATGTTTTAAACACTTGCAATAACGTTGACATGAGAAAATTATTCATTAATTCATTTATTAATTTATTTATTAACTTAACAGAGCAAACTAAATACAAAGTGGAAACCTGGACAGTCACACACTTTGGGCATGAGAAAAGCACCATTTTCTTGTCTTGAATAAAAGACAAATGAACCAAACTATCTGCTAGTGAAATATATTTAAAAGAACTTTCTTAAAGTCTGAGTTTGCATGGCTCATTATTTAGAAGTACAATGCTATTTGATAAATTGTAAAGCGGATAACTCAGCTGTAACTGATTTAGCTTCTCTGGCTCAAAAGGAAGGATAATTTTCCTGTTCTTCTTCTGGTTTTGGAGCCTCAATAGAGATTCATGGCTGCTCTTACTTGTATAATCATTTGGGTATACCCATCTCAGAACACAAGGCTAAAAAAAATAGGTTTCTGGTGATGCAGGTCCTCTACCCCTGGCAAAAACAAGAAAAATTGACCGTTGACTTTCCTAGTGTTGTATCCCTAGGTAATTTATGCAATGATGAGTCCTTGTCTGACATGTTAAAGCAGGTTTAAGGCATGATGAGAGAATTATAAAATCATTTGAATCAAAAGATTCTTTAATGAGTGAAATTCTTTTTTGAAATGTTGTTTATTAGTGAGTTTCAGAACAGAGGAACAACTCTTTAATGTCACCCCTGGAGAAGTACCAGTCGTAAAATGCATCTCTTTTCTTATTCTTTTTGATTCAGGCTTATGGTGACTTTTACAGAGTAAGTGAAAAGCAACAATGGGAAGAAGAGTTTGTGAGAATGACTATGCTTTTTCTTTTTTCTTTTTTTTCCTTTCTAATTACAGAACTTATTGAACTCCAGTTCCTTAATTTTTTCAATTAAATCCTTATTTTAAATATGCCAAGAGTTTACATGTAATTCTTCAGTCTGTGAGTGCTTTATGAATAAAAATACGCTGTTATTAACACTGCTTATCATAACTGAATATTTTTCTCACACTGTTTGACACTGGAAATCATAAAAAAGAAAAAGCATCTTTAATGCTAAAGTTGGTTGAGTCTGTGCCAGAAAGTGCTCTGAACCTCAGGAGGAAGGAGCAGATTTTTTAATGTTATTTGAGATATGAATGTCCTTTCAGGCTAAACAAGGATGCATATTTGTGTAACCATTGTAGATTTGCCTCTCACTACCACAATGCAATGTGACAGGGAACATGGAAATTCTCTGTATTAAGAATATTTCTGCTGGCTGTTGATGCTTGTTCTTACTCCATACGTGCATTATATTTTGCATATTGAGATTTGAGTTCACACTTCAAATCCACTGTATAATGCTAAGTGCAGGGCACAACAACTGCATTGACCTCTACTGGATTGATGCCTTAGAGAATTTTGTCCAATAGCTTTCATGCCATATGGCACCAAGTCCAGATTCCTATGGGTGTGAGCAATATCACTGAGATCAGTAGGATTAATTATGAATTTGAAATTATGTGTGTTGGTGTGCAGCATTGAATTGGGACACTCACAGGACAATAAAGCCAGAGCACCACCATCATTGGTGAGAGGAGAGCACTGGACAATGCCCAAGAGCGCTCTACTATTCAGTCCCCCTGGTGTCTGAAGCAAAACATCCCTAAAGCCAAGTGTTAGCTAATAGAGTTTGGGACAGAAAAGTCAGCTAAAGCTATACCCAAGGCTTGTGTGATGTGTAACTTTGAGCCTTGGCTTGCTTGCTTTTATTTCAGAGGTTTTTATTTAACCACTGCTGTTTTTTGGAGAAGTGTGAAGTTAGGATTAAACAACCTGAATTCCAGTGTTCTTTAGTCGACTATTATCACTATTTCTGGTCCTCCTAGTTCAATAACAACCCATTTCTGATGCTCATAAGTTCACCTTAGTTGTGGTTTGAATAACTAGACAGAAGTGCAAATCTGGCACCTTTCCAAGTTTTCAGAGTCTTCCCATTCACCTCCAGGTATGTCTGATAGGATTCCGTGACAAATATTGGTTATTGCAACAAGATCACAATTCTTAGAGTTAAAGATATGGCTTCAGGATATCTAAGATTTTACGTCATGATAAGAGACTGGCTATTTAAGTCTTTATTTTATGAAATACTGCAAAAAATATATATATATATATATCATCTAATAGTAAGATACGACCTTAGAGCTACTCCAAGTACAATTTATTTTAGGATGGCTGTTAAGTGGTCAGTTGATAAAATCATTCTTTTAAGTTTTACAATTGTTCAAAACAATGGTTTTCTTCTCAAAGACTGCCAAGTAAAAAAGTGAATGGCCAAATAAAATTTTGATGTGATCTGCAAAGGAAGCAAGAATTTAAAAACTTTGCTAGTGTCACAGTGAGTGTCTGCAAGGAGGATAGGATCTAATTTTTTGGTGAAATTAACACTTTCTGTCAATAGGAGTACACAAAGTAAATTTCAACATCATTTAATCAATTGCTTTAGTTGGAATAAATGACATTTACTGTCAATACTTGTCACCAATATCGTAATAATACTAAAGGCTATATGTCAAACAATACATTCTATTTGACCTAAGATTTTTCTCCCCGATCCATTTATGGATCCAAAATTTAAGTTAAAAAAAAAAAAAAAAACCAACACAAAACAATAATTAATTTTAAAAAAGAGAAAGTATTTACCCTGACTTTAGCCGAAGCAGTTTTAACCTAAATCAGTGTGCCTAACTCCAAAAGCATGTATTTTAATTGTATTCTCAAATAGGCAACTGCATCTGTAACTGCAAGTTGCTCCCCTTGTCTGTAGTGACAGAAGAACTTCAGGTTCTCTTGTTTGCCTGAATTCAAATTCCTGGAGGAAAAATGACTTTGTTCCATGATCTTTCTGCCAGCTGACACACAAAAAGACTAATGACTTTTCTTTTGCTCCATGGAAATCTAACTGTAATGTGTTAATGGCCTTCATTAGATGTGTCACCTAGCATCCCCTAAACCCATCATGTGCTTACTGTCCTCCCCTCCCACCGAGATGTTTTATCACTCTTCTAATAATACAGAGAGAGACATGATTTTTCAGCAGCAGCACCTGAGATGTCTGCAGGGGGATGGTGAAATGTACTGACATCTCCCAGGTGCTGTGCATCTCCCCTAGCCACCGCTCTTCCTGCTTTCCTCAAATCATTCCACATTTCTTGATATCTCTCTGGAAATATTTGTGAATAGCCTGCTTTCATGCTTGGACTATGTTATATGATTAGTGCTTAATGAGTTCATTATCCTATTTAACATTTCATGGATAATTTGTGTCTATTTAAAAATAAACATGTATATTAAAGGTCTTCATTAATGAGGAGAAAAAAGCAAGTGCTGCAATACATATGTATTGATAGAGTAGGTAATTGCTTAGAACAGGGAAAAAATCCACTCCTCCTCTCCTGCATGTTCTCTAAATGCATAAATGGGCCAGTAAACACAAGCACATAAACACACACGCATATCTATGTTAGCTTGCTTTGTGTCCTTCTTTAAGAAGTGTTACAATTGCTCTTACCACTACAAGGAAATCATGGATTCCAAAGAGAGTACTGGTTTCCTGAGTACTGAGAGCTAACTAGTGATTAAGCCTTAGGTATTCTCAGCTTGAGCATTACGGTCTTTTTCTCACATAGAGACATAGGGAAATATAAAGTACAAGAAATAAAATTGGGTTTTATTTGCATATATTTTGTTTGAAGACTCATTCAGAAAGGACAGATCCTGCTCATAGAGAGGGATGTGTTAAAAAAAGCTTTGAAGTATTTCTGAAGTATATCTACAATGCTTTCAAGGCCTTCCCTAGCACGGTTTTTCTTCTCTATCACTACTGCTTTCTGTTACCTTGCTGTTTCCTTTGCTATCCTTCTCTACCTTGAAAGTAATGATCCCTACAGCGTGCAGGACATAACTGATAACATTATCTCCTGGTAGACATCACATGCCTGGTAAAGAGATTTGTATTTAGCATACAGCACCTGAAATGAATATATTTTCAGCATCCACTTGGCAATATCCTTTAGATTACAGTTTCTTTGCTTGCTTAATGCAGCACTATGCTAGACGAGACTTGTGAATCAGGAACTGTTATAAGATATTTATGTCTAAATCAAAAATAATATTCACCCTAGATGAAATTCCAGTCCCCCACAGAAGCCAAGAAAAATTTGCCTTCAACTTTCCTGTGACTGGAATTTCAATCAGAGTTGTTACAAGAAAAACAATTGAATAGCTTTTGTGGTTATGATTTCAGTCAGAGTCTCCTGCATTTTTATTAAATTAGCACCCAATAACAATAACTTCTGGGAGCATTAGAGGAAAGTAGAAGAAAAGAAGAAGGAAAGGAAATCTTGAAAGGTGAATACTTTTCTTAGGCAGGCTCATGCTCGTCTTTGACAGTGGATGTAGTGGTGTCCCTATCTGCAGAAACCTGAAGAGGCACAAACAATCAGTCTGCTATAATCTGTATCAGAGCAAAATTAATGTTATCCCTTGGGGTTACATATGCACGGGCAATTTGCGATAGCAAGAGCTTATTGGAAAAAACACTCTGACTCTGCCCAGGAATACATTTAGTTCATTATAAAGATAGACAAAGGTATCCTTATCATTCTACTCTAGCAATGGAATGCAGTTCGCAGTCTTTGGAACTGTGGCTTTGTGAGGCTGGAATAAAAAAAGAATAGACCACATGCCTGTGGTGAATGGTCAAGTTAGCGCAGAGCTGTAAAACTAGGGAAAGGAACTGTGTTTGAAAAGAATTATGTTCCAACAATTTTGAATACTGTTTTATACTCAATAGAAAGGAGTATAGAAATTATGACTTTATCTTCTCACTTGAGATAGTTCTGCTAAACCAACACAGGTATAAGAGCAAAGCTCATTTATCAGGATGAGAATTAAGTTCTGCAAACACATAGGAGCCAGAAAAAAAGTATTTATAAACTTGCATGTTGAGTTTGCAATTAGAGACTCAAAAGCTTAGGAGCAGTAGAAATACCTATTTGTACTAAGTGTACCCGGTAAGGCTGTAAAAGAAAGCTACAAGTTCAGAGTCTGGTTTCAGATTTACTTTTCAGAAGTATTTGTAATTTTTCCATTACTACTTTAAATATTAAAGGCCAAGCCAATTCTATTTTGTTGTATTTTCTATTTATATTCATTTTATAATAGAGAAGGAACCACAGAATTGCTACCTTACACTCAATCATCAAAACATTACTGAAATGTATTTTGCAGAAGGAAGTAGAATGCAATTAGCATTGATTAAGAGCATAACTCACAAAACAGCTTAGAACTGGGCTTGCCTCGTTTCTGTTATTCAGATCTTCCTTTAGCTTACGTGGGCACACACTACCTGTTCTCAGCAGCACAGGCAAACAGAATGGCATGACAGTATTGATCACAACAGACATTTTGTGCAATAAAGTTGAGTGAGGAGAAACAACAAATGCAGACAAATATTTCTGAGCTCTGCGGACGGCTGTCAAGAAGCTTTGATCTGCTGCGGTGGAGTCAGTTGGAAAGGGCAGTAGTGGAAGGAAGACCCAAGAAGGCATGGAAGGGACAATGAAGCCTGAGAGTACATTCCTGCTATCCTGATCTCTGTGGGATTATCCCTGAGCTGTGCTTTATCCGGATATGTCTGCTGGAAAAATATCCATCTAGAAGTCACTAAAGCATGCCACTCCTGGGCTATGGCAGCACAAGCTCAGTGAGCATGGTGAGCAAGGTGCCAGTGTTCCAAAAAGTTCCATTTGCAGAACAGAAACAAAATGCACTCAGGCTCCAGCTCCTGAAAGTGCTTGCAAGTTTGCTGTCCAGTTAGCAAATATCTGCCCAAAAGTCAGAAGAAATCAAATGAGACATTTCCAATCAGCTAGCAAATATGGGGAGTCAGGGAGACAACTAGCTTTCAAATATTTAAAACTTCATCTCTAAATGTACTAAATTACTCAGATATTCAGATATCACATTGATAGATAAGGGAGAAGTACTGAACGTAAAAAGAGATCATGTTTTTCTTCATAATTCTGGGTACATTTACAACTGAAATACAGACATCTCTGACAAATATGAGCTAAAACCTTTCACGCAGTAAATGTATTTCAGCTGGAAATGCAGGAATGTTATATCATCTTGCAGCTAGGGTATAAAATCAGAGGAAAAAGAGAACATTTAAACTAGATTTATCCCCTGTGGAGGACTTCATACGGAAATTAGAAGATGATCAGATCTCTGAATGGTAATTTAATAGCTAATTTAAAAGCTTCTCTTGCTTAAATTGTAAAGAAACCACAAGATACATAGTTATGTATTATAAAACACTTACAATAACACAGGCATATGCTAGTGAAGAAAGGACTCCAAAAACAGTTTGAGTTTCATATTAATTTGAATATATAAGATTACCTAAAATGTCAGGTGCACTTAATCATGTCTTAAACTACAAATTAACAGAAAAACAACCTATTGTTCTGGCTTTAGGCAGCTCTGCCTAATCCCCATATGCCACTCTGGGAAGTAATTCCTCATTCAACATCCTGTCTATTAAATTCACCTGCAAATGAAAGAGTGTTGCAGTGCAGCCAGAGACTGGGCAAATTTATCCAGTCTGGGAACTGAACATTCTTTGCCTTCACCTCCCTCTCTTTTACATCCAGGGCTGTAGCTTCAGTGCTTCCTCTGAGCCCTGATGCAGCAAGAGCTCTGCCCTGCTCACTCACGGGCAGGGAAGTGTCAAGCCAAGTAGGTCTGCACCAACATTTGTGCTTTACACTCGAGCCCTAACTGCCTCCTGCTGTTTTTGTCTCTATTATTACCTTTAGGAGGTTTTTATGTATTTCCTTTTATAATAATGTTTCTTGTGCAGAGAGGTCAAAGAAAAACAGAACTATTAAAGTGATTGCACCAGGCACAATAGAATTAAGTAGCACCACATCAAAATTGTGCAGGAAGAATACATTTAACAGTACTCTCTGCTCCATTAAAAAAAGTAATTTCATATTATTTTTAAAATAATCACTGGCCATTTTTTACACTGACTTCTCCAGGCTTACAGATGCTGTTGTGAAATTTGGAGACAGGTTTGATTGTGCAGCTGCAGAGGAAAATGGACTTTGTTAATGGTTGTGATGCACTGCTGCACTCTGACCTCAATCAGATGGACAAGCTCCAAAGGGACTTGACCCTTCTGTGAATTTCTTACAGTGAGCTTTGACATCTTCTGAGAGTTTCTCTCTCTCCTGACACCTGCAAAAGAACAAGGTGTATTCTCTTCTCCAGCACAGAAAAAAAAAAAAAGAGAGAATAAAAAAGAAACAGCAACAACAACAAAAAGAACAGCGATGAGGAGTCAGCTCAATTTCTTCTCCAACTAAATAAGCCTAAAACACTCATGGATTCCCCCACAGGGAAAGCTTCTGACTGATATGTTGAATCAAGACAACACAAAGCTCTTCCAGCTGTCACAGCACAGCAAAAGTACAGGTTCATTTGCCAGAAGCCAGGTTATTCTGTCACTGCTTCCGAATGAGCTAGTTTGCTGATTAATTCAATCCGGTAGCTTCTAAGATGGTTTCACTGAAAATAACTAACTGATATTTATGCAGTCAGCCTCTGTTCTTGTGATTTGAGCACAAATGTTTCATACGTAAGGAAGTTTGAAGCACCTCAGAGCTGCCTTCTGTCAGGGATACATGGACATCGGTGGGACAGTGTGGGACTTCTCCCTGATGGCCACAAGCCCTGGGCTACTGGCCAGGAAGCGTGGATGATTCTCACCCACAAAGGGGAAAAAGCCTCTGGAGCAGGCAGCATAACAGGTCACAGGGCCGATGGGGTTGAACACGCTTATCTTTCAGGGTTTTGTAAGATGCTTTTCTGCATAAAAGAGAAAAGAGGCACGTATTCATGTTAAGGAGTCAACCCAAAGTCCTCTGAAGTGAAAGAAGGTTCCTGAGGGTGACCAGGCATGTTCAGTCTACTCCAGGTTGGGAAGGACAACAACTGTTTTTTTGCATCCCACTCATGGTGGCTTCAGAATGTCTCCTTGCTGCAGCATCCTTTATCAAAGAGGACCACCACCTAATGGGTAATGTGTGACTGCAGTCTTCTCATCCCTTCAGCAAAGGTCTTTTAAAAAACAAAACAAAACCAACCAAACAAACAAACAAAAAAAAACCCTGCCTTTTCTGTATCTTCATACTGTTATGAAAAAACATTTGAGGTCAGAACAACTTTTGAAATCAGACTGAACTTCTAGCCTAAACAGGAGGAAAACTGCCTATCTTACTGACTTTTGTCTGGAAGTCCGTGTTTCACTTAAACAATGAATAGATGTGGAAGTTCTGATTTCTTCCAGAAAATGAAAAATGCTTTTACTCAAAAGTAAAAGGGTATTTTTTACCCAAGTAAAAGGGTATTTTAGTGAAAATCAAAATAGTCCCTTTTTTTTTTTTTTTTTTTTTTTTTTTTTTTTTTTTTTTTAGGAAAAGAATAAAAGACAAAAGAATCTTCCTTGAGGAGAAACATCTTATTATCACGGAGATTTACAGGTTAAAAAAGGTGACCAAAGAGCATGCAGTAACTACTCAACTATGGTTGTCTGCTAATGACAAACATAGAAAGGAAGAAATTTCTATGTTTTCTGATATAAAAGTAAGTATCTCACCATTTTAAGGGGTGATTTCTCAATTGTACTGAGGTCCAAAATTATCAGTTTGATCAATGGTCTAGGTAGATGAAAAATCTGGTCAACCCATTAAATAAGAAAGTTAATAAGAGGAAAGAACCATCTCACAATTCATGAAATAATACAGCGAAGTACAATTTTTCAAGTCTTACTAATTACGTTGGCTATCATACCATTACTGACATAATGTGAAGCTAATAAGCCAAGTAATTAGAATGCACTAGGTCAGAGTTTTCACCTTAATGTGTGAAGGGTAAATGAGAATGAGACATTACAATATTTAGCGTATAGCTAAAACAGTCCAAAAGCAATACAACTGAAAGTTTACTTTTAGAGGGAAAATGTTAATCGAGTTGGCTGTTGTTTGCATTGCCTTACATGCTGGGCCTGATGAAGGTCATTATGGGGCTTTAATCACGTTACAAATGCATCAGAGATGTCTGAGTAGCTGAGTTTCTTGTATGTGAACAACTTGGTGCATTCTGCGGCTGTGCTGAAATTCCTTACAGTCTGAATTGCATTTCTTGCTTACAAGGCATTTATAAATCAAATGCTGCATTGAAAACATCACCAAATACAGATACCCAAATCAGTCCATGTCGAAGAAAAGGATCTGCAATATTCCTGAAAAGAGGAGGGAAAATATTCCTTTTTCTTGTGTTTCTGTTCACCACATTGCCAGACCTTATTCTGTTGTCTTACATTCACACCATCAAACTTTCAGCTACTTTCAAAATAAATATCTGACTACATATAAAATTAAGCTCTGTTTGCTAGCTTTGTCTCAGGGAATAGTGATGATCCATGTTTGACTGTGATGTATGGGGCTACCCGGTACAATGCCATCCAAAGGAGTCATAACCTTTGCTTGATTGTGCCTTGAATGAAACCTCTCTATTTGATCCCAATTTGTCAGTATCAAAGAAAAAGAGAGATAATTGAATGGGTCTGCAACAAATGAGTGGAGAAATACATGGACTGAATGAAAAGGCAATGGAAGGAGTCATTTCAATCCTTATGGCAAAGCAGCAAGAAAAAGACTGCTTCCAAGGTTTTGGATTCAAAAAGTGCCTTTGAAGCTCCCAAATTTCTTCATTTTCCATGTTGTAAGTGATATCAGATGCTAAAAACATTAAAAGCTCTGAGGAATGCACATTCCTACACTTTGCTTAGCAGCATTACTTTGGAGGACATTATGTAAAATTCTGAAAATCACTTCAGATGGGATAGAACCCATGGCACACTTGATCTGCACTGAAATGTAGGCAATGTCACATATTTGAGGATCTGAGAATCTGATCTTGATGGGAATGGGAGTGGAAGACTCCCTTCATCCTACACTCATTTTACAGAGAATGGTGTGTGAGAGGTCCATTTAGGGAATGATCTTATTATAAGCAAGGAAATTATTTTAACAAATGTCCTTCAGATGCAGTCACATAAGAAATAACACTTTAAATGGAAACTGGAGCACACGTAGCAAACAAATCATGATAAGTCAGATCAACCACACCATCTCCACTTTCTGAAAGGAGGAGTGGGTACTAGAACCATGATTTTCCAGAACTCTAAGGAATAAAAGTTAAAGAAAAGCAGCTGTCTTCTCATAGCAGCACTTCCATCCTCGGCACCTTTTTACTCACAGCCTTCCCGTGAGCAGAGGTTGGGTGAGCAGCAGGCAAGGAATGAGAGAAGTGAAGGGAAATCCCCACCTGGATCATATTGACAGGGAGTGTTGGGTGACAGTGGTGGATCATCAGGTCATACATGATTCACAATCCCAACCAGACCTCTCAGTGACCTTCAGGAGCAATTTGCTTTTTCTTGACTTCTAGTCCAGAACTGAACCATGGAATGCTGCTCACCAAAGCAAGTCTTCTTGGCAGCAACAGCTTTTGCTTTTACCTGTTTAGATCCTGCTAAACAAAATGTCAATGAAGTGAATATAAATGAGCATAAAAATAACTTATCATTGACAGACTATACACTCAAATTATAGTTCCTCAATAATTGCTTGACTGATGCATCTAAGCATATATCTTTCATATTCATGCTAATTAATGAGTTGGCACCTCAAGAGATTTAAAAATATGCATTTTCCTTCCCTGGAAATGTTGTGTAAGACCCCAGAGTATTTCCATGTAAAATTCCATCTAATATTTATATTTCATTAAAATATACTTTTTTTTTTTTTTTTTTCCATTTTGGCACAGAATCTATCATGTAATTCCCACAGGTCTTAGCTATGTTCACACAAGGGCATGAATAATTCAGAACATGACTTATGCAGTTCATTTCATTACTGTTTTTTTCTGCAGCACCAACTGTCCACAAACTAAGCGCAAGCTTCTCAGGTGCACTTCCTCCCAAGTGCATGTGTTGCATCTCCCCAGTGAGCAGTGCTGAGCCTGCAAGAGGCTAAAGGAGCTTCGGGGAGGAGATGTTGCACTTTTTTTTTTTTGCTAATCATTTCAGGAGATAACACAGGCTTAGGCTTTTGAATGATGGAGATCAGTGAGCTTCTGTCTTCCTATTGCCTCTCTAAGAGGCTTTGTGATAAGATGCTCAGACATCCATTTTCTATCTTTTTTCACTCGGTGAGATGTCTCAAGCAGATAAAGGACTGAAAAGTGCTCAGATTTCATCTATTCATCCACTCCTGTCCCCCTGCTGTCCAAACATCCTATGTATATCAATGAGAGAAAGCAATGAAAGCCATGATACTGAAATGTTGTAGACTTTGCACTTCTACTTCAGAGGAAAGTTAATTTTCATTACATTACGTGCCTCTGTCACAGATGCAGGTGTGAACATCACCAGAAGACATACATTGTCATCATACAGTTTTTATTTCATCGTACACTGAAATCTGGAGTCAATTATTCACATTTAATATCTGAACTTTAAATAGCTTTAAAGATGATGAAGCATGTGTCCATTGAAATATAAAAGTGGAAATAAAGTTTAAAATTCCAGTAGGCCTCAGAGGCATGAGGGGAAATATCAGATAGTGGAAAGATTTGGCAGAAACTGGAGAAGTAGTGTTTTTGTTTCTAATCTATTCTGGTTTTCAGCAGTTATCCCTTGCTTGATTACTTGGTAGAATTATGATCAGTGTCTAAGCCAGAGAAAAGACAGCTGTCTCATTCATAAAGATATGTTTTATGAAGACAATAAATGATTGTTATTACCCAATCTTATTTTAATGAGATGGACAATGGACAACTGGAAAGAAAAAAGAAAGAAACAAAGAAAAAAGTATATGTGGATCTCCTTTACCTCTTTCCAGTGCATAAAGAAACATAAAAACTTTGAAAAAATGTGAATGTTGCAAGTAAAACAGGATTTCTTTCTGATTAACTGCAGCAGAGGCAGAGCTGTGGAGGAGCTCACTGCTCTGCAGCTTTTTCTAATGCTTGTTCTAATGCCAGTCTGAATTCTTCAAGCTTACAGAAGCAGAGCAGAAATCTGCCAGGACGAGCCTTCCTTCAGGTGCTGAAAGCTTCTTTTTCAAGCCCTTAAGAAAACCTAGAAGAACAGGAGCTGCAGAGAAACAAAGTGCTGGTGAAAGCACTGCCCTTATCATCTCTGCAGTGCTGCTGTCTGGTTGCAGTCAGTGTGCTTGCTGTGGGGAGTAGGGACTCTGCCACCCATCACAGTGCCACTTCTGCTCTGGGACCTGAAACAGCAGGGAGGGCACAGTGCAAGTCAGGATGGAGCTGGCTCCTACCTGGTCTGGAAATCAGTAAAGCAAATGCTTCCACATTATGAACAAGCATCAAAGAATGCTGGAGTCAATACGGAAAAGTCTTATTTTTTGCCACTAATTTTTATTTAAAATTTTATTCCTGAATCTGATAAAGGCTAGATGCTTGACATATGTAGACCATAAACTGCTGACAGCTGATCATCAGCCAAGGCTAAAACATGGCTTCCAAAGTGACAGGTGGGGAGAAGCTTAGAGAACTTGACCTGCCTTAAGCACATCAGCATGTGACATCAGCTCCAGGTTAATAAATGTTCTTTACTGTGAGCATGTGCGAAAGGGCTGCTCAAGTATAAGAAGTTGCCATATGGCACAGCCAGTACACCTGTGGTGTTGCAAAGAATGATGAATCGTATGCTCTAGCAGTTAAATGGTGTCATCTGTTACTTGGGTGAGGGGGGGAGAGACCAACATATAAGCTAGGTAGCACATCTTCTCAAAAGGTTTGAAATAACACACCAAGACTGGACTGCAATGTGCGTGTAAGAGCACATAGCAAGTGGGTGGAGGAGAAAGGAAGATTTAACATGCTTAGTGCTATTTCCATCCTAGCAAACCTACATAGGGATACAGCCTGGAATATTTCAGACCTAAGGTCAGTTTTGACAGTGCTTGCAATTCCAAATTATTTACCACAGAGAGCTGGAATGTAGAAAAATCTGTAACGTAAATTTAGACTAACCAAGAAAAATATGTCTTCCAGGAGTATTTATTTCCACCATATTTTCAAAGCAGCTGAAAAATGAGGCCACAGGCAGCAGGTGCAGCATGGGGCACTGGGTGCGGAATGGCGAGCGCAGTGGATGGCTCACTGGCCACGGTTACAATCTGGCTGCTGGTCACAAGCCAGCGAGCAACAGCTTAAGGGGTGGGCAAAATGTAGCTTTTGTGCTCACTTGGTTTTAATGGTCTGGCATTCATGCAGAAGGCAGCTAAAGGCAAACAGAGGGTAATATACTCCGTGTCATGGCCCTGACTGTGCTTCACCGGTGTTGCAATCTCCATTGGACTGATCTTCAGCCCTGAGCATCACGTTAAGACCTTGACTGGAAGAATAGTCTTACAGTGCATTGCCAAATAATCCCACGATTGAGATTATTAAGGTGTTATATAATACTTCTGCTGGGAAAAGGCTCTTTTGTGGAGGAGCTCCTGGGAGCAGTCTTTTCTCTGCCTTCTTGGGAACCTACACACCAAGGGGAAATAGCTGTGAGATGTTGAAAGGTGTTAGGCAGTTTGCTGTACATCAGCAAATAAGTGGATGCAGATTTTGAAAAAAAAAAAAAGAACTTGTACTACTGGATGCACTTTAATAGTTCACTACTGTCTTGTTAGATTGCACTGTGCAAGCTACACAAAACACTCCAATACTGTGAGTTCAAATACTGCTCCCCAATCAAGGCACAGATTTTTGGCATTGTTATTCTTACAGTGTGCCTTTCACTGGATAAGACATTTTGCAGCATAAGTAGTACAGTCTGCCTCTTTATTTGTTTTCCCTTGACCAGAATACACAAGAGAAAGAAATGAAAAACCACACAGAGTAAAAGACTTGTAAAAATAGATCCTTCTTAACATGGGAAGCATTAATGTGAAATTACAGAGAGAGAGAAAGTGAACTAACAGTACTGTCAGGTAGAATGGTTCTATAATTGGAGGAAAATGTGAGTGAAGTAAGTACAAAATAAAGGTTCAGCAAATAGAATGAACAGGCAACAGTGTCATAGGTGGGAAATAGCAAGTCTGAGTCTACACAACTGACAATAATTTGAGAAGAGGACCAGGGCATTTCCTGAAATCAGAAAAAAATTGCCTGTAGGTAGGATCTGTTCAGCTGAGGATCTTTGTTGATGGCTGCCAAGGTACAGGAGCGAATCAACTGGCTTGAGGGAGGGGTTTCCAGGTGACAACATAGCACAGAGACAGATGAGGTCCCAAGGAATCCCACAGGCACTTCAGGCACAGTAGCAGTCACTCTTAGAGGGAACAAGTAGATTTTGTTGGTGTTTCTCTCACCATTTTCTAGGTTTTCTCTTTCCCCTTGTATTGCGGCATCCAAAACCACAGAAGGGCAAACTGAACAACCAGTGACTCTTCTGGCAAAGCTGCCCAATAGAAAGAAGTACTGTCAAATCACAAAGGAAAAAGTTGGGTGTACTTCCCTTCTTCCTTTGAAATGAGGAGCTGAATTATGAATAAGAACAATGAGTAAAATAACTGTGATTTCTAAATCAATACTAACAGTAATAGGATGTACATTCTTCCTTTTGCATATGTGACTTTCCATTCCCACAACCCAACAAGCCCAGGGCTGCCTGCTAGCCCCTGCTTATCAGCAGCATTGCACCAAGAGGAGGCAGCAGGGGCTGCAGCATGGTTCCACTCTATGGGAGCATCTTTTCATGTTGCAGAGACTTTCTCAAGCATCTAAAAGATGTCCTGTGCAAAGTCATGATGCAATTAAAGCTCTGGGAAGCTCTTTTCTAAAATCTCTGCCATCTCAGATTAGGCAATAGCTAAGATGCTCACCTGGGAGATATAGATTTAAGTTTCCTTGTAGAAGCAAAATGGAGACCTTAATGAAGTGGGGATGATTCCCAGAAGCCACCAATTATCCTCTCTTTTTCCAATCAGAAATTTAGTCTCAGTTCCAAGAATAAAACATCCTTCAAAACTGATGTGTCTGCTCCATGGGTATTTCTGCTTGTGATGAAATGACATCTTCTGAAAGCACTCGGCCACTTCTGCATGTTATGAATTGTTCTGTTGATTTCCAATCAGGAAAAACATTTCACAGTGCTTATGTGTTTGATGAACAGATCAAGATTTTCTTGTTATCTCTTTTTCTGATTCCACCCATTTGTTTTTGTTTTGCTTCAGAATGAAAAACAAAAAGTGAAGCTCTTCTACATCTGTGAATGGTTACCTTCCGTGGTCCCCAGAGGAACTGCAATCAAGCAGTTATGGTGTGAAAGGTGAGGTAAGAGTAATTGCTAGATAACTGTGTCATGTTTCATGGGATGGTGGAGTAATGGCAAGACTGTAGTGCAGTATTTGAAACTCTCAGTGTTCCTCCAAATAGGTACATGAAAATAGCATACTGCGTTAGAATATGACTCTGAACCAAATTCTGGTAAGTTCATCTTAAGTACAGTTTATACAGTTTTTTTTTCTTATTATGTAAGAGACATTATACTTTAACTACGTGTTTTGTAAGAAGATGATCCCAACAGTTGTCGATGCTGAATAGATATGGGTTTTTTTTTCCAAATCTTTTATCAGCTGGTGTGGCCTACCAGGACAAAAGAGTCATTCCTCACAAAACATCTCAAAAATATTTGTAAGCTGAACCATGAAGCTGCATATCTGTAACCCTCCCTTATCTATAAACACAAGTAGAAGTACACTATATTTTTTTATATAGTTTTCAGAAAAAGGGAGATGCCTTGATTAGTTATTTTTTTAGTGAATATTAGTTATTTTCTTGAGTAAGGAGATCTCGCCTCTATCCACCCAGATCATTCTCACCCCTGAGAACAGGAAATGCTCTACTCATTATTCTGTTGTTGCATAAAATGTACCATTATGTGTATTCATGAAAGAAATACAGATTGCTTGTTGTTAAATACTAAAAGATATAAGTTATAATAGAAATGGATCTTTTGAGATGCATGCCAAATGCCAAAGGATTTGTCTAAATACTACAAATGTTGAAATTATGCAACTTAAAACTGTGGGCTTTTTAACAAAAGAAAAAGGGGCTCACTACAGGAATTGTAATTACCTAATGCTGACAATTTAAATGTAACTGCGTGGAAGCTTATAGGAAGATTTTAGCCTGTGGTGTGTGGTGGGAAAAAAACATTGTTTTGAGTTTCACTCTGAAAGTTCCTTCCCTCTATTCCCAGAGAGACTGTAACACACAAATATTTCCTTTTGGTTTGACCTCGATTTCCAAATTTTGCATTAGCAGCCATAAAAAATAGCAAGAAACAAAGTCTTTCAGAATGAGCTGTCTAAGCCTGTGGTAATTAGGATGTTTGCTCTATTTTTTCCCCCAAGAATTACAACCAAATGGATTGCTTTCCCTATAAACATTTCAGAAAACAACCATGGCCTATCTTTTGAAAATTAAAATTTTCAACATTCAGACACCATCTTGGCGTAGGTGCTGAAAGAAAAAACCAGTTATGTCAGGAGCAATGTCAGGACTGTATTAAGGAGACCAAGATACCAGTCTGCCGGCTTTGAGTAGGCTCTGTTGAAAAAATCTCCAGTGGGTTCACCTGAGAAGAACCTGCCATTCCCCAAATCTAAGGCTGTCAGAAGTGAGCTACACCCTCAAGATGGGCTGGAGGCTGCAGTCCTAACTTACAACTCCTAACAAAGAGGTGAGAGTTGCAGTCTTGCCCTTCATGCGTCTCATTCTGGATCAGGCTTAAATTATGAGGAATTGTAATAATCAGGGATTTAGTAACAAAGGGACAGAAGCGTATGCTCATACAGACTTACATGGAAAAGAGGTTTTATTGAAACTCTGAATAGACCGTCACCGTGGTCAAGGAATAGCCAGGAAATGAGAAAAATACATGCCAAATAATGGTTTAAGCATTCAAGGCTGGGCTTTTCTAGTCACTGTTCACAGGATCATTAAAGATCAAAAGTAAATTTATTCATGCCTTTCTATCTCGTATAGTCTATCACTTTCATATTTAAATAGTGACTTCCGTATATGTGTTTGTGTTTACTAGAAACCGAGGTGACTAGCAGAAATCTGATAGTCTTTTTTTATTATTAGGGCTTCTTGAAGCTTAAACTCCTAAATCATATGTGGAAAATATTAAAATAATACTATCAAAGGCTCCGTCTTTTGGAGATTCAGTTCATAAATATGCACTTTGATGGAGGAAATGCAGTCCCTTTTATGCAGTATGAATGTCATCAAGGAGATATTCTCATGCTAATTATTACAGACAATTCATGGCTGAACAGCTCTCAGATAATGTAAAAAATGGCGGGGGCTTATTCCTATGTTCTGCTATTCTGCTAAAACTCCTGTTAACCACTTTTTCACTAGCTCTGCTATTTGCTTGCAACTTCCCATCTCCAGGGAGGAGAAATTCATAGTTCAGAAATACTGGAGTTTTTGTGGGGCCCTAAGAGCACTGAGCAGCCTCCAATGGGACCCCAGCTACCCCCTGAGGTGCAGGAGCTGCATTTCAGCCCTGAGAGCTCCTTTGGAAGTGTAAGTGTGCTTACAACACCTGCCTTCATTTTCAGGGCAGATAGCGATGTTAAGTGATCAACCCATCTCAAGTGGTGGTGATATCTACTGTAAACAATGACTACACTCAGAACATGAAATACCAGTTTTTGACATCTGACAGACACACGTGATGAAATTGGAGGTTTAAGCTGTGATGACCAAACTTAAAAAACAAAGTGCCTATTTTCATGAGCTTTTTTATTGGCATCTCCATGCCATCATTGGTATGAAATCTCAGTGCCCTGAGAAGAAGCTGAGTAAACCATCGTGCCCTCATTGAGCACTGACTCTTATGCTCATAGCCAGAGATGTGAGCATCTTGAGCTAGAAAACAAACAAGAGAGGAAAAGCAGCTTACAGCAGAACAAGTTTAATATATTTTTCCTTTAAAATTTGAGATGAGAAAGGGAGGGGAGAGAAGCATGTGCCAAATTTAAAGTTGACTACCAATGGACATTACTTATGTAATGAACTTCCACTTGCCAGCCCAGTGCACAGAGCTGATTGACCTTGGCTGCAGTACATAGGTATTATTCTCACACAAATCCAGCACTCTTTGGCAGCTTCTGCAACGCTCCAAACAGAAGCAGGCTTGTCAACTTGTAGAATACATTCCTTCTAATTTTTTTTTGTGCCATTTTCTTTCAAGAAGCAAGGAAAAACCAATGCAGGTTTCTGTGTCCATCTTAAAGAATGCTGCAGCAGGGCAAATGTTTTAATTTGCTGCACTGAGAGAGCAGTTGTGCAGCTGAGCAGCATATAGAAAATGTTGTGTAGAAAAGCAGTCACTTCGAATGGATGCTGGAAAAAAATGAATGTAGGTAGTAAAGGAGAAATAACTGAGGTTGAGCATTCTCACAAGGTTGTGACGTTCGCATTTCCTCCGGGTGGGTGCAGATTCTGTTTTCTGAGCCATTTTGCTGTCAGTACATATCCTAAACAGGATTCAAGAAAAGCTGAAATGTGCATAAGTGTGAACCAGAAAATGTCAGGTTTCCAGGTCAGGGAACTTGCAGAAAAATAAATAAGGGGAAAAAATCCTGTTTTTTTCTGCAGAAGGGCATCTGCAATAACTGGCATCTGAAGCAGGGATTAATTACAGCAGAACATTAGTCAGGATTTCACCACTGTGGGCCAGAACACTGTGAAGCTGGTAGAGCCCCATGTTTTCGATGGGATCGCAGCTGGCTTTCAGGGCTCGTCCATTCTGGGAAACCTGAAGCCCAGAACAAAGCTGTCCTCTGCAGCCTGCGCAGAGGGGCCGTGCTCTCTGAAGCTGTGAGTGTGTGGTGATCTGTGAGTGTGGGGTGGCCAAGTCAGGTAGCAGACATAAGGGTATGAGATGTATCCATAGAGAGTTTGTTTTAAAATTGCCTCCCTGGGACAGGGAGACTACTTGATTTTCAAGTTCATTTGTTTGCAAATACACTTCAGGCATGAGCGAGATCTTTTTATTTAAAGCAGATTGATTTCATTTAAAATGGATAAAAATCTCTCTATGCTATATCTTTCATCTTTGTTCAAAAAACATGCATTTTTAATCACCTCTTGTTCTGTGTCCAACAGTGGCTCAAGCATCTAATTCTGTACAGGGTGAATATTTAATTTGCAGTGTGATTCTAGTATTGTTGCAGGCTCACCCAACCCTTAGGCATCGTGGATGTACCCACATGAAGGATCAGAGCTGCCTTTTGTAAGCTAGCTTGGTAGCCTGTTAGTCTGCCACGTTGATACAGGGGATAGAGCAATGGCTCTGAATACAAACCCTGCACAACAAGCTGCTCCTCTAAGTTTTCCCTTAACTTTTGAAGCCTCCAGCTGTCAGCACTTCTTTGTCCTAAGAAACTATAACAGAGGGCACTCCTGAGACACAGACCACACTAATTTATATTTATATATATGCTTCCACTTACTGATGTACTTAGGCTGGCCTTTTTTGGTTTGGTTTGATTTGCTTCTTTCTGCTGGTGGACTGTGCCTTGCTTTTATGTTTTCACCCAACTATAGGGTAAGTGCTTGAAGGAGAAGACAAGATGGGATAGTGGAGGAGGGTATTATGTTTCAGCATCTTCGTCCTTTCAGACTGATCCCATTAGCAGGCCCCCATGGAGAACATTTCCAAATTCAGTCTGGAGAAGCAGGACTTGCTGGGGAGCCCACTGGCAGACTCAGGCGGCAGGGCTTGACCTCATTGGCAGAATGAAGGCAGCTAAGGGACAGCACACTTTGTACTTGTACAGAGTAATTATCTGCATTTGTATGGCAATCAGAAAGGGGTGCCACATGAGAGTGTTTCATAATCTTCCTTCTTTTTAAACTAAAACTTTTTCATTTGCTTTAAAAAATATTATATATAGTATTTCCCTTTCAGCACTTTATAAGCTTCAATTTCTTTTGTGTCTTAATAAGGAAAGCAAAGCCGAGCTGAAGTTTTTAATATATTAAATCAGAAACCTAGACTGGAATGAAAGATAAGAATCCAATAACACCAAAAAGACACGTAGAACAGAATCAGTTGTAAATGATTTATGCAGCAGGATTAGGAGGTTAAGAAGGCAAAATCTTTAATGTTCACTCGTGCAAGAATGTCAAATCACTTGTCTAAATAAGGAGTTTGACTGTCACAGACTTCAAAAGTGGGCATTTTCAGGTAGTGCTATCTGCCTTAATCAAACTTTGATCTAAGTATTTTCCAGGTAGTTAATGGCTAGGATAGTCATTCATCTGAACTTTGAAAATGTGTTTTGTAATCTGCTTTAATAAACAGCTATTAATAAAAGGCATGTTTATGTGGCTCAGCAAGGCCATCTTCCTAGGCTTGCCTGCTTTATCTGCATTTCTGCAGTGTTTGTGCAATGAAAGAGTGTGCCTCTGGTCTGGGGGGATTGTTGCAGGGCTAAACCTCACCTCCATGCTGCCTAATCTAGGGCAAAAGTTGCAGGCAGTTGTCTTGAATGTTGGACAAGGGAGGGATTTCTAGGCACTGAGGAAGGACACGTGCCTGAATGGCTTGGGCTGGAATTTTTAGTTCTGCATGGCACATGGGCTCTGACAGGAAAGCTGTGTTAGTTAACTTCCCAGAAAAATGAAGCCTCCTCCCTGCCAGCAAATGTCACTGAGGGTTTACATCTGTTGCAAACACTGGAGAGCCGAGCATCAAGCCTAGCTGCAGGCAGACAAAAAGCAATACCAAACGTCCTACTCTACTAATAACAACTACTCTATGGATTTGGAATATTTGAGGTGAAAATTAAAACTATGTTACAGCAATTGCATTGTGGCAGGTGCTTTAATTCAGGCCGTTGTTTCATAGTGTTTATTACTGGCTCTAAATACCAGGTCAGAATTTAGGTGGGCCCAACTATGGTATTTTTGCTTGAGCCTTTCAGGATAATGAGCAAAGCTCGGTAGTTTCTCTTCAGAAAACATGGATGTGAAATATCCATAGTTGCTGAGTGTTAGCAGTGATGCAGATCTTCTCTGCAACCTGTGCTGGTGGCACAGCAGGTGTGTGGGGCTGCGCTGCCTGCAGGCGGAGCAGAGGAACGTGCTGGGGCTGAGCGGGGGACGCCAGCAGGGACAGAGGAGGTGGCCGTGCTACCACAACACGGCTTTTGGGAAAAAAAGCAAGGCACGACGAGGCCACATCTCAGCCTTTCTGGTGTGTCTGACAAATTAGCTCGTGACTGCTTCTGTGCGGGACAAGGATGACATCGCCTGGACATTGGTAGTCACTGCAGCTGCCCCCGAGCTCTCAACCCGCTGCCACCACGGGGTCAGCCCCTGTCCCTCCCCCACGCCGGCCTTATAATTGCAGTTATGCCTTTTGTTTCCCAGCGGCGCTTCCCAAAATCTCAGCAGAGAAGTGCCCCGGTGCAGATGATGCTCAGGAGGGCTGTAGCAGGGCTCGGAGCCGTCCTCAAGGCTTGCTGCTGGCCACAGGGCTCGGTGCTGGCCGCAGGCATCTCCCCCCACTTCCCACCTGCAGCCAAACAGATCCCGGAGCTCGGCCAGCAGCTCACCGCCCCGAGAGCAGCCCCTTCAGAGGCGGGGGGCCGCAGCATCGCGGCAGGCAGAGCGCTAATTAAAATGCTCCTCGCCGGCATGTACAGAAAGTTAAGAGACGGAGAGACAAAAATACTGATTTCCGTTTGAAAAATGTTCAAAGCTCACCGTTTTCACAAAAGCTCGGGAAACTCTTGTGAGAGCACAAGCTAGTTAGTCATTAAATTGGTAGTTTATTTGTTTTCTGAGGGAGATGAGATGAAGTGGGGAACGCGGGGGGAACACGTAGGAGTTGAAAGAGCACTCCTGTTATTCACCGTGCAGCCGGGAGCAGAAATAAAGAGGCAATTAGAAGGTCAGAAGCAATAATAATGCGCTGGCAACCCGTGGAAGCTGCAGAGCAGGTGTTTGTTTGCTTGGTGTTTTTCCTGCAAACCATCATTAAAGCTGTGCGACACCACCGGTTTTCATGCCACGATTATTTGCATGCAAATTTGACATCTTCAATGCGAAGACAGATTATATCTTCACTAATTCCGTCCAAGGCAAATTGTAACTATTTCCTTAAGAAAACACTGCTATTCATGAGGAAATTATTGAGCACAAACTGAGTTTTTCATGAATTTAGCCCAGGCAGCCAGACAGAATCATGCTTTTATTATTTACTTCCACTGTATAATCAGCTTTTCATTGGAGATGACAGCTTTCAGCCAAGAAAGTCCAATGTTGTTTTTTTTTTTTTTCCTCGGGAAAACATGACAAAGAGGAGGCAAAAAATGTTGAGCTTTCCCTGGGTCTGAAGAAATCTTCTGGGTTTTGCTGTTTTCTCTACAAATATACATACATGTGCACTGACATATGCTCCCACTGTGTGCAGGCAGGGAGCTCTGACCCCCCTGAGAGCAATGGACCTGCGTCAGTCCAAAGTGGTGAGGTGAAAAGGTATTTGCGGACTTGAAATGGAGAAATCAGGACTGAAAGTTACCCCAGGAAATGCAGAAGCGTGGGGTACATAATAATTGTTGCATTTATATATTTATCACACAGGTGATCATCATTCTCAGGCTTAAAATGGAAGTGGCATGTGGGAAAGGAGCTGCACAGTATCATTCAAGCATTTTCCCTGTTTTGGGGTATATTTCCCCTGATTTGGGGTACATACGACAACCTCGTGCAGCCCCTGGCATGAGTGCTGCTGGCTGGCCCCCTGCAGCAGGAGCATGATGTTCGCAGCTCTGTGCCTTCAGGGTGGCTGTCACAAAGCAACTTTGATTTTCTGAAAATTGAGTCTGGAATTTCTGAGAACTGTGTCCAGTGCAGTAATAGGCCCAGGAAGCCTGTGCTTTCCTTTACTGTGGAGCTGGAGCTACTGGTTCGGGATCATGGTTAAATAGACAGTCATGGTGAACTGTGGGAGGCAAAATCCTTCAGCCGGTCCTCCTGTACAAGTACAGGCCTGCAACAAAATTTGCACATTTTCAAGAGCTGAAAGGGGGAAAAAGAGAGGGAACTGCTGCTGAACTCATTCCTTTCTGTTCTTTTCTGTGACTTCACTCAATGTATTTTCCATGTATTCATTTTAAATTGAGTTTCCCTGCATACTCAAGAAGCATGTGCCACCTTCTCAAAGCTGACAACTTTCAGCTCTCCTTTACCCACACAAAAGAGAAAGATCTCATCCTTGGTCCTTCCATAATGTATCTGGATGCTGAGCCCTGCTGGCCCTTGGCTGAAGCTCTGTGCGTAGAAAACACTGGCGCTAGTAAACATCAGCTACTGCCTCTCCAGAGTCTTTACTTTTGTTTCTATCAAAACAGACAGCAAGGCATCTATCTCACATGCATACTTAAAATGGAAGATGGAAAAATATTAATGTTTCATTGTCTTCATGTTTAAAAGTGAAACCTTTTAAAGTGTCTCTTCAGCAAGGATAAGAGATGTTTTTCTTAACCGCCTAGCAACAAGCTATAGCTGCAATTATTTATATCGAGCATGAAATTCCCTCAGTGCTTCATTTATTCAAAGCTATATTTTTACCAGGTTTTTGTTTTCACAGATGGCTAAGCCAGGACGCTGTCTTTGGCTTAAATATCTACACAAACTTTGGCAGTCCCCACCAACAAATAAAAATAGATTAAAAATAAGTCAACACAAAAAACTTGCAGTTAAACATGCAAAGACCACTAAAGAGCACAGCGATATTTTAAACTAATTTAAAACTATGATTATCTACTAAGAAATTTAATGCAGTTCTGTCACTGCAACATGCTATTAAATAAGCATTTATGGGAACTACCAGTTGTCAAATGACAATTGTAAGCCGGATTTTTTTATCACTTTACAAAAGACACAAGTTCATAATTTGATTCTGACACTTGTTCCGAGTGCTTTGCTCGAGGAAAGTTTGTTATTATTGTTTAAGAAAAGAAAGTTGGGTACTTGCAACAAAAATGTGCACACTCAAACTATCTGATTGCCATGTTTTTTTCTTCCTGCTTCCTCATGGTGAAAAGGGATGGTTTGCCAATGTTGTAATTTTTCACTTAGTTCAGAAAAGGCACCCAGTGCTGCTCTCAGTAGACCTGTCTGGGTATACATGGGGAGAAAATTCTGCCCTTGGGGCACAGAAATCACCCACTTCAGTATCTTTTGCAGTCCCACAAGTGTTCTGAGCCCAGGCATTACGACACCAAGGCATCTGCCCTGGAAACAAGAGCCTTTGTATTCAGACCAAATTAGAATCCATTCATTTTTCACAGCATTTGCTGTTTGAAATGGTAATTCTGAAAGTAAGTAAAAGTCCCAGCTATTTCAAAGAATGAATTTGGGTGCAATATTATTTTGTGCTTGGGAACCATAATTAAATTGATTGCTCCCTTCCCTCTGGAACAAGTATTGCATTCCGAAGAGTCTATGGTCTCCATTTGCTTCAACAGTAATGTGTTTTCCTACTATTTTCTAAACAGTATGTAGTGTTTTGATGTAGATGCCTTTTTTTCATTGGACTTACTCAGCTTTCTACCAAAATATTCTGGGTTGGTTTTTTTGTTTGTTTGTTTGTTTGTTTGTTTTTTGAGAGCAATGCAGAAGCAGGATGGATTTGCCAAGTCCTCGGAGACCACAAAGTCTGTAGACCAGAAGGACAAGGGTAAGGTCATTTCTGTCTCATCAGAGCTCAGAGGTATTTGAGGAGGATCTTTTCTTTAGATGAGAAGTTTCTTCCTCACCTGATCCGAGCACCATGTCTCATTTCTGATACAATGTATTTAGGCTCAGGAAATGTTGTTTTTTCTTTTTTTGTTTTTTGTTTTTTTTTCTATCATTAATGAAGCTTAGAAAGTGTGGGATAGATGAGGGGACAGTGAGTTGGATTGAGAGCTGGCTGACGGGCACAGCTCAGAGAGTTGTCATCAAGGGCACTGAGTCTAGTTGGAAGACTGTAGCTAGTGGTGTTCCCAGGGGTCACTGCTGGGTCTGATCTTGTTTAACATCTTCATTGATGATCTGGATGGGGGGACAGAGTCTACCATCAGCAAGTTTGCTGATCATGGAAAGCTGGGAGAAGTTGCTGACACATCAGAAGGCTGTGCTGCCATTCAGTGGGACCCGGACAGCCTGGAGAACTTGTTCTGCCTCTCTCTTTTTCTGCCTCTCTCTTGTTCAATTTTCTGAGCCATAATATTGGACTAGGGCTCCTTTGAAATCTGTCAAGGATTTGGAAATGACATCTACGGATCAGGTAAAGGAAAAATAATGATTAAAAGCAAGGTTCTGTATTTAAAGTAAACTGAAGTTGCTTCAACTTGTGTGGAGATCTTACGAATGAGTTACCATCCTGTGTCACGCTATGTCTGTGCCAGTGCCATACTCATCATCTAGCACGAGAGGGGCTGCCCCAATCAGAAGCAATTACTCACTTCTATTGTAGTTCCGCAGCAAGAATAACGAACATTTTTCACCAGCTCCTGCCACATCATGTTTTCATATCAACCAGTCAATCAGAGTCTGTATAAAACAGCATGTGTCTGTTCATTAAGAGAAGAAAAAGTTGATTGGTACCAGAAGATGAGTGCAGAATGATTTAATTGTCGCCCTTTGGCACATCTGTGTTAGATATATTAGGCACTTAGACACTTCACACTGACAGTGACAATGGGAATTATATTGGGATAATACAATTTTTAAAGCTGTAGTTACAAAAAACCACACACCCTCTTGATCTCTGTGATTAAGTGTTCCAGGTAATTTCACATCATCATTTAGTCTTTCTCCTGCACCAGACTGAAAACTGTTAACTCCCCTCTTCTGCACAAGCTACCTGATCTATATCAAATAAGGAATATGTTCTTACAAAGAGAACATTCTTATTGATTGGAGATGTATTGTTACTGTTTCATTATTCTTCATCATTACATGGTTCTCTCCTGCCAGAATTTTTTATTCATTGCTGAGTTACGGGATTGAAAACTTTGCGAAGGCTTCCCCTCTCCATCTGCAGCTGGAGGAGATGGAGTCTTCTAGCCAAAAACAAAGTTTACCTGAATGAAAGCACTGACAATGAGCCATTGTTTTGCCATTAAAGTCATTTGAAACTCAGCCCAGATGCTCATAACTGAATTTTTCAGGATTCCTTTAGTATTTCAGTCTTCTAGAAACTGTGAAAGGAGAGTCATGAGAGGGCAGCTTTCTGGAAAGACAAACTGAACGGCAGTTTCTTAAGGAATTACAAACTCCCAGCACTTACTGACTTCAAACAGAGAGAAGAAAGACATGTTAGTATTGTATTCTGCTGGTGAGTGAGCATGATTCATGATCTTTCTGATGGTGTTTTAGTTATTTCAGTCCCAGAGACAGCCCACCACAGAGCGGCTGATTGGTAAAGGACAGCAGCACAAGGGCTGTGGTAGCACCCCAGCGGGGACTCATACAGCTCCACTACATGCAGTTCAGCCTCTACCAGCACTGCTTCTTGCCAGGCTGCTTCAGCATGGCCTGTACATCTGGCTGTCTCTGAACTGCTCACTTTGCCAACTTCTCCACCTTGCTGCAGATCTAATTCTGTGCAATCTCTGCTAAAACCAAGTGCTACTGACAAATGGAGTCCTGGTCTGTGCTGTTTGGCTGCCTGAGAACATTGAGCCATCTTTGTTAAGCAGCCAGGAAGCTTTCAAGCTCTGTCCTAACAATCCCAAATGTATCATTATGAGAAGAGCACAGCTGAGTTTCTTTTATTGTTTCCATTTTAGACGTATCCTGCACTAAAACATTTTTGTAGGGCTGAAAATTCTTTTCAAAATCTGCTAATTATTTTCACAATCTACAGTCTGCTCTTACATTTCTAATTGCAACTATTAATCCTTGCTCATCTACATGCCCTAGATCTGTGCAATGCAATAATGCATTTTATGCTCAGCAGCACCTTGCCTCTTTACTCATTTGTCAAAAGGGTTATTGTACAGTTGATGCTGAATGTGAGGAATTAGCTGCATAAACTCAGCCATTAAAATGAATGCCTGTATATTACCTGTGCTAGGCATCAGAATGTAAAAGCAGTAATTTCCTCCTCAAATACGTGGACACATGTCACTAGTTTTATTTAGATTCATACAAGTGGCAATAAATAAATAAATAAATTAGAAGTGATTTGAATGCAGTTCACCTTTGTTTCAAGGTGTCAAATGGTATTAACATTGTAATTAACAAGCACTGGGCTTGACTTCGTCTCTTGATTCATATTTGGTTTCCCAAATATTTTCTAATCCACTTTAAAATGTGGCAAGTACATAACACAATCTATTATTCTCAAAATGTTGTCAGGTAGCTACTCACACGTACTGACACCAAAGGAATGGCAGATATTTACGGTCACCAAACACTCCTCAGTGCTGCCAAAACAGGGCAGCATCCCTGCCACTGCATTTGGAGATGAGGAAACAGTCAGCCTAGAGCTGTTTCCCTTCAGATGTGTAGAAATGATGTGCTTTCCATTCCTCTCTTACGGCAAAGAAATTCCCCTTTTCTGTCTAATGAATGCTGTCTACCCAGGCATCTCTGGACAGAATTCAGCGTGTTGTTTGATGGTGAAATCTGTTAGTAGCTGCCTTATCTGGGCAGCAGCTGACACTGCCCCTACTCTCACTGCCAGAGAGAGCAGCCAAATAATTTCTGTTGGCTAAGAATGAAGAAGTCTACTGAAGCATTCATTTATACTGAAATTCGGCCCACTGTTTTTATGGACAGCCCTCAAACTGCACAAAGGTCTTTTCACTTCTTGGCTTATGGTTATTTACACTCATCATACACTCTCTATGAGAAGACCACTTGGAGAAAAAATGGTAGAGGAGACACTTTGTTAGTTCGATCTTTCCTATTAGTCCCGGCCACACTGTGGCCAGACACATCAGTTTATGTGCCCCTTCGTTGCTGTGTGGTTGTGTTTCATCTTCATCCTCTCCAGCTGCAACACAAGCTCTGCTCCAGGCTATTGCGTGAATCCAACACCATGTCCCAACTCTTGCATTCCTTCTGTGGGGCTTATTGTGACATTCAAGGGTCAAAAATCTTGCACTCACATCCCATACCAAGGGTGTCCAGGTTTCTCCTGCGGTCTCCCTCGAGTAGTCCGAACCTTCATTCCTCCTGCCAAGTTATACGGTGGGAATCTGCCCAGCCCTGGTTAGCTAGCATATTGCCAGACTTGCATCTGAAGCTCAGCTCTTCTGATGAGGCTGCTCCACGAGTCAGTCTGTTGAATTCATTCTTTTCCCAGTGATCTCTTTAGACTGTCCCATGAGGAATGACTCCTGCAATAGGAGGTACAGAGCCATTTGTGCCAGTTCTCATCTTAATTTTCTGTAAATGCTGTACTGCTTGATGTGATTTGAGTCCAGGTGCTATTGTTGTGGTTCAGTTCACTTCCCACCAGTGGAAAATCACTTCCAAGCCCTTGTTGTTCATTTAAGCATGGAAGGATAAAATCCTTTCCTTCTCCATTACCTTGTGCAAGCTTTCATAGATGATTACACTTATCCTGCTAAAGCTTGAAGACATATCAGGGTGAAGTTTTGTATATGTGTAGAAGTAACTGGAGTGTCATACTCTAATGGGAAATGCTTAATTAAAAGAAGTTTTGCTCAGGAGATCAGAAAACAATCTCTTTCTGAAATAGATCAAGTCCTGTGAGCAGAGTGTGTGTTTTTTTCCTGTAAGACATGCAGAGATGTCATCATTTGAGCTGACAAAGTCTCAACTTTAACCTGAAATCCAGCCTTGCTTTGCAGAACAGCCTTTCTGCTCTGTCTACTTTCCTGTTTCACCCAAGCTGTTTAGCCATTTGCTTTCTATTTGAAACAGTGGCATTTATTCTAATTCTTCCTTCACATTCACCCCATTAAGTTTCTGTTTGCAGTCATCTTCCACTGAAGAACCTGGTTGCACTGCTTAGCAAACCTCAGTACTGGGCTCATGCCGGAACAGTGCTGTGCCCTTCTTTATTAGCCTGCTGTTGCTGAGCTGATAAATTTTATCTTCTCTGGAGACTGATGCAGCAGAGTTGCCTCTAAAACAAAATGAAATTCTCAGTATGTGATGGAAGCTCTGTTTCAAGAAACAAGAGTTCTCAGTACGTTAGTGTGGTGCAATGTGTCATCTCAGCCTGGGGACTGCACCCCAGGGCTGCTGGGAGAACTGCTGAAATGAGTCTGAAACACTGTGTTATGTTGGATTTTATTCATTTATTTTTCATTCTAAAGTCTTCAGTAAGTGTGCCAAGAGCGAATGAATCTCTGGAGTAAGGATGAAGAAAGGTATCTTCTTCAAGAAAATGGCATATGTCTGTCTAATAAAAATCAGGGAAAAAAAAATCTAGTTAAAATTGAGTATAACATAGATTATTTTCTGTCTCAACCGCCAAAGAAGAAACTACTTAACACACAAAGGCTAGTTACAGACTAAGGTGTATATTGAGTCCTGGCCGTGTACATGCCTGCCTTGGACTTCCTAACCCTTAGCAACCTGAAACCCCTTGAATAACTGTAGAGACTTCAAAAACATGCTGGTATTTAATACCCACTCCAGTCACTTAAACGCTATTGTTTTGACCAGGAATGGTAGACAAGTAACCGCGGCACCATGCCCGGCACTCTCCAGGACTGTCCTGTATAAATTGTCAATGGCAAGAGCTTCAGACAAAGCAGAAACTCCAAGAGTGACTGTGCGCTGGGTTGCACTCAGATAAAAATTGAAAAACAAAATATTCTGATGTAAATGTAGATCAATGTTAGCGAAAATCGTAGGATGGTAAGTGAGTGACTGAGTGGCCAGTCAATGAAGTTCCCAAAGCGTGGGTTTCAGCTGTGTTTATTTCTCCTCCATAGCTTTGCACCTGTTCTGACCACCACTAAAACTGTCAGAGGATATAATGTTTGAAAACAGATTTTTCTGGAATTGTGTTCGGAAAACCTGATGAGCAGTCTTTTCCATGATGTTTTTTTTTTAAATTTCCCTAGTCTTCATTGAACCCCTTCAGTTCTAAAGCGCTTTCCAAGAGAGCACATGCAATTTTTTACGGCTGGTAGTTTAACATATTCCTGTAAGATTCTATATGAATTTGGGGGTTTTGATTTTCTTTTCTTTAAAGATCAGAATCATACCATCATTTTATCCTTCTCTATGCTACTTGTGAAGCACACTTGAAGTCTGCTATTTCCTCACAGCAGCTTTAACTTTCCTTCTCATTTGTCTTCATTCTGAAGATACCTTCTTTAATGCCTTCATGCTTCTTTAGAAAACACACAAAGCCCAGACAAGAAATCACCTGCACCTGTGGGCAGACTGTTGTTGCTAGTTTCCAGTAGGGAACCAGGTGAATGCTCAGCATGTGAATGATGTGGGCTCAGAGGCTAGAAATGAGAGACCCACAGGTAACTTGCTCTTGAAGAGGGGAGTACTTCGTGATGACGTGGATTTTCTCAGTGTGTTACTCAGTAAATCTTTCTTCCGTCAGAAACAATATCTAAAAATGAATAAAGAAGGAAGAAACAACCTATGAAACTCTTCAAAGTATTGTTCACTAAGGGCACTTTTACTTTTTGTCTTCATTTAAGACTTCTTGGGCTCAAGAATCCAGGTGCTCTTTGATGTAAAGAATAAGAAGAAGCTATAGCACAGGAAGATGCAAGGGTTTTTTTATTTTCCTTTATTATCTATTGAAAGTAGGTTGAGCTCTTACAACATTAATGTTCTAGGGAAGATGGCAAATTTGAGGTTAACTTCAGCTCTACTACCTATTAACGAAAAATTGTCAGTGTAAATGTAAATTCAGAAATCCTTCTGGAAAAGAAAAAAAAAAAGTCCTGCAGGAGTCCTGAGCTAGAATTGATATGTTGGGTATGCTGGGAGAGTTTTCTCTTTTCATGTTACTAATTGAACATGCAAATTTTGAAGACTGGTGTCCTTACAGCCTGGTTTTTAGGATAAAGAAAGTTAAGCATCTCAGAGTTAATGGGCTCATGTCTTTTTGTTTAACCTACAGCTGTATGAGTTCTAAGTGGAATCATACAGTATGATAAAGAAAAATCTGTTTTTTCGGTAGTGGGGTGAGGGACTCTCATGATCTCCTCTTAATATGCAGTGGTTTAACTGATATGTCAGTTCAGAAAGCAAAACAAGAAACTGTTAACCCAGACAGTGTTATTATTGGCTTATTATCTTTTTAAAGTAACGTTTAAACCAAAACAAGGGCAGCATCACCTTTTCCTCTGTTCTGGCTGTTTGTAGCATTGATATGAAGACAGGTGGATGCTTGGGAAGTATCCGTATTAAACTTTTATGTGACCTTCAGGAGACATAGGAATTTTTTCACTCCTCAAAGAGGAAATGAAGTTATAACTCTACAGCTGATTAAATAGATATGAAATATTAAACATGAGTAAGCAGTGTTTTTCAAACCCCTTATGGTTAGACACTGGTCATCTCAGGTTCTCTACTGTAAGCAAATTAATAAAGGTGAGTTTAAAAAAAAAATCAGGACTTAGAACTGATAGGCTGCCAATTAGCAAGCATGCTGCTCCACAGCTTCCCTGGAGTTGCAGCAAACACAGCACTTCTGAAACTTCAGTTGTAGCAAGGATGTTTTTTGTCTAGTATGTGCCTATGAAGTTACTCTGGTAGCTACAAGGGCACAGTGCTGAGAGGTGTTGTGAAAAGACACTTCTGAAATAAAGCCTGTGCACAGATCTATAGGCAGAGAGTAAGGAGGTGGAGACAGGGTTCGGGTCTGCAGGTAGCTCATCAGGAGCATAATACAAAAGCAAATGCCACTGTGCTTCAGACCATTAACTGTGCTGAGTGTGCAAACTTGCATCCACTGCTTCTTCTGCCATACCCCTGCAGCACTGAGGAAAAGCAGTACTCAGAAGCAGAGCAGCTAGCAAAACCTCACTTTTTTTTTTTTTTTTTTTTTTCCTCTGAGAAGCAAATATTTGAAGGAACCGTACTAAAACAGAACTGAGATTTGGAGATCCTGGTCTTGGCCGGAGGCAGGTTGGCAGCTAAATTGGATCTCCTCACTCACTTTTGACTTGTAAATTTTTAAGAAAATTCTCATCATCCTGCCTATCACAAGATGTGTATAGGAAGACCAAGTTTTTGCATCCCAGAAATATCTGTATATTTTCCCTATCGATGAACACAGGCAGTCCAGACCCCAGCTGGGCACCAGTGGCTTCTGATCTCCCTGCAGGAAGTTTTTCTCCCAACAAACATGCAGTATGAAGAAGTGGGGAGCAGATAATGGTGTATTCTTTTGCACCTATGTTCAAGTGGCTGGTTTGAAGGAAGCTCTGCTAAGTTGATAGAAATAAGTTGTGGGAGAGATTGGAGGGGGTCATTGTGGAAGTTAGGAAAAAAGGATATTATTTCCAAAATGTTTTTTAGTTACATCCCAAGGAATACAAAAACTAAACTCTTTATTAATGTGGATGTGTGTAGGAAGTAATGTATTTTTACATTTCTCAAATCTTACAGCAGTATTTTTTGCTACATAAGGATTTTGTTTTTCATTGTCTTCCATCATTTATGAACATAGTTTATGTTTGCTCTATTTTTTATTTAGATTCTCTCACTGCCTTTTGAAATATTTCATATCAAAATCTTATTCTCTTGTTTTTCTGGCACCTGTTGTAGAAGCATAAAAATCTAAAGCCAGAGTCTGTGGTACTTACAAGGCAATCAGCCTCACTTCTTTCCCCTTTGTCTCACACTTGCTGCAAAAATGTTGCTGGAATGTCTACATTTTAGGACCTTTTCTGAAAGATAAGGGGAAGGGGATAAGTGAAATTATGAGATAAGAGCTAGACATATTGCTAAATAAATTTTCCTCACAGAACTGGATAAGCTAGCAAATGGGTGCCTTCAGTTTCTTGAAGTGGTGTCCTTTGAAATCCAGCTCTGAGGTTTAAGACAATAAATGTTGACTTCAATGCATGGTATGCTGTGTGTAATAAGAGCTATAGCTGCTGCTTGTCCCAGGGTTTGTCATAAAGGGATTTGATGATGCCCTGCTCAGCCTATGCAGAGGTGCTAATGAATTATGTATATGCCTCAGGGACATGTCCTGGCTTGTGAAGCAGAAAGTATCAGCACAGCTTCACTAGAAGAAGCCTTTGGACCTGCTGGGTTCAGTGCAGGTAGTGCATGTAGTTCAGTGCAGCGGAGGCAGCCCATCTCAGCTGTGCACAGCAAGCAGTGAAACATTGTGGCTCCACAGTGCTGGTGTGGTTACAGGTGCTGAGGAAAGGTCACCTGTGAGAGCTGTGGGGATGGGGAAGTGATCCTGCTTTTCCTTTGAGCTGTCCCTTGGAGCTGGATTATCACACAAAGAAACAGCATTAGCCGCTCTATCTGGCTGCACTGGCTGTCCCAAGATTGGGACAGAAATATTGCAACCAAGTATACTATGCTTACTGTGTAAATGCACTTAAGTCAACTCTGTCACCAGGAAACATCCTTAATATCTCCTGAGTATTTGTCCCTAGATGCACAGCCTCCTGTGCAGCCTCAGGGGAGATTCCTAATGGACCATGCTGCACAGCATGCTGTGTGTGATGGTGCCTTTTTGATACAAATCATGTGTTGTAGTTTATATCATCCTATCCAGTGTTTTAAAGCATTGTTGCACTTGTCTTGAGCAAGCAATTTTTAATGACCCTAGATGCTCACACTCTCATATGGCTTGCTAGAAGTGTAAGTCTTTTGTGACTCGCTTTTCTCAGTTATTCATGGAGGAACTCAGGATCTGTGTGTTGGTCAAATGCACGCAGTGGCTTTAAGAGTAAAATGGGGAAATTTGTGCTTGCACACAATAGGGTATATTGTTCTGCACAGGATGGGGAAAAAGACCTGTGTGATGAGGTATTTCCAGTCTACTTTGTGAGGTGTTGAGTTCATAGAATCATTTGATTTTGAAGGGACCTTTGAAAGCCATCTAGTTCATCTTTCTTGCAGTGAACAGACGCAACTACAGCTAGATCGGGTTGCTCAGAGTCTGCTTTATCCTGAACTTCAATGTCTTCAGTGTTGGGGCATCCACAGCCTCTCTGGGCATCCTGTTCTAGTGCTTCACCACGCTTACCATAAGATCTTTTTTCATATATCCAACCTGATTGATCCTGATTAATGTCTGCATAGTTAACAAAGCACTTTGGTTTTGCTGTCTATCTAATAAGGACAGACACTCAGAGTTTGTATAGAGCTGCCCAAAATGACAGAAGACCTCCCCAACCTACCGAACTTCCATGCAGTCAGAAGTCCTTGTGAAGCTCTAAGAATGACCCTTTTCAGCATCTCTGAAGCTTGGTTCATGCTATTTCTTTGGTCAAACACTATGCATCTTGATATGTAGAAATGCTGAGCTATGGTGCAAGAGGAAGGTGTATCAACAACGTATGAGAACAGGGCTTGGATGGATGTTGTTGTTTTGTGATTTTTGTTGTTGGTATTCCGCATCATAACATCATGTAAAGCAGTGGGAGTTAAAGAGTTAATGTTCTGGTTCTGTGGACTGCCTTTTTTTGGTCGTTTTGGTTCTTGGAGGAGAGGGGATGGGCGGCTTTCCTGCAGAGGACTTCTGGCCCAGACGAAGAAAGGTGGAGCTCCTGGCAGGACAGCAGCCCCTCTCCCTCTCGCAGACTCCCTCGGTTTCGTGGTGGTGAAGCACGTGGCTCCCTCTGCACTCTGCAGCTTAAGGCCTCGGCTTTAGGCACTCTCTCTCTCATTTGTTTGATTTTGTTGGGTTTAGTAAATTAACGTTCCTCCTCAGATCGTTGCCGTGCTCTGTTTTTTTCAGACCCATCTACTATCTCCCTATCTCCCTACCTTCCCCCCCACCCTGGTGCCCTGCCTCATCAGTCACAGAGCTGGGCCAAACCAGCCCTAAAAAGTTAGCATTTTCCCCCCCTCTGTATTTTTTCCTCTTCGGACCTGTGCCCCCTGTCATGGACACAGATCTAGACATAATTCTGTGACAATGGAGCACATCTACCAGCTGGTCGTAACAGGGCTCCTGTTTGTTGATAATGACTTCTTCAATTTACTCACAGAGAAATTGTTCTACTGAATGTATTTTATTCTTTTTCAAAAGGCATTGTGACATTTGCAAGTGTCTTTTGTTATCTTTTAAACTATTGCGGACTCTCTAAATTTTTATTTAAATATGATGAATCTCTGAGTCGATATGGGTAAGTTAAGATGAAGCAAGTGTGAAGTTGTTTAGCTTACGCTTTCAATTCATGCTGTGGACAAATCAGATGTTTATCCCAGCCCAAGTGAAAGTGAAGAGCAGCAGTGAATTTAACAATAGAAAAATATTTTCTCTCTTTTGAAGCCTGTTGCCATGCACTGGATTTGGATATCCATCATGTAATATTTCTTGCTTTGAGATACGATGAAGTGCATGATCGCTAGTTGTGATTTCTGACAGTGAAAAGCAATAAGATTGACATTTGGTAGGTTGTGGGTCTTTCTGAGCCAAAAGAATCCAAGCCAAAATCACTGCTCAGTTGAAGTGTCCTTGGAAAAGCTAGTAAATATTTTCAGCAACTGCTCTGAAAATGAATTTGACAACTCTTTTACAATTAGGAAAAAAAAACCTTTAAAAAGTCTCCAGTGCTTTCTGGGACAATTATGGTAGGCTTAGCCATATGGTTTCTTTTGCTTTTCCAAGAAAAAAAAAAAAAATAGGCTTTTCCCAGCACGGAATCGTCATCATAAAGATTTTAAGGAACTGATCTGTAAAAATGAAAAATACACAATTTACGGATTGATAAATCAACAGTCTTGTAGGCACATCTAAACCCCATTTACTAGAATGGAGCTGGGAATGAAAGCGAATCATAGTAGTACCTTTGAATCAGAAAAACATAAATGGATGTTGCAGGATTAGCTTTTTTAAAGGAAATTAAGTTAACAATAGTTCATTCTGTTCTCTTAATGCTGTTAAGCCTCTTAGGATCTTTCTCTTCTGTAGAAACCAAATGTTTAGTTTTATTAAAGGGACTTCAAATTCTTTATTCCATCAGTAGGGATGATATTTTTTGTAATGTTTTGCCAATTGTTTCATTATGTATTTATGCAAGTCACATATTTTAATTTCTGAACATCCTTTATCAGTTGCTGCACTGGGGAGTTTAACTGAAGCTGGGAGGATACGAAGATTTAGTCCTTTGTAATAAAGAAAAATGTGTAATTTCTTTCAAAGAAAATAAATACTGAGAAGTAATTTTTGTGGAGAATCAGTATGTAGATGCAAAGCTTTTTGCAGTTCTCCTTTGTTCTAGAAATAATGCAGTTCTACAACTTTGTGCAAAGTGAGTCCTGTAGTGCCACAGTTATGTTCAGCTAAAGGATTTGTCTGATGCCAGGTTGCTGTGTTGAATCCAGCTGGGTCTGAGAGAGACCAAAATTCACATATTCCTTTTGTCTGGATCAAATAGCAACTTTTCCTGCTATCTGTTACTTTTCTGACAGTATTCAAATTCGATTTCCTCCAAGCATTCAGCAGCACCTGGGCATGGGCTCTTCTGAATGCCAGAAAGATTGTGTACCTGGTAGATCAGACAGCAGTATGTCGACTGACCATGATATAGTGACCCGCATCAAAGAAATCAGCAGTCTCACAGAAGGGGCTTTCATCTCAAGTGTATAATCAGCGTGGCATCTGATCAGGTGCCAAGTAGATGATGGTACGCTATTAAGTCAAAAATGCTTGATGGTGCAGAGATAAGTAGCTGTGCTGTTACTTGCAGTGCAGAAACAAAACACAGAGCATTGGTTTTGTAATGCTGAAAAACAGCTTGATGGGCACAGGTTTGCAGCAAGCTGCAGTTATTCTTTGAAAGGACTTGCAACATTTTCCCACTTCTTTCATTCATGGTGCTGCTTTGTGCAGGGTTTGTTTTTTTTTTATTGTGCTTCAAAACTACCTTAGCCAGATTTGTGACCCTTTTATCTGGGCAGGGACGTCAACACACCTCAGCACTATTGTGTGGTGCAGCATTGGCAGGTGAAAACTGAGCGGAGGAGGCTGAAAATGCAGCACCTGTACTGCGATGTGATCATGGTGGTTTCCTATGGTACCCCATGTAGACTGCACCCTGTGCCAGGCTGCACTCAACTTCATTCTTGTCTTCTCTTCTGAGGCACTTGGAGTAAATCATGCTCTGTAGAAACAGAGAAGATCATATTTTGTATGCAGAGACAGAAGGCCTGCAAAAAAAAAAAAAAAAAAAAAAAAAAAACAAAAAGCAAAACACCAACAAAACAGGCATTTAAAATCAGATTGAACACCACACACCTTGCTCAGTATTATTTGTCAACATGTCTATCACTAAACCAAACACAAATCACTCTTGTATTTATATCCATTTCTGTGGCATTTTGAGTATTTTAATGATTTAATGTGTTCTTTAATTCCTAATTTGGTTGTTACTGCGCTGTTTAAGTTAAGCTTTGGAGTAATACCTTCTGCATGAGGGCCACTGGGATGCTTTGGGATGCAGTACTGCTTTCTGCTCTGCCTTGCTAACTCAATCTCTCCTCAGCTGTAGGGTTTATTTAACGTGGGGGGGAAAAGTGATCTGGCATTGTAACATGAAGGGTGCAGATGGCTGCCAAAGTAATTCAGTTGTAGGATCAAGGCTTGGCCAACGATGACTAGGTCTGCCAACTGAAGCTCTTAGGCAGGGAACACAGCAGACCCTCTGGAAGGAGACAGTGTCATTAGTGTCGTCAGTATTATTAAGTGCCCCCGGAGCAACTCTGAAGAGCTTTAGTCTGGTACCTCAGAGTGAGGTGAGGACCAGAAGAATGGGAGGAAGAGCTTTTTTTTTTTTTTTTTTTTTTTTTGGAGGTGTAGCTGAGCAGAGACATCAAATAAATTTCTACTGTCCTGAAACAATTAATGAAAACAAGATGACAATCAGGATAATTTGGACAACTGTTGTCTGTAGCAATCTCTTAGTAGAACTAGAAAAAGAATGTTACATGAGTTACTTTGAATTGGGTTGTTAGTTTGTGTTATGGGAGAGTTACAGGTTGCCACTGGAGGAAGGAGCAAAGCTGTCATAAAGAAACTGAAGGAATGACTTTTTAAAGTAGCAGCCAATGTATGTGTTTTTTGTGCAGATGAAAATCTGTAGAACATGATCTGTAGTGAGAAGGTGAAGGAAAACAATGTAATTGTGAATCTGAAAGAAAAGGGGAAGCCCATTATCCTGCTTCTGACATTAAGCCTTTTTCTATAGCATTTCTTTGTGCAGTAGCTGCTTTTTGAACACTGTGGCATTTTTCATTTAATCTGATGATGATCCTCAAAGCGTTTATGTATTCTACTTATAATATGAACCACTGCTCTTTCACCACAGGGTTCATGTTTAAGATTAGACTGCTGTGATTTTTCACTGTTGCTCTGGTTGAAGGTCATTCTGTTTAGGAAATGGAGAGGGCAGTTGCCAAAAGATAATCTCCTCTCATTCTAGCTGGCAGTTGGCTCTCAGGTTCAAATCTCACAGCATTAAAAGTCACTGTAACAGACTTGCCTGTAGTCTAGCTAAAAGCAAGAAATGGATGGGACATTCTGCAACTGTTTCTTAGTAAATTTTAATCCCAGCTTTTCCTGAAAGTTCACTTCCCCAGTATAGGGCATGTAGAGCAGGTCTGCTTGCTAGTGTCAAATGCTGTGCATAACTCCACTTCCTGATTATGTAACTTAAAATGTGTTGGATCATATTACATCATAATAGTACTCAGTTTAGTTTTCTTTTGCTTTTTTTTCTCCCTCAGACTACAGATTCTCAATATCATTTTGGAGTAAATCTTCAAATTTCTTTCCATTCTTGGTAGTGAAACTGAAATTTGAAAACAAACAAACCTTCACACGTGAAAAAAGAACACAGCAGCCTGTTGTGTTTGCATAGTTCACCAAGGCTTATTTTCCCTTGTTAGGAGAAGAAAAAAAATAGTTTGTTATTCATAGTAGTTTTTATACAGTAGTTTCAAATATACAAGAACACTTTGCTTTAAGGAGAAACATGGAGAATTCAGGCTCATCATCAGTGGTGAAAAGCTATAGCTGAAAATGTTATGAGGGAAGCATTACTCAAAGGTCAGATCACTTCTTGAAAGATGAAATGTCCGGATATTTTTGTGTTCATTGCTTCTACCTGATTCTTTTTAATAGAGTTCAGATCATAGTGCTGCAAAATTTTGAAGTCTCTGTATCTTAAATTCAAGAAGAACACTTGCAAAGGTATGGAAACTGTGACACACTCTACCTCCCTCCCCTCACCTCAGAAAATTGTCCTTAAAGAAATCTGTAATTTGGAGTGACGTTGATTTCACACATGGTGCTTAGCAGAATGGTGTTGAATGCTTCCACTTTGCGATCAGATGTCTCCAAATGTCTTTTACATTCTTTGTTCCATGTATTCTAAGGAAAGATGCAGAGCATTAAACTGAGTTTACAGAGAAAGGGCCAACATATGGCTTTCTCTGTGTGATATCCGCTTAGAGCTGTGAAGTAGAGATGTGGCTTTAACTGGTTTTCTTGCATGGTTGTGGGGAGCACAGTGGGTAATATAATTGGAAGGAACAAAAGTCATCAAGAGGCTACTCTTGAGGGCAGTAAATATTGGAGATGCTGAGCTTCCCTTTGAGAAGCTGAGAAGGAACTGCAGAAGTGGGTAGAAATTACCATTGCCTGACTAGCATCTGAGATTAAACAAAGGGTAACTGGAAGCTTTGGGCCTATTATTACTTCTAGCTACAAAAGGATACAATGCTCTATTCCAAGGTCTGCGCAAAGGAAAGCCTACTGTCCCTGGTTTGGAGGGCAGTTGGCTTTTGGTTTGCACACAAACTGCTCTTCTGCTGCTTAGAAATTAGAAGGAAGCATCAAACTAGCAGTGAACATCTACAGTCTACAGTTTCTTAAGGTTTTTCCCATCACTTTCTAGAAAACTGGAGTAGTTGCTTTTTATTCTTTGAAGGTTTAAAAATCATCACTATGAAGGCAATCTGCCTGTGAGATTAATAAGCCCACATAACCATGAAGCATTTAAAGACAGTCTTTAGCGTATATGTACAACTGCCAAGTTGCTTTTGCCTGTTTGAACCTTGGAGAACGAGATATCTCATGCTCGGAGTGTTCAGACATAAAATGAAAACTTTGGGCTACCATAGGACACTGATTTTATCATTTCATTTTGTACAGTGTTGAAGTGTTGTTTCAATTCTCTAGTGGTGAAGTGTGCACAAGGGTCTTTCGCAGCAGATGTTGCTCTGTGGTGGGGCAAAGGTTGAACTGTTCTGGGAGCCTGGTGCCTCCTTCTGCCATTTCCTGCAGAAACTGAGATTAGGCTTTCCTGAATCCATGAGCCTTGGCCTTCTGTTCCCCTTCTCTCCTGTCTCAACTTTCTGACTTTCAGAAAGTCAAGGCTGATTGTACAGGACTTGATATCCACATGAACACTTCCTGAAGTGCCTTGTGTTCATTTGATCTGAGGAGAAACAAATGTAGTCAAGAAATGTGGTTTCTAAACTCTGTTTTTCTTAGGGAATAGAAAAACTAAGAAGAAACTCTTAAGTGCTTAAGATGCTTTTTTTCTGTGTTCTTTGCCTCTGCTGGAAAGCCTCTGATATTAACTTACTGATATTCCTCCCATGTGATTAATGTTTCATGTACAAATACAGAATAAAATGACCTTGATTTACCTGGGTACTAATAATAGAAGTTATCTGAATGTAAGACATTTATATTCCACAGAAAACTGTGGCACCAGTTATGCAACTTAATTACTGAGTGTGGATGGTTGGAAACTGCCTCTGGGGGTTTGTGGAGAAAAAGGAGACAATTCCTGACAACCACTCAGAGTAACATTTTGATAAGTATTAATTTAAAAAATAAAACCACAAAGTCTCCTCTGAAACAGGACTTCATCTTCGATTTTTTTAACCCTGATAAAATCAAAGGGATTTCTTCATTAAAAAAAAAATAAAAATCAAACTCCAGCTGATATTATTAATCACTTCCCTCAATCTTTTAAAGCAGAAATATTCTGTGTGATACCAAGACCTTGATAAAGCCACCAAAACATGATTATCATATTTTGTTTAACTGAATTGAGATGCTCCTTACTGGCAATTCACTGTGAGTGTTGTATGCTTGCTTTAGTGATCAGTGCAGTGTTAACCTTCATTGGCTTTTGCTGTCATGCAAACTAAACAACCCATAATAATTGGGGGGATCTTTCTGTATTGTTTTTTATTGCTTGAATTGTTAACCGCAGAAGGAGGCTTAGAAGTGCTGTTTCCCGTGGCAGCATGCAACTGGAGGAGAACCAAAGCTGGCTGGAAGGGCCTGGAGCAGAGGGACCTCTAAGCAGCTCTGTGTGCTGTGCCTCAGCCAGGCCCGGTGGCCATCTTAGGGAGTGGCCAGCTCTGCCAACCTGCCTTGGCCTTCGTATAATGGAGGTGGCTACCTGTGGGTGTATGGAGATCACAGCATTGAGTTGTGGAGGCTTTGGAGGGCTTGGGGGATTCATTTTGTGGTTTCTCAGTTTTTACTTTTGTTTTGTTTTGTTTCTTGTTGTTGTTTTTTGCTTTTTTTTTAATACTCAATGTGCCCTGGTGTGAGGTGCTGGAGTCCCCAGGCTGCGGCCTAGCTGCCTCATGGGGCTGCCACCTGGGCAGACTGATAGGCATCCCCAATCTGCTTAAGTAGCAGTTTTATGTCAGAATTTCTCTTATCACACTCAAGTCCTCTTCATAACCACTCCTGTCACCATCTCCCCATTCCTTTCTGTATGCCCATGCTGTAAGCAAAGGAACTTTTGCGGTGGGGTGAAATGTGAGGTTTTCTATGCATATACTTATATCTCAAAAACAAGCAATTACCTTTTTTTTTTTTTCTTTGCATTCTGTATTTCTTCTGGATCTGCAATGGAAGTCCATATGTTAGTTTTATTGCAATTATGTGAAGTTAAAACAACAGAAATCAAGGCCAGAGAATATTCTCGGAGCTGCATGTGTGCATCTACACTAACCTTTGTAATTGAAAAGATTACATTCTTTGCAATCTTTGTCCTGTTCTTTATAATCTTGATTTAATGTGATGTTTGTGTTTGGTCTGACCGGAGGGGATTCCTGTCTGTTGGCTACATTGGTGGTAGGAGGCTAGAACCATCCTGACTTTACTCATCTACCCAGAGCCTGAAAAATGGCGCAAAAAAAGTTCAGTGCACCCAGTAGACCTTCAGTCTTGTGCTCCTGGGGACTGCTGAGTCCTGTGTAACTTGCAGCACTTGGAAGTGTAGTGATACTTGTATCTCTTAACAGAAGGGAAAAGAAAGTGGGGGGGTGGGGGGGAGCTGCATTTGTTGTCAGCTTATTGTTTACTGCTCGGTGATTATGTGTATAATTCTGTGATCTAAGACTAAATTTCCAACAATAGTTGTTTTTATGACCTTGCCAAAAAGTATTTGTCCCACTTTAAATTCTGGCTATCAGTTGTACATTGTAATAGTTTTGTAGAGAACTGTGTTATTTTTGTAAACCACTGGTAATCTGCCTGAGTTCATTATGCTAAGAACCTAAGCAGGTGTTTTATCCTATTTAAATGGCTACTGAAACTACTTCTCTACATCCTAATATTTACATACATGTTGCTGGCAATTGTTGCAAACTCGAAGACATATTTTTTCCTAAAAGTGCAATTAAGAAACAAACAAAACAAAACAAAAAAACTTGACACTATAATAAATCAAAGCAACAACAAAATTGTAAAAATCATTCGTAATGACATATTTTGTTGCTGTACTTGCTTGCTAGATTAGATTTCTGCTAAAGGTAATTGAAGAAAAAATTGTTCTGGTTAGAGGGATAAAATACATTGAAATTAAATGAGCTTCTTGAACTCTGCTTAGGCTTTAAGATGTCATATCAAGGAAAAAAACACTAAACAAGCTTACTAGTTAAAGTGTGGGGCTGACCATGAACTACCATACACACTAGCCTTTCTGTTGTGTTGATGTGAGCCCTTAGGTAATGACCATGACATTTGGGCAAAATGTCCATGTGTTTACCACCCTACCTCCAAATTTTGCACCTTCATGTTCCCTGGCACAAGCATTGTGTTGGCTATCTAGCTGAAGAGCAAGCTGGTACAGTTCACAGGGCACAGAGAGAAGCATTGTGCAACTCAATGAGCATGCTCCTCCTGCTGCTTCAAGGGAGGGAAGGTCTCTGGGTTCTGGCTGCTGGGATGTTAGGCTTTTTGGGTGGTGGTTCCGAGACCAGAAGTTGAGGTAAATTAATATTACTTAAGTGTTTTTCTTTTGGAGAAAAGCATTTTTGTGCTTCTTCCAAACACTAAATAATGAAATAACTAATTATTTGGAAAACAAATAGGAGACAACTTAAAGCATCAGTAATCTTCGAAGTATTGTTCTTGAGAAAGATGGAGTGTACAAAACTTTTTCTACTTGTTCCAAAACAGTGCACCTTTAAAAATGTGTTTAATTCCTCATGTCTGAATTTGGAAGTAGCATATACTTTTTGAGAACTTTTAAGTATGTTTTTCAACCTAATCTCCCCTTTCCTCCCACTTTTTTTTTCTTTTTTGGCTTTCTTCTGTCCTCCTTTTCTCCTCAAAAAGAGTCATTTGGAACAACAACAACAACAAAAGGTCTTTCTTCAAAAACACAACAACAAAAAACCACAATTTTGCCTATTATAGATGGCTGTTCCCTCCCCAACAGCTTTAGGGGAGGTAGCAATACATCTTTAAAAGAATCCTTGCACATCTGCAGAAAACATGATTATTTTTTATTTATTGTTTACTGAATCAAAGCCGATGCATCTGAAGCTTACACTGATGATAGCAAAACTTACAAAGACCTTTCATATGCAAAAAAACCCCAACAACCCACAACCATTTAACTCAAGATTTGACATGTATTATGTTGATGTTGTATTCAAGACCAGCTTCTCTGGGTTTGAGCTCTATTATGTGATTTTCTGAGGGTTTTTTGTTTCTTGGGCCTTCCCTCCCCCCCCCCCCCCCCCCCCCCTTCATTTTCTGGAAGTTTCTAATATTAGTACTCTGTTACACTATGATAGGGTCTTTCCTTTGAACCCCATGCATGAGATAAATAAAGGAGCTGGCTTTGCTTTGTGAATCAGCCTCCCTAGTAGGTCTTCTGATTCTGAAATTATTCTCAGAATTTAGAAAGCCATCAGACAGATCTTCATCAGCAGTTTAGCACCGGCTGCACACTGCAGTGCAAAGCTTTGAAATTACATAGAAAGATCTTTCTATTCTGCTATTATGCATCTTGAAGGGGGATGTGTTATCTCATTGTCAGGGGATTTGGAAGGGGAGGGTGAAGTACTTACAAGAAGTAGAACAACAAATTTTTTTTTTGACTGAATACCAGGTTTTCTCAGCTCCTTTAGTTCAAAGTTACTCTCCTTTGCTGTTGCTTTTGGTGGGACATTACCTGTCTGAAAGTTTTAAAGAGTTGATAGATTATTACAGAGAAAAAAATGCTGTCACGTTTCCCAGTTCCTGGACTTGTTCCCGTTAATTGACTCATGCAAAAAAAATGTAGGTTTTCTTTGACCCATTTTGCTGGTGATGCTGGTGTACCTACCTGGCTGTTGGTTACATGAGGCAGTTCCTGCAACCTGGGCTGTTATCTTAGCCCCCCCCCAGACTTTAGTGGAGTCTGTATTTGTGTTAGTGCTGCTCTACTGAATCAAATGGTGGTAATTTCCTTCCTATGAAACCCACTTCTATCAGCATGGCCATAACCATTGTCACTGGGAGGGATCTGAGAAGTATAAACTTGAAGTTTGATTGCATTTGTTTTAATTAGCAGATAGACACCATGACATGGGAGTCATTAAGCAGGGAAGGCTTGCAGGACAATAAGGAAAACATTTAGTTGTGATCAAGACTTAGATGTCAAAAATAGTGTCAGTTCAGACATCTGCTGTCTCTTCATGCCTTTTCTAGCAGTGACACCCGTAGGAGTTAGGCTAGTCTCTTGCGAGACTGTGGGTTCTGCTTTCTACTACCAAGTCAGAGCACATACTGACTCTACAATGCTGAGACAAAAATGCCTACAAAAGAGGCTACAAACTTTCTTGCTACCAGGTGAAGGTAGATGCTTATAGTGAGTGTTAAATGTAGCTACTGACTCGTTGTGTTAGCATGTGCATCTAATAGCCAACATGGGCAAAAAGTCATTGATTCTGAAATAAAAACTAATTCAGAAGGTTAAGGCCAGATATCCTCTTGCCACTGCCAAAAACAGCAGCTACCAAATGGAAATCAAGAAAGATGTGTCCCATGAGCTCTTGCCTTTACAAGTTAAGGCTATATTTTAAATTGAGGGCAACAGAGATCAGATGACTATTTAGAACTGTTTGTGCCTTTTAACCATCAGTAGTTTTTTGTGTTAAATGAGAAAGATGTAATTACAAGAGCTTATGAAGCTCTTTCTCTTGATGGCATATTTGGATACATGCAAATGAGAGGTAGCCTACAGCATTGTAGCATCTCAGAATTCTTTTCATAAACAACCCTGAAATTGTTCTGCAAAGCAATATCTACCTTGCTGACAAATTCGGAACAAATTGTGCTATGTGAGATTCAATTTTTTAATAGGCGAAAAAAAAAAAAAAACAACCAACCAACCAAACAAACAAAAACATGCACAGCTATGCAGATGTTTCAGCCATTTGGATTACTGTAATCAAATATGGTGAAGAAGCTGTAAGTGCATTTCAAGTTTATAGCATGCCAGTTCAGCTGGCTTGACTATTTTATTCTGTAGCAAGTCTGTTGGAAAATGCATTCAATAGAGCAAAATGGTGCTGCTGCTAATATTAATAATACTGCTTAGCACTTCAGTTGCGTTTCTTATTTTCACAGTGCTGTACAGATGCTAATTAATTAGGCTGAGAAACTGAATGCCAAATAGAGAAAAAGGCTTGTGTCGCTACTTGCAGAACAAGTTATCTTGATTATTGCTCTTTTAATATTTTTCTTGGGAAAGAGCACGAAGTCCAAAAGAAGAATTCAAGTGTACAGAGTGCTGCTGTAGGGTAGTGCTGTAGGGGGTAACTGCTGTTCAAGAAAGTGGATAGGCTTATCCTGAAGCTCTGGCATGCTCTTGTGACTGTGTGTTTTGTACAAAAGGAGTCACTATTCCAGGGCTAGGCTTTTCGTGATGGAAATGGAATGAATGTTTTCCCATGGTGTCAAATCCAGGTTTGTTTTTTCTAATTTGTTATAAGTGCTTGGAGCAACCCAGAAGCCAAACCCCTGCCCTTCTTCAGGAGCTATCCAATAAAGTAGTAGTCTGAAGCGTGAAAGATGTTCTATACTGGGAACTGCTTTGGTTTTCACTGGAAATGATCAGAGTTTCATAGAAAATTAAACATGAGTTACAGTAAAAGCCATAGGTTGTGCGCTGATAGCATTAATCTTGTATCAGGCAGCACAGAGATGTCATTCACCAGTGGGTCATGCGCTGCCCTTGTTGAGGATCTTCTCCTGTGTGAGCAGTCACCCTCTGTGCTGCTACAGCTCCTCTAGTGCTTGCCTGGCACAGCCCTTCATCTGGGATAATTCATCTCCTTCTCAGATGCAACTTCATGGAGGAGACTGAAGTGTTAGTCTTTCTTGGGAGCCAGGAGATGGGAGAGTCAGTCTGTCTTGATGTGTATCTTACGGAAGAAGACAGGAAGTGGCGTTCAAAGATACTCTGCTGATCATCTGTTTGTATAAAAGAGCATCCTGAGGTGGCTTTATTTTCCCAGTCTGATATGCTTTATTACACGTTCAATAGCTAGACCATAGGAGAGAACCATGTTTAAATAGACAAACTTGTATTTGAAAGGAACTGTAAAAATTATTGTAGCAAATATGAAAATAGAAGTAAAGATGAAATATTAGTCCTTTTTTCTCCTCTACCAGAATTAATGGAGGGTTTGTTAACTGTTTTTAAAACAAACAGGGTTTTATTCTGAAAATGCTGCTGCAGTTGATTGCCTTTTCCAAAAGACAAATAGGCCGCTATTTTGAAATCAACAGTTGAAGAATTGTCTTTGCCTGGACTGCGTTTTTTTCAATTGCTCACTATAATTATGATGATGAAACGGAAGCTAATTGTTGGTCTGACCACCAGGCCTTTGTTAAACAATTAATCTTTGGTTTGATGACAGCAGTGTGTCTAGCATCCCATTTCCAAATTGCCTCTTGAAATTGTCTTGTTTTTCTCTGTAATACCAAGAAATCACTGCTATTATATTTGTCGACAAATTGCATTTGAGTGGTTCCTTTCCTGCATTGAAATACAAATTTCAAGGTGTTTCCATAACTGTGTTGACAGTAATGGTATGATGATAATTTCTTATCCAATGCTTTTAAAAAAAGCATATATATTGATACAGATTTTTTCCCCCAGACTTATTTTGAGAAGGAAATAAAGTAGTAAAACTGGTTGAGTTACTAGTGAACAAATTATCCAACCATTTTATTTCATGTTGTGTTTGGCAGACTGTTTTGGAGCGTGTTGTGGTTTCTGTATTGGTATCAGTTGCTTGCACGCAGTTATTGCTGGAGAATTTTGGACCTGACAGCATGCCAGGAATTTGGGTGTGTTCTGACTTTACTGGTGGCAGATGGACATGGGGAGCAGAGTGTCCACTGCAGCCTTGGCAGTGGCTCACTTAGCAGATCACTCACCCGGTGGCATGCAAGTAAGAGAAAGCAATACTAGCAGTCAATGAATTCTCTGCAAGAGTCAATAGACTCTTGTCCAAGTAAAATATTGAGGAGCCTATATATGAAATATTTAAAATAACAAGAAAAAGACATGGAATGTTTTTTGTGTTACTATTGTGTAATTTCCACCATTTTTTTGGAAATATTATTTGTAGTTCCTAAACCTGCAGTGATGGGCACTGCAGCCCATTGTCTGTCCCTGCAAGCAGTGGGATTAGAGGGTTCGCCAGTACTCTTATGTTGCTCACTGCACTCTGCTGTCAGTCTCTTCTGTAGCAGAAAGTGAAAGCACAGTCAAGCTAATTGAAAAGTTATAAAAGGTATTGCAGAACTCTCCTACTCTGTGGAGGGATGAGTGGTTGAGTACTATTCAATTCAGCGTACATTTCATCTGGGAGCAGCACTTACCAGCAAGTAATTATTCTTCCAAAGATGTGCATCAGAATGGATTGTGCTTCCCAAGAACAAAGGCTTAAATGAGACCTCCAGCAGCAATACAGACCAATGTGGGCTTCATGTTTTCCCAGTGAAGATGAGGACACTGTGACTATATTAATACTGCTGGACCAATTGTGGGGAGCTGCTCATTTGCAGTTAGGGTTGTTAGACACTAACTCTATATGTTCCCTGATAGTAACTCTACACCAGTGCTCAGATGGCAGAACCGTTTATTTACACACTCATGATGGACAGCCATAAGGCACATCTGCACTCCTGGGAACCTCACTGGTAGTTGTGCTAAGATCCCTTAACACTCTTATTGAGCATTAAAATTACTCCATTTTTTTACTAGACAGTACGGAGTGCAAAAGTCTGCATGTAAGTAAGTGTCAGTCAGCTGTGTTTGTTTATTTAATGGAAAAGGGCTGATCTGGCTTTGACAAATGGCATAGTGTCTGTTGAATCTACGACAGTGTTTTGGTTTTTTTCCTGTATCATTCTGAATTCAAATTAGTATGTATTGCAGCATTTTATATCCTGTTGTTAAAAATGTATCCCTTGGTATATATATGTTACTTATGTATGTATACCAAACTATAGATCTTATCTGTCCTGCAGGTACATATGCCAACTTTGCATTGAACATTCTTTGTTGCAGCTCAAGATATAAAGGGTTACCTTTGAGCCTTCTCCAGACATTCACTCTCTTTCCTTCTCTGCAACCTCCCTACTTCTTTCTGCCCAACTTAGGTTCTCTTGTTTTAGCTGAATAAAATGTATGTTCTGTATCCAGCATTCCAAACTCTAATATTTGCAAACCCATTTTGCTTTGAAGTTATATTAGAAAAACAGACTTTCGTAAGAGTCAGTTCTATTCTTGCTTTTTTCAGGACATACCCAGTGCATCTGCACTGAAGATGTACAATGGGATAAGCAAAAACAAAGCCTCACTCATACAATATAAATGACTTTTATGTCTGAAGAAGTAATTATCTGATGTTGTAGGAAAAGCAATAGTAATTTCCTAGCACATCTTCCAAGTGGCATGGGAAGCATCAGTCGGAGTCTGTTCTGCAAAGTACAGAAGATGTTAATGTAGATAAAAGCTGAGTTAGTGGACATACCAATGCAGTCATATCAAACAAAAGCAACATATATACCAGATTATAATTGTAAACACTGTTTTGTGGTATATTCTCCCATGTGCAGACAAAAGTAAGCATATCTTCCAGTCCCATTTCAGTCATTTTTTTGAATGCTACATTTTTGTTCTTTTTCCCTACTGTGTTCCTTTTTGCTGCAGAACAACAATACATCATTTAAGTGAAGTTCATTTTCTGAAGCTCAGTGAGTTGAAGCTTTCTCCATTTCCCTGGCTGTATCCAATCAGCTCATGGAGGCACTGGCATGTGTCATAAATTTTGCTTGTAATGTGGACCAGCTGAAACATATACCAATTCAGAGACCACATCTTCTCAGCATCCCACTAGGCAGGAAAGGAAATGAAATGTTTGTGTTCAGCTGAAGCAGGAGGACAGATCAGGAGTGGAAGGATTTCTTAGCAGGAAAGAAGACCTCTCTTGAGAGAAAAATTGAAAGAAAAAAATGTGTTGACCCCCAGAACATTGTCTATACTTTTCTCCAATAACCCTTTTTCAAACAGTCTCTGAGTCCAACATGCCCTTTACATGGAGTGATTAATCAAGGCTTTCCCTTTTATTTCCCCAAGCAGTGAATGTATCTTATACTTTATTGAAGTCTGCTATGAACTTGTTTTATAACCAGTGTGTAAATTGTGTTGAGAATGAAAGCTGTTGGTAATTAAGGAGTGCTGTGATGAATAAGAAAATGTACTCTTCTGTCCACAGAGGTGGCTTTTGTGACTGTTTCATTGCAGTATTTTCCATGCTGTCTGACACTTGCATTCTGGTGCCATGTCCAAGAGTGATGGAGGGGCAAAAGAGACTGCTCCTATTGCACATCATATGCATTATCACATAAATGTGGCCTCGGTGATCAAGCAGCCTGGGAACAAATGTTCTACCTCAGTTTTCCAACCTCTGGAACAACTCTCCCTGCTTCTTAAGTAAGGCACTGGTGGGAAAAGTTGGACATTATCAACCTGATGGCCTCACTATCTTTCATGCCCCAGATATTCTTCTTCTCTACAGGCATTCTGTGGAGCTTCTACCATTAGTTGTCATTTTCACTGAATGTTGTTCTCCCTTTTGAAGTCTGACACATTTGCTGTACTCCAGCCATAGCCATGCTGTTCGAGCTCACTGGACTTTATTTCCAAACTCAAGAATTTGTCATACGAGGAAAAAGGCATATGTTGCAAATTTGGAGATCTGGTCATCTTGAGGATGCCACTTTTAGCTCAGAGCGTGGACTATGCTGTTCTGCAGTGACATCAGGCTCCTGTATTATCTTGTCTTGACTGCTATCTCAGAGGGACAGAGGTCATGGTAATGAAACACATCCAGATGAGTTTTTCTTCTTACATTTGGGTATTACATGTCCTCCAAGACTGTACTTTAGTCTATACTACAGGGGGATGAGCAGTTTGAACCGTGAAGTATCTGAGTAAAGACACTACAAAATCCCTTGAAGTTGTGTAAAGTGAATATACATGAGTTGCGTGTGTATTCATTTCAGGGTGTTTCCATGATGAGTGAACTTCATACAGGAAAAAAGTATGTAATGATAGATGCTCTCAAGTGGTATGTGACAAGAAGAAGGGAAAGTGGAGAAAGACTTAACTGTGCTTTGTCACTCAGGATTACTTGCTTTTGTCTGTTTGCTTCAGGGTTTTTCTTAACTTTGCATCAAGGGTGTGTATTGACTTTGCTGAATTGTTGAAGGTAGTTGCAAATGATGCATGAAATGAAAAATCCTGCTTCAGCCTTTGCACAGAGTGCTGACAGACAATTCTTTGCAATCACTGCTGAGCTGCACTGTGCTATCAGGTATACCTAGATACCCACAGAAATTGTTGAATTTAATGGTAATGCAAGTTCATGTTGGTGACATTTCTCTTATTTATTTCATCTGCCAGTTTCTGCAGACATGCAAGCCATTGCCAGGGCAGTTGCCATGCCTGAAAGCAGTTGCACTATAATCTTACTGCGGTAATAAATTGGGTGTGGGGGGGCACCACCAGGTGCTAAGTCAAAGAAAATAGACAGTTTCCTGTTCTTCTGTTCTTCCCCTGCCTTCTAGAAAGCAATTCCTTTGGCTTTTCTCAGATTTCAGCATATGCATTTGTGCCTTTAAATATTTATTAAGAATATTTGAGGAACCAAATACATAAAAATGACCTAAAAGCTGCTATAATGTAACAAAGTGGCACAATGAGAAAAGGACCAATATAGAAAATATGAACACCAACAGTTAAATACAATTAGAGCAACATAATAAATGATATCAGGAGAAAGAAATGTGCATGGAGAAAAAGCAAGCAGAGAGGAATGGGGTGATGAGAAAAGAAAGCAGATTGGATTAGCAGCTCCATTTCTCAGGATCATAAACACCAAAGGATCATAGAATGGCTTGGCTTGAAAAGAACCTTAACGATAATCTAGTTTCAACCCCCAAAGAAAGTGCAGTGTGCACAAGTTGCAGTACATCAAAAACAGCTCTGAATAGCATGCGCCAGGATTGAGGCCTTTGGTGGTTGAAATTGCTCTGGTTTAGAACAGGGGTAAGCAACTTGCATTCTGAGTCTCCCCACCCTAACTCAGCAGATCTGAGACAGCACCCAAAATAGGGGAAGCTAGGGATTCATGCTCCAATGGCCTCCAGAACATGCTGCAGGCTTCACAAAGTGAGGAATCCACATTTAATGACATATGAGTTCATTTAAAAATAATAGCTTTCTCAGTTAAGTGAATTTTATTTCTGAAAGCTTTTTTTCTAATAGCTACAATAAGAAAATGGTGCTAAATTAATTGAGCAGTGTGCATGTACAGCAACTGACTCCAGAATAAGTTTCTCTGCAACTTGCATGCTTTTTGTTGTGAGTGATGTTGAATTTATTTTAGCAGGGGTCCCTCAAAGGCCTCTCACTCCAAACAACATTTGCTGACATAATTTGAGCATCCGAAAAGCTGTATTCAAAGAGTAAGTGGTAGTGTTAGGGCATGGAGTTTAATTGTGACAGTGCTGCACAGCCTGTAACAGCATCCTGTTCCGAATTTATAGCCACATCTAGGTTTTTCAGGGAAATTTAATTGGAGGAAGTGGTGTTTGTCCACTTCCTGGCTTGCTGACAAGCTGTTTTCTTTTTAGTATGAGGTGCTAATTATGTTTTTCTCAGATTTCAGTAGAAATGAAAAGTATTTGGCAGTTGCCAACGGCTTTGTAAAGTACGTTGATATCATGTGAACTTTGAGGTCTGAACATGAGATTGTGCTTCAGAGCTGTACAGCTTAACTAGTTGTTTTGTTTTATGGACAAGATGATCTGAATACAGAGGTCATTACCAGAGTAAGCTGTTTTGGAGAACATAGAAATCACCAGAAAGCATAATAGCATTGAACTTCAATAGCTTTTGTTCTTTGTGAAGATGGAGCATGAGGGAATTGGCCTATAGTGAAAACGAAGTTTATATCAGATTCAGCAGGAGTAAATGTGTGGAATTCCTTCTTGTTTGCACACTGTAGTTATAAGAGTAAGCCACTCAGAAGGGGTGGCTTTCCCTTATTTTCAACTATACACAATCTGCATTCCGTCAGTTCCCATCCCAAGACAATTAACATTTAAACATTAATAGAGGAAAATCTCAGAAAACTTTCAAAAACAGAATAAAGTAAACCATTTCTAATAGTGAACATCAATTTTGAAATGATTTAATTGATGATTGACATTCACCTGTAGATATGTTGTAGATCATATTAGGAGATATTCTTAAATATGAGTGCCTGTATTTGGACACACTGCCTTTGGAGATTATCAATAAGGGATTATCAAGAGAGTTTTCTGTTTCTTCATTTCCAGAAACAAAACCAAAAATTGCACCTTACTGAGAGGAATGAATGAAGGCTGGAATGCAGTTTTAATATAGCACAAGAGATGGACACAGTCTGCTTCTACGGGCCATCGCATTAGGAACAGAATCACATTAGTGCAGGACAATCCTGTCATTCCCTTTGACAGTGACAGTCTCAATAGTGGTATTTTAAAGCTAAATAACTTGTGGGCTACTGTTTAGAAGAAAGGATGATGAGGTATTGATTGTATTTTAGTTAGAGGAGATGGAAAGTGAGCAGTCTATGTATGTTCAGTTACTGCTGTGGATTGATGAACAACTGAAAAGTCTGGAAACCTTAGTTTTGACTGGAGGATGTAATTTCACTGAAGTCTCAGTAATACTTGCAAATATGTCACTGATATCAAAACTGGAGGATGGGACAGAGCTGAATAGGAAATCATGTTTTTGAAATTATTAAGTCTATTTAGAACAAGAGATTGTTCTGTTTTTATTTTTTTTTAATTATTCTTCATTACTAAAAATCAAACTCTTACAATAATATCTCACTGAAACATTGTTCTTGAAACTTGCTCTCAATTTATTTACACAAAGTCTTGAAATAGGAGAGATGAAAAAAACACAACTGTTCTTGAAAGCAAATTTTGAATAATATACTTTGCTAAATAAGTTTTACATCTCCCATTCAGGTATAGCTGTAATCTTTCTTCTTATTACAACTGAAAGACACTTTTCAGACACTTCTGAATCTCATCTTTACTTTAAATATTTCTTTAGAAGAAATACTGAAGCTTTTCCTCCTGCTGTGTTATTACTCCCATTTTGGAATTAGTGTCATGTTTGTATTCTGTGAATGCTTCGTGGCTCTGTTTCCTCCTGAAAGTTGTAGTGTTTACATCTTCCTGGTACATTGTGCTCTAGGACCTACAGGTGATGATGACAGGATCATTTGCAATGTTCACCTCCTTCCGAGCTGTGTCTTCGACTGATTTGCTTGTGCTTGCAATGATGGCTGCCCTCCTGAGGATACACAAAAGTGGAACAGTCCCAGGGATTCCTAAAATACTAGCCAGGCAACAAGGGTAACATCTTCTTCCTTCCCTCAGGAGCCACTAACCATGGTCTGGTATAGAAGATGAACACATCTTTCTAATGACTGCAAGGAAAAGCAGATAATTCAGATCCCCAAAGAGATTTGCCATATAAAAATGTGTCCCTTTTCCCTACCCAAGCTAAAGCAAATTCACTTCTCTAGTCAATCTGATTTAGGTCAGCATGCCAAGCACTACAAGTGTTGCTGATCCCTTTAGAGCACCAGCTTCTTAGGAGATGAAGCAACATTCAATGTAAATGCACCCACTGGTGCCGCACTGTCTGTTCCTCCATGATTTTAGGACATTGTTATGCACTGCCATTTCAATAGCTTCTTTTCTTCACCACTGTAATGTATGTGTTTCTTTGTGCTTTTTCTTAGAATGACTTTGATTTATCCATATTATTCTGTGATTGCAATGGGGAAAATGTCATGCTAATTGAATAGGTGCTTGTGGTGCTCTCCAACATGCCCTGAGGCCAGCCATTCTTCCAGAGGACAAACCAAGCCCTTGGGGTTTGGCTTGTGCCAACTCCACATTTCTGCAAGTGGGTAAAGAAAGGGCCTTCATGAGGGTTGCTCTGGAGAGAACTACGGTGACCACACTAAAGGCCAGCAGTTGTCTGTGTTTTCACTGGTATTTTCAATTCTGAGACCAAGTTTTCTTCCTTGTTAAATGTAGGAAGGGTTGTGGGAAGCCACTTGCTAAGATTCTTTTTGAGTTCGCAGGAGACGTGAAACACTCTTGTAAGAGAAAGGTATTTCTTCATTAATAATCTTAATTCACAAAGCCTTGAAAACAGCCTATTGTGAGTAACTTGCTACTAGCAATGGATTTCAAAAAGTTCCAACAAACCCCTTAAAGCAGGAGGTTGTCTTTGCAGTAGCTTGGGAGTAGGAAATAGGTTTCCTTTCCTACATTAGCAGTTTCTCATCTGTGTGAAGCAATCCAAGACCTAAGTTTTGGGGTAATCCTCCAGAGATACTGGAAACCACTGAAGAGTCTATGACGGCTGCTTTCTGCATGTTTAATTGTAAACACAAATAATAGAGTAAAGAAAAGAAACATAGCCCAATAGTCAAACCAAATCTGAAGGAGAGAAATTAGAGATTAATCTTACAGACATATAAAAGGGTGAGGCGGAGTGCCAGCAGAATCAAGCCTTGTATTTTCAGGTCAACTTACCACTGGAAATTTCCTCTTCTAAAACAGTAAGCTGACTGCATTTTTGGAGATCACCAAAAAGATATTTCCAACATCTTTCGGAACTCCATTTGCCATTTGCTATCTCTGGCAAGCTTACTTTTTGCCATGAAACCTGGTTCAGATGAATAGGTCTACAGACTTCATGGTGAGGAGGGGGAGAATATTAAAATAATATTGAATAGAGTTAGGTTAAAACACTGTAGAACACAAACTACCCCCAGCATTCCTTCTGGGGTTAAAGGACATCAAGGAGGGGAAACAGCAGCTCACGTTCAAAAAAATTCTGTCCCTTTCCATATTGCTATAGAGGATCTCTGGGACAGAGTGTTTGTCAGTTGAAAACTTGACTGTATGATCTTTAAGTGCAAAACTTTGGCTCTGTTAGATTCAGATCCTGTCAAAATGTATGTCTTGTCCATCCTTTTTTTTTTCCTCCGTAGCATAATTGCAGTTTAATTTTGCATAATGAAAAAGTAATCCTCTGGGGTTTAAATATTTTTTTAATGAATGTTCCAGAGTAATTCACCAGTACTCCCCTTCTGCCATTGTATTTGTAGACATGAAATCTTTTGCTGTTTCTTTCTGCAAATAAATTAATATAAACCAAAGGGAAAAAAATAGTTCATTCAGTCATCTTCCACGTTTAATTTTATACATGAGATTTTCCCCCTTATTCCAGTGTTTCTTATGGCCACTGCAGTAAAACTAAGATTCTTTAATGTCATAGAAATAAGAGAGAGTACTGAGATTCACTGATTTTTGAATCAATATTATTTTATTCTAAATGTCAAAGGTGCAGCAAAACCACAGTCATTTCTTTCCATGACATGAGCAGTATCAATAAAACAAATAAAGCATACCATACTGTAAAATGTGAATTTTTAAAAAAGAAAATCAAAAGGAAACACAGAAGCTCACAGCCTGAAAATAAAAGGAAGGAATCTTGAATTTTTTATCAGAACTGTGTTTGGTCTGCAGTTTCGAATGCATTTGTTATGCCTTATATACACAAAGAACAATCATAAATCAGATGATTTTTATTATTTTTCCAGATTAAGGCAAGAAACAAACAAAAAAGAAGACATAAACAGCTCATTTTTTTTCTTTATTACTGTGTGGTTGTTGACTTTGATGGAGTGACTTCAAAGACTTTCCTTTTCTTCAAGCGTGAGAGTAAAATCAGACTCAAATTTTCTGTATATAAAAGAGTACCAGCTCAGAAATGTTTTCCATCTTGAACTTTATTTACTGCGTAAAAGGTCCTCAAATCTGTTTTTATAAACCCAGTAATAAAATTGAATATTGTTAAATTTCAGGAAAGTGGTTGATGTGCAAATAATGCCTGACAGTTCGCAGGATGGAAACTCATTATGAAGTTGAAGTGAGAAAATTAATCAGAAATGACAGTAAGTTGTCTTGCAGTAGAAACAATCAGAAAAATTAACATTTCAGTCTTGTTTTCAATATTTTTCTTCTAAAAGATAAGTGTACAAACTGTCCCATCCTGAACTAGGTTCTCTGTGACCTGCTTTTCTCAGTTAGCTTTGGAGCCGTAACCACTCAATCCCACAAATTGCTGTTTCACCCATTTCAGGACCTGTACTGAGATGGTGGCTTCTTTTCTGAAAAGTTATTTTGTTTCTTTTACAAAGCAGAATGCTTGGGGCTTTGAGATACAAGTGTGGGATTTCCTGCCTTCCCCCCCATTCCCCATTAGGAAAGACAATTTGCATCAGTCTGCATTCCAGTTATGTCTGATCACTGTATAAAATAGCCTTTAGACTGGTATTTAGACTTTAATTTATACAAGCACAGAGAGAAGAACTATGATATCATGAATTCAACCGAAGTTTCTATGACCCATGTGTATAGAGAATGACAAATGTTTTTAAATGCAGTTGTTTGCTTTGCAAGGAAGGTTTGCTACAAATTTGTCTGTATACAATCAGTAAGAAAGGAAAGTGTTTCAGGCAACCTTCCTGCTTCTGTGTTCTGGGGACTAACCTGATACTGGCATGGTTTTAAACTAAGATGGGAGGCTTAGGTTAGTTATTAGTAGGAAGTCTTTCACACAAAGGGTGGTGACTCACTGGAACAGGTTGTCCAAGAAGGTTGTGGATGCCCCATCCCTGGAGGCATTCAAGGCCAGGCTGAATGTATCTCTGGGCAGCCTGGTCCGGTGGTTGGTGACCCTACACATAGCAGGGGGGTTGAAACTTTATGATCATTGTGGTTCCTTTCAACCCAGCCCATTCTATGATATGATATGCACTGTGGTTCTAAACATGACCTTTGCATGGGAAAAAAATGGTAAATTGCAGTTAGGTATGTTAGTAACATTGTGTAAAATAGAAATGAGTTTGAATCATTTTCATCAAGAATAGGAGTCATAGCTCTCAAGCTTAGAATTAATATTTGATTCTTTTGAAGTCGTTAATAAAAGTTTCCTATTGGGTGAAGTATGACACTGGCTGTTTCTTGTTCTTGCTGGATGGGGAGAAAGCAGGTTCTGAGAAAGTAGAATAAGAAAGAAAACATGTCAAGCATCTGAGAGACTCCTCTTATTTGCACAAACTTCTAAAAAGGGGCATACTTGCAAGAGAGGAAATAGTAACTTATTTACGGAACACTTCTGCAGTTGCAACAAACAAATTCTTTTATAGAATGTGGATTGACAGTACAGTAGATACAAAAATCAGTTGGTGGGACATGAGGATGGTTTCAGGCAGATAATGCACACTTCCAGTCCATCACATTTTGACTTCAAATATTTTACCTTAAAGCCTGGGTTCTTCAAATCTAGTGCAGAATCCAAGGCTTCAGTAAGTTGTGTAGCACCACTGAATGATGCTTGCTCCCTGAATGAACAAGACTGGCACTTGAATGTGGTGATGGGCCTTTATAAATCACAATGGTGGGTGGCAGAGCAATCTGTAGGAAAATTAAGACTTAATTTTTAGGAAGATGAAAGAGTAATGTGCTAAGAGGCTAATCATGAAGTGAACAGAAGGAGGCTGGAAGGTTATAGGAGATGAGCTATTCAGGATGTAAGGATAAAATGAAAAGCAACACAAATAAAAATCAGAAACCTAGGGTGAAATTTGATTTGGATGAAAATCATTAACTCAGATTCAACCTGTCATTTTTCTGGTTAAACCAAGAACAAAGAAAGGGACTAAATGACTTTTGCTTTTACCCCAGAACAGCGACCACCCTTTATTTCTAATAGATCCTATATTCCTTGTTTTTTGTCGGGAGAACTCCAGTGCTCTAAGAGAGGCTCCCAAAATATTTACTTGGGTAGAAGCTGCTGTTCTCTGTCTATAGTAAGGATTACTATAATTGCTGTCTTTGGACTTCAAAAGAGCACTAACTTCCAACTTCTCTTAAATTCTAAAAATCTCCTTTTCACTTCAATTTGTTTTCTGAATGCAGACTCCACTGGAACTGGAGCATATCTGCATCTCTGAGGAGCTGGATACACTTTTTTCTTTTTGTTGCAGTGAGAGGGCAAGAGGAAGTCCTTGCTTAATGAGAACTGGAGAAGAGTTGACTAAAATGCTTCCTTGTTTTGAACAACTATTCATTTTTAATTCTGTTGAATCAGTTTAAGAATAGTGTCACTTTTGCAGTTCTCACAGATATAAAGTGTATGCTGTACTGCTGCTACTGTACACACCTGTAACTCTCATCTGTGTCCCGGAGTTCTTGCTGGGTTTTTACATCAAAAGAAATATTTGATGTGTTTATCGCTTTATAAGATATGGATTACATAAAAGCATAACTGTTAGCAATGTGGGTAGTGGGAGCTTCTAGCCTGAGATTTTAATGAGCTTGGGCAAATGTCATTTGGGGAGAGAAATTCCCTAAAAGATAAATTGGAACCAGTAAAATTGAAATGCATGTGTTTCCAAATATATCTAAGTGGGGTTTGACCCAAGAATTCTGAAGTACCTGTTTTCTTCTTAACCTTCATACTTTGTTGTCTTCTACCTATTCAAACTGTTGAGCGTTGTTTGCCACACAAATAGGACAGCTTGACTTTCCTAAGAACAAACATCAACAGTTACAGAAGCTATTTTTCCCTTTTTGTTTGATTAAAAGGTATGCAGCCTCTATGGGAGATGCTGAAAATCCAGCTTTCTTAATTTTCTGGATCCAAATTCCTTCTGGCCTGTAAGGTTAGAAAGATGTTTTCATCTTGTTTTTAAATATGGTAGGGAAGATGGGTAGTTGGATAAACCTTCCCTGTTCAGCATGGGGAAGAGTCAAGAGTGGTATTAGGAGAAAAGATGAATTAGACAAAGTGGGTGTGATCAGGTTAAATGTTCTAAGTGCAGTAACTAAACATAGAAAGACTTAAGATGAGGAAGCAAACCTTGTAGAGGTGGTATGATTTCTTCCCTGAACAATTTTGTTTGTTGATCATTCTGGAGTACTTAGATTTAAAACAGCCTGAAAATGGAAAATACTACTGAAATCAGTATTTTAACTATCACTTTTTCTCGCCGTTCTTTCATTTAACATACTTAATATTGAATAGTATTAGTGATTTTAACTTGTAAGCTAAATACTTACTTTTGTCAGACAAATAAACCACATGTCAAATAGCCTATTATGTGTGAGAAGATTTTCTCCAGTTAATTGAAAATGAGCTTAAACTAAGCTAAATTTTATGAATGTTTAATCTTTCTTTGCTACACTAAGGTTACTACTGGTGCAAGCAGAGGCGTCTTTCTGAAGAGAAACAACAAGCTATTTAGTGTTTCAGCTTTGGCAAATGCTAAGAAGGGCAGTGACCTGTAACACCAGTTAAGAGCATGAATGTTTCAAGCTCCCAAGCATTCTTGCTAAAATACAACTTCTCAAAGCTTAAATTTGTTTGTAGCTGAGGGAAATGTTAAAAAACAAAAACAAATAACTTGTATAAAAGCTGTTTGACTCCATCATTAAATGCAGAGAGAATTTAATCTTTAGAAAATTGAACTAGTTTGCAAGCAGACAAGTAAGGAGGCTATTTTAAGGATCAAGCAGCAGGATAGACTGGATCTCCTGTCTCAAGGGAAAATTATGGTAGCTACAGCTCCCTGTGGTGCGAAACCCTTGCTAATCCTCCAAGTGTGTGTTCTCTGTCTCATCAGGTGTACCTTACTTGCAGCACTCTGAGACAGGTCTTGAAGATAATGCATGTGGGAGCAGAGAGGCGTGAGAAAATTGCCCTGCATCCCTAGAGGAATTCAGCATAGAGAATGTAAGAGGGTCCTGAGGAGAAAAGGTGCACCTGGCAGATACACAGCTGTTAGAACCTGTGCTAAGGCATAAGTTGGGTGAGAAAAGCTGGGGAGGTCTACAGCTCTCTACTGAATCTCAAGAAGGAATGTTGCGTATGTCCAGTGAGCCAGTTGTTAACAAAAGCCAGTGCTGTGCTTACATGAAGAACAGGCAGAGACTAAACATTTAAAAAATCTCCTAGACTCCTAATTATTTCCACTGTGTGCAGTTCAGCGTGTCTCACAGCTCTACACAGCAGCTTGTTAACATTCCCTTCTCTGTCCCTTAGGTACAGGTGCTTTTTCATTCTGCTGCCACAATTAAAATTGAGATACGTGTGGTACTAATGTACTTTTTGCCCAGTCTCTCAAAGCACAGTTATGAAGAGCTTGATTCTGAGTCCACTGATGTCAATGGGAGCCTTTCTCTCCTCAATGCAGTCTGTGCCAGGCCAAGCAGCGAGATGGATGAGAGAAGACAATATGACTATCATTTCTTCCTTTCATCAAGTGATTTACACAAGCTGTTTGCAATGCAACTTCTGCTTCTGAGTTTTAGAATTGGTGTGAATTGAATTTCCTTTAGTAATCAGAGTAGATTGCATACAACTTCAGGACGTGGTTGAAGTGAACTAAAGAATGTGATGCAAACAATGGACGTGCCTAAGCTCATGCATGTTTTTGTATTGTAACCATATTGTTTTAATGGTCATTGAGTGAAGACCTCATTGTCTTTTTTATTGTTACTAGCAATTCTCCTGTGATAAATTCAAATCAGTGAATCAGAGACAGATTTCCACGAAGCCTGCCAGGTGCTGCTGCAGTCCAAGATTGATGCAGTCCCCCTTATTCATTTTCCTTCCCCTCTCTTTGCCTGTGGCTCAAGGAGGGGAGGGAGTCCAATAGCTTTGATACCCCTGAAAGCTAGTGGGACCTGAGCTGTAGCACTGAGGCAGAAACCAGCTTTCTGCCTTAAGTTTAGGGTGGGATGAATGGAAATGATTGTACATACTACAAACACCTTATCCCTGGTTGTCTTGTTGGCTCTGACAAAGAGGGTCACTATGGCAGAAGTGCAGGTTGACAGACTGGGGACTTTGAGTAATGGTGTAGACATGATTTTTCTTAAGACACTGTAGAATTTTCACTTAAAGTATAATATTAAAAAAAAAAATCATGTTAAATATTGAACTCTTTTCAGACTAATGGATTGCTACTCTCTCTGTTAGAACAGATGCCAAAAAAATGGTACCTGGAAAGTATTTCTTGAGCTGTCAGCCTTTCTGGGATGAAATATATTGAGTGACAGGCAAGATCAGAAATAATGATTTATCTCTTAGTCTTCCTTTAACCTGATGCGAGTATGGCAAGAGTTTGAAACTCAGGTGAAAGGCTCACATTAAGTTAACTTTCTGCCTTCCTCCAGTAGCACCTCAGATGTCTTCATATTTGGAGTTTCATTTTGATGTCATTTTTATTTTGACAAGGCCAAGTCCCTGGGACACTCAGGATCACGGTCAGCCTCTAGCAGCTCTATATGTTGTCAGAGAAGTGTGCATGAGGTTTCTGAGTGATAGCTGGAGAGCCATCTGCTCCTGGGTTTTAGCTTCAGCGTGAGCAGAAAGAAGAGAGGAGGCAATTCTACCTCTCTGCACGCCAACTTGGGTGAAGCTCAGAACAACTTATCTCTGGAGATAAAAGGAAGATTTTTCCTTTTGTATGCACTCATTTCCCTTCTTGTACCTTTTCTAGAGTTTTGGATTTCCATTTTTTTTTTTACAGATATGTTGTCAAAATTGTTGGAGTAGACAAGACACCTGGGGCCTGTAAAGTGGTTAAAGTATTGGCCACTTCCATTATGAAATATAAATGGTTGTAATTATCTTGTATGTGATCTACAGTCAATTTGGGGATATCAGATTATAACTTCTTAATAGCGGCAAGTCAATAATTGTATGGATATTTTGCTACCATGTAAGGCAGCTCTAAAGTAGGTGAAATCAAGCGTGATCTGGCTGAGCAGGGTTTGATACTAAGAATGCAGGGCGGTTAAGGTTGAGTTGTCTGTAGCTTGCCACTTTGTATCAGGGAAACAATGTGTATCCTTCTTGGGAAGAGGCACCTTTCCTTCAGTTCTGTCCCAGAGGTAAGGACGCGTTGTCTGTAGGGACAAGCTCAGGATGAGGACAGGCAGCTCTGAAATCAGCAATTAGAAGTCTGTTTCTAATGTTTATCTTTTAAAGCAGATTGAGTAGAGTTAGTCCAGCTGAAGCTGCACCAGAAGCAGTTTGGCTTTCTGATTTATGGCTTCTGAGTGTAATCCATGTAATGATGGTCATGAGACTTACTTCAAACTTCTACTATTGAGATTCCTTTTGAAGTCCTAGTTTAGTTAAGCTATCAGTTTATGGTAATGACACCTAAGTCTGGTATTGTCAGTCTAAAGAAGCCACCCTATTTATTCCTATGTAAAGCTATGTTATACATACATTATGTGAGAAGCATATTATGATTTGGGATCTATGCACTACCTTTTCTTATTTGATCAAGCAAGTTTTTACTTCTCGTAGGAACTAAATTTAAATCAGGAAAAATAAAGATATTTTTCCTTGCATTTAAAACTTCTAGATCTTTTTCAGAAAGGCAGCTTAGTGTGACAGTTAATAATCAAAATGTTCAGGAATCATTTTGAAAGCAGTACAACTCATATGAGATAATAAGATAAGCAATGTGTCTTGCACGTAGCATCAGGACACCAACTACTAGCTAACTGTAGGTTGTCTAAGTGCATATGACAACAAAGGCATGTACACTTAACTCCTTTAAAATGATTGCTTTGTTGCAGTGAAGAGACAGTTTACACCACTGAAGGACTCCCATTGATTCTGACAGAATTCAGAAATTTTATTTAGAAGAAACATCTTAAACAAGGGGGGGATAAAAAGACAAAATATATTAAGTCAATTTACACAGAAATAGAGAAACTATCTAAACCTTTTTTTCTTAGATTTACTTACAATAAATAAATAAATAAATAAATAAATAAATAAATAATCCATCTTGTACTTACTCTGTAATTGGAGTGCTGGGAACTGACAGCCTGTGATACTTGACCCTGTGGAGTGGCATGTTCAACAGCAGAGGGTGCTGCCCATCCTGAAGACCACTAAAGGGGATGCAGATTCAAGAAATGGACAGGATATTCCTTACTACTGTTTCTCATCTGAATCCTCCGAAATTCTGAATGTGTCTATAGGGCTTAAGTACAACAGAAGATAAAGGAAAAATATAATATTATTACTTCTCTCTTAAATTTTCTGTCACAGTAATGGCAGATTTTGGGCTGATTTACTGCTGATAGAGCATCATTTTACCCTTTGAACAGAGAGCAATAATAGTACTTGATGGAACTTCTAATTTTAAAACTCTTCTCCAAAAGTCAGTGCAGTGTTAACTACAGTATTTGTAAATCCCTTATTGTAATAACTAAGCCATTTTAGCTTGTAGACCCAACTTGTGATTACAGCACATCCAATTCCTGATAGGCTGAAGCTAACAAACCTTCACTTTGACATACAGGTTGTCACTGAACAAAATACGTTTAGCAAACCATCAGAACTTGTGGATGATGGGAAGCATATGTATCATTAAGCACTAAATGGGAATATCATTTACAGTAAGTGTCATGTTTCATTTTGATAAACCACAAAAAAAAAAAAAAAAAAAAACCCACCAACAACAAAAAACACCACTATGAATCCAGTGCTGAAAGTGGTGTTTTGAAAGGTAAGGCTATTGATACTGAGCTAGGCTTGCAAATGTAAGATTTATTAGAAAATGATATATGACTCGAGCATTAACATGAAGGGTGATGAAATGCTAGCTGATATATGAGATGGTATTCCGTGTATAAAGCTGAGAGAATAGAAGCTTGAAAGGAGCAGCCTTCCTTAGCCTAACACTTGAAAACAGCAATTTTCTTATTGTAAGCCTTTTAGGTGTGAGCCTTCTCACCATTTAAGTTCTTTTAAGTTATGAACTAGTTACACACCCCAGCTGTCCTGGCTTATGGAAAATGTGATCTTTAGTTCATAGAAAAGGCAAATGGGGCTCAGAGACTTGGTTGGAAAAAACAAAGTTGGCATCAGCTGTTTGCAGGTTTTGTGTTGCTGTAACCCAGTCCTCCTTATAAGCAGTGACTGCCCCTCTAGCTGAAGAAAAATTGTTGCTGTCATTTTTCATAGCATGTGATGATCAAATGCGTTTTAATGCAAATAAGAAGACATAGTGAAACATGCTTGAAATTATTCTGTTGTTGAGGGGGAAAAATCCTTTGATTAATATATCATACTCCTGTCACCGTTACTTGAGTGCCAATTTACCATTTTTAATGCATGTATCTCTTCTGCCTTTTGCTCGTTTTGCACATTCCTCCTCCTTTTTCCTTTCTCTTCTACTTTTTTAATCTCATATTTAATGTCATAAGATGTACATCTTCTAAATCCCAAGGCACTTGGAAGAAAAATGCATGGAAATCACACTCCTCCTGGGGCTGTTTTAATTCCTGTTTCCATGGTTAGTTTTGTTAAGCCTTTGTTCCTTGCAGATTTCCTCAGAAATACCTTTCAACAATTGTTTTCTCTTTCAGGAACCTATGTCTAAGTATTATAACCCACTATGCATTTTTGTTGGATATTTACTCCATTCCCTTCCTTATCCGTGTGAAACATTTATGAAGCAAATTCAAATCGTATAACATTATCATGATAATTAATAGTGAACTTCCTCTGCACTAACTACAAGTACAGATAGACACTACTGACTCAGAAAGCATAATGTACACAGCTATATGGTGATAGGCTGTGGTTTAATATGAGCATTGTCTCCAAATTTAATATAAATTGGCTTGTTGACTGCTGTATTTAAATAGCATGCATATGAAGTGAAGAATTAACATGAACATTCTGAAAGTCTGAGACTGATACTCATTACAAAGACCAGAGCAAATGTTTGATTCCCCACTGTGACTCTGGAAAAATCAAGAGTCTTTATCAGAAGGGACACCACCTTCATTTTTGGAGTAGACCATACTTTCCATCTGCTGAAATGTAGCCCTGTGATACCAGGAGGCAATGTGACAGACAAGTTCTTCTGGGCTTTTTGCATTTGAGTGATGATGAGCCTTGCTGGGAGACTGAGGATCATTCAGGCTGTGAATTGTGGTGCTGGTGGAGTGTTGCTCCAGGCTAATCAGGCCACATCAACAGGACCAAGTTGCAGGTGTTGTCAGAGGGACGTTTCCCCCCTGATCCTGAAAAGCTGGCTTCCTTCCCTTGAGTCTTCCATCCAAGTGGGATGGTATTGGTTGGTGGTGTTTTCCCATAAAAGCAGCAGTAGAATATGATGGGCAGTTCACCTCAAGGCTCTCACGTTTAGGTTTCTGCATGGGGAGTGTAGCTAGAAAAGGAGATAATCTATCTTCTCCTTCCTGTTATATGAGCAAAGAGGACTCCATGAAGAAAACAAATTTGCCGAAACACCTTAGCTGATAATAAGTGCTGCCAGGTGATAGAGAAGAGTGTAGTGAGGACAAGGATGATTATGAATGGCTCTTACCTGCAGAGTGATGGATGTCCTTCACTTTTAATCACAGTTCTGCAAACTGCTGGGTCCACTCTGTTAACTGACCTCCACGCTCTCAAGTCCCTCTGAGGCTCACTAGGCAATTAATGATAAATGAGTGGCCATCAAATTAATTGGAGGAAAGCAATAAGAAATTGATAGCAGTACGACACAACTGTTAAACTGTTAGTGGTATGTGACTAATCGTGCTCGGAAGTTGGTGTCTCTTTGTTCTTCTGACATTCATAAGTTGCTAAGCCTTCTCTTCCATTGGTTATGATGTCAGATGAATCCCTTGGGAAGGTACTTTCCTTTCAGGTGGTGTATAAATGTCTATAATTCTATGCTGAATGCAATTTACTAACAATTGCAGTGCTTTAAAATACACAGTTAGCTCCCTTATTTTATATCAAGCAAGTTGACATTTAAGATAATTTGTTAACAGCAGCAAAAATATATAAACTATGTAATTTTCTTGTAAACAGCTGCCATGTAAGACATGCAATAGTCTATATCTTGAATGCAAACAATGCAGTTTTGGGGAGTCTCATTTTGAACATGGGAGTACAAAATCAAAAGAAGCCCAAGAAGCCCTTTGGGTTGTACTTATGTTAGGTCTGTTCAGCTGGGAAAGCTAAATATTTCTCTTTAAACTGGTTCATTTTCATTCTATCACTTGGCAGCAGTGTGAGCTTTTGTCCTGCAGGGGATCTCAATTCTTCAGTCCTCCTTTTGTGTTTGTGCTATTGGTACAGAAAGAAGCCCCTTATTTCTGCCTATCAGATAGGGCCAGGATCACCCTACAGATCTTTTTAGAAGAGTTTTTATTAGCAAGGTGAGAGAAGTGCACTGCAGCATACTGCAATGCACAAACACTACTGGTGATAAAGAGAGAAAATATGTAATCACAGAGACAATGTAATCAAATATTCTTAGAGATCCCTGGTGATAAGCTTCCTGTTAACAACACTTTGGAGGATATAACAATTTTTAAACTGCACCAGCACAACACACATTCACTGACTCCCAGAAATCTTTAATAGTTTGTAAGCTGTGGTTCTTAAGTGAACTTCTGAGAGAGTAGAAAGAGGATTTATTTCCAGAGATGCATTATTCTGAGTGCATCCTTCATCTGGACATTGAAAAGATTCATTTTCCTCGCCCATTCAGCTTGCTTCCTTGCAGGATTTTTTTTTTTTTTTTTTGTGAGACATCTCTCTTTGCATGATCTAGGCCTCTTCTAGGAGATAACTAGGCTGCTGCAAACCTTCCCCATTTGCCTTTGCTCTCCTATTATTAGAGCAGCTATCCTTTGTGGATGCTACTGTCCTCTTTACTTCTATTTTGCTGGAATCAAAATCAAATGCTCTGTTTCTCTCAACACATAATGGTGGAAACACACTTTTCACAGAAAAGATCTGTATCTCTAGTTCCACTCGTTATCTGCTTCAGGATTGCAGTCTTTATTCTGAGTTTATATTATTCTGCTTCTATTCAAATTGTGCTCACAATATATTTAGAGGTATGTGAAACATTTGCAAGCACCTTATCTTTATTTAAAAATAAAATAGAATTTTATTTCCTTCTCAAACACAGTCTTTTGGGGGAATAAGATTTTATATGCTCTTTGTGCATAGTAACGGTGTTGCTAGGGGGACAGCATTCCTGCAGAATCTCCTTCAGTTGAGATCTCATCTTAGCACTTGTCAACTTACTCAGTGAGGGGGAAAAAAGAGATCATTAAAAACACACATGCAAAACCACCACTCACATTACCTTAAACATTCTACACATTCAAAGATTATGGTAGCAAAGACTTGCATGTCCTTTCTATTGAGTATGATGTACATCAGTTTTTTGTGGAAGTAAATGAAATCAGATAGTATTTTCTCTTCAAAATGTGTGAATAATGACTTTTGTCATTGTGATCAAGCTTAATTACCAAGTGGAGAATGTGCATCTGGCACACACAGCCGCAACAAGTTAGGCGTTTTTTTACCTGAAAAGGATAAAGCATAAAAGTACTTTGGTTTATTTTGATTCTGCGAAGGCTGAGATGTTATGGTGGTCCACAAGCTTTCCTCACAAGTGGCCAAGACATGCAGTGTGAGGACCCAGTAAACCAAATGCTACTTGACAGACCGGTGGGTGCTCACCTCTGAATGTCCATTCTTTGTGTAAATATGTGCTGAAGCATACATCCACTCATCAGTATTTGATGAAGAAATTTTTGTATTCTAAGTAGTTTTACTTACAATATGAATCCAATTCTACTTAGGCCATACCTTAACCTTTCTTTTTTAATGCCCTCTGCAGCGTCACTCTTTTAGATGATAAGCTCTGGACATGTCTTGAGGCAAACAGCCATTTAAATAAGTGAAGGAACCAGATACTGGTTGGGGCTTTTCATTTGCAGCAAAGAAAGGGAAGGCTGGGGAGCCTTCATGTTGGCACTGGTTCTTCACATGCAATGCTCCTGTAGCAGTGTTTTCACCTGTTTAGGTTGTGATTGGTCCATGTTATTTTCAACAAAATCACAACTGTATCTCAAGAGAGATGCAATCTGTTTCATTGGAAGTAATTTTCAAAATACAGTCAGAATATAGGATTTACTCTTTTACTTAATTGGTTGAGGAGGAGATAAGATGCTGCTTCTCATAAACACATTTTTTATTTTTCTTGAAAATCTGTTCGATTCTGTTCCTTCACTTAAATATTTATAAGATCTAAATAACCTCTTAAAGCATCCTTGGAGAAGACTCTTCTGTTACTTGAATGTTTCCGATTTTTTTTCTAGTAGGAAAAGTAGTAGGGGGAATTGTTTAAGAACTCAGTAAGCCAAATAATTCCCTGCATTAATCACAGTATTTTTATACTCAAATGTCAGTGTAAGCAGAGAAATGCGGCAGATGAACTCATTATATTTTTGTGTAAACTCAGTACTTGTACGATGGGGATAATTATAGTGTGATTCTGGACCTGCTTGTAAATTGAAGATGTTTTTAAAATAAATAGCATAAGAACTGCATGTCCACAAAATATTTCTCATCTTCACATTTCCTTAAAACCATTTGAAGTGTCATTTGCAAAACAGCTGCTGGAGAATAAGAAATAGCCGTCTGCAGAAGGAGCCATGAATTATGTGGAGAAGGCCAGAGCTAGAGACATTGCTGCAGAGCAGCAATATTGCAACCTGTCACAGCATCTTTGCTTACAGTTAAAATGTGATGCAAGTACAACCTATAAAAACAAAAGCCTGAATCATCAATTACGTATTTCCAATAATTCAAACAGTGTGGAGACAACCTTTGGCTACAGCTTTGATTTCCTGGGACTGTAGGAAGTCCTTACCCACAGAATATAGCTTCCTTTCGAGAGGTCTCTTTGCACTGTCAAAATCTTTGGGAGAATCTTAAATGCATTTATACATGGACTTCCATAAAAAAGAGGCTCTCTGGGCTTCATTTTTCTGTTAGTTGGGTCCTGGTTAGCTTGGTTTGTTCTGCTCAGCAGAGTTCTTGTTTTCCTGCTTGCTTCTGCTATCAGCATTAGTTACTACTTATCAGCAAAGTTAAATGCCAGACTTAAGCTGATGCCTCTGCAGAATGTTTAATTATGTTCAGATGTATGGAAAAGGCATTCTCCAGGACTAAGCTCAACCAGTACTTTTTTTTTTTTTTTTTTTTTTTTTTTGTAAGTCCAACTTGTGCCAAATCCCTTGGCTTAAACCAATACGGCTTGTGCACATTATGCTGAGAAACAAATCTGACTTCTTCAAGTCTTGTTTTCCCTACCCACCGTATCACCCGCTGCAAATATCCCAGTTAGGCAGCAGTGGCAAACTCCTTTCTTTTGAGGGAATAGTTAATGGGAAGCACCAAAGCCTTCTGTGCACATGGTTGTGCCCTGTACAAAGACATTTGTGAATGCAATTCCTAGTAATGCTGTTATTTGAAGCAGGAGCTTTGTATCTGTAGTCAACAACCCTGTAAGCCTAGGGTACTTCTTAACGTTAGCCTAACTGTGGAGTGATAACAGTAAATGTTGCTTTGCTTTTTTAATCAAGGGGCAATATTCTTGTTGGCTGCTGGAAGTGTTTTTATCAGAAGTAGCTCCCAGTAATACACTGTCTTGTTAGAGCTATAAGTTCTTCAGGTTGGACTCCTTTCTTTCTCATTAAATTAACTAATTACTGTCTTACTAGATCAATGGATTTAGGAGTAACTGGCATAATCTGGCAGGGAAAGGAAAGCTGCCAAATTCTTTCACTTTTCTTAAATCTATTTGCCCAGGATCTGTGCTCTAGCAGCAGTTTATCAGTGTGTAATTAATGGATTTAGATGGTGAATTGCCATATCAAAAGGGGGTGAAGGTAAAAGTTTTTAACTTAAAAACAAACAAAGCCCCATGACTGCAGGAGCAGATGTTTGTACCCTGGGAATGTGTCCCAGGGCTGCCTCTGCTTTACCCAATGGGCACTGAATGCCATGCTGAGGACTGCCACCCTGGCAGGGGCAGCTGACCCTCCAAACCATTTAACCACCTATTGTTCATGAATGCATTAAAACCCTTGTCTGGCTCTGCCAGAGAATGTTTAGGGTCCTGTCTTGGGCAAGAAATATAAAAACGGGATTTTACAGGTTTAGAGAGCCAATTAATCTCTAAAACAGTTGGTCCATAAGGTAGGAGGACTAAATTTTAGAAGGTTAATGGTGCAAACAGGCAAAGCCATTTCTCAGCTGCAAGCACTGCACTATATCCTACTCCTGGCTTAACTATCCAAGCGGTTTTATTATGTTTGCTCAGCTTTAATTTATACGTGCTTTAACATGCTCTTAGTTATTTTTAATTTTAAACTAAGAAACTCTTTCCAAATCTCTTCCAATATAATTAGAATTTTTCCTTTAGTTTGCTATTTAGTCATTATTTTCTTATTTCAGCTTTATTTTCTGGGGGATAAATCCTCTTATTCATTTGTTTCAATGGAGCTTGAATAAAGGTCATTTAAATTGATTCACCTTTCTTATCTCCCTTGCATTTACTCTATAATCCTACCTTCCATTGTGAGGAGGAGAATAGCTTTCTTTTCTCTGCCTGTTTCTGCTAAAAGAAAAATGGCAACCTTTTATTAAATAAATCTAGAAAAGCTGTGCTCCAAATCCATATTATCAGTAGCTTGGGGAAACAAATTATTTCACAAACTTAAAAAAAGAAAACATACAGCACTTTTCAGAGTTTGCTGTTAGCCTGAAGTTACTGCCTCAAATCCCATAAATGAATGAGAGAAATACTTTGGCACCAGTTGTAAAAGTGAATGCACACGCAAAGACCCAGACAGCCAAATACAAGAGTGGTTTTCCTTTGTAATTGCAATGTATGTGATTTGAGATATCTGCTTCGGAAAAAAGAAAATTTTGTTTCTTGTTCTGCTTCATAATTTGTAAGACAGACCATAATGCTATTAATTAATAACAGCCAATAGATTACAGAATCATAGAATGGCTTGGATCGGAAGGGACCTCAAGGATCATTGGGTTCCAGCCCCCCTGCCATAGGCAGTGTAGCCAACTGCTAGATCAAGTACTAGATCAGTATGCCCAGGGCCCCATCCAACCTGCTATTAAATGTATCCAGGGATAGGGCATCCACAGCCTCTCTGGGCAGCCTGTTCCAGCACCTCTCCACTCTCTCAGTGACAAAATTCCCCAACATCTAATCTAAAACTTTCCTCCTGTAGTTTAAAGCCATTCCCTCTGGTCTTATCACTGACTACTGATGTAAAAAGTTGATTTCCCTCTTGTTTACAATCTCCCTTCAAAGCCTGTAATGAAGTCTCCCTTGAGCTTTCTCTTCACTGGACTGAATAAGCCCAGCTCCTTCAGCTTGTCTTCATAGTAGAGGTGCTCCAGCCTTCTGATCATCTTTGCAACCATCCTCTGGAACCTCTCCAACAGTTCCACATCTTTCCTATACTGAGGGCCCAGACCTGGATACAGGTACTCCAGGTGGGGCCTCACAAGGGCAGAGTAGAGAGGACAATCTCCTCCTCCCTTCTGGCCCCCCTCTTCTGACTCAGCTCAGGATACTGTTGGCCTTCTGCACAGCAAACGCACACTGCTGGCTCATGTTCAGATTTTTATCTACCAGGACCCTTAAGTCCTCAGCAGGGCTGCTGTAATGGAATTTTTCTCCCAGTCTGTATATGTGCAAATTTCTAAGTCCATGATTATCACTCTGTACTTGGACAGATATGGCTTTATTTCAAGATAGTTTTGCTGGTGCTGAAAAGGTGCCTGAAACTAGTATAAGCAAACTGGCACCGGCCTACTGTGGCAGGAGTGCATGAACAGACAGAGGCACCTGAGGGTGCCAGGCACAGCTCCCATCCCAGCCAGCTATGGGGCATCAGCGGCACTGGTGATGCTGGCTGTGGGGCAAGCATCTGTCCCACGGGCTGTACTTCAGCTGCCATGAAGCCTACAGTAAGAGGTCCCAGCCTGAAAGACATTAGATTTTAATGAGCTAAGATCTTCTGAGCCCTGCCCTTACCCACTATTCGCAGACATTTCCATGTTCACAGCCACAGTCCTCACTCACCTAATTAACTTCTTCACATGCATATCAGCTTGTGAAGCTGCACCAGACTTTAATCTGAGGGAATGCTTCTGCTCTTTGTTTCCAAACCAGAAACAACATGCTTGCTACCTATTCGTGCACTTTTTAGTCTTTTCAAATACATTGCTAGAAATCTGGAAAGCCCCAGCTGGAATAGAGCAGGTTCATAACATTTCTAAAAGGTTTGATATGAAAATAATCAGGAGTGACTACTCAGTTTGCCTTGAAAAATTACTTGAGTGCCTATTTTTATTTTTCATTTATTTTTCATAGGCTCTGGCACCACTTCATGGGGACTTTCTGGTCCTGTTGCAGGGAGAATGTTTGTTTTTTTCTCCTGAGTAAATATCATTCTGTGTTGTAGGACAGGTTGTTTGTAGCCAAAAATAAAAGGTATTTTTTAATACTGGAATGTTTAAGGAAGGAAGAGAAGGAAATGTGAGATTAAGCCATATAATTAAGAAAATAAAAACAACCAAAACCAATCTGTTAACAATATGTTCCCACATGTAATGGTGTATGTTCCTAATTTTAAGCAACCAAACCAGTATAGCATTTTATTTTGTTGCCAAGGTTACTGAATTTTTAATAGTCTCTAGAGAGTAGTGGTTTTAACTCAGTGAATGGCAATATTGTTTAATTTTAAGAATATTCTGATAAAAGCCATTTGAACAGAGGAAAATCTCTTCTTCCTTCAATTAAAAAACAAAAAGAAACCCACAAGACTGCATAAAAATGGAAACTAGTTTGCCATTTAAAAAATATTAAAAGGGCAATTTTCTGGCCACAAAATTGATGTAAAAATATAGGAGGAATGAGCAGTTCTGTAGGGCCAACCCCTGCATCACACCATTGCGGTGGCAGTGGGACTAGCCCCTGCAATATGGCCTGGTGTGTGTGCCCTGTGGTATTGAGTGTGGCAGTCCCAAGCACGCAATCAGCCAGTGTGGGTTTTGCAGCAGAGACGCATCCCCTGGCTATGCAGCAGGCCTTCAGGTCATCCTGCTGCACAGAGACCTGTGGACACTGCCAGCTTGTTTCGGTTATCACCACACTGAGTTGGCCAACACTCAAATGCAGACTCAAGAGCATGAAAAGAAAACTTCGAGGAGCAGGGAAAATTTTCAGGGTGATATCATGGACAGAATACAGGTAATTACAGAGAAGATACAGGCACAGGTGACAGTAGTCGAGGGATAGCGATGTTAACAGAATTTTACCCTGTAATCACTGAAACAAACAGGTGGAGGAACTTAGTGCCAATCCTGCATAATAGCAAAGATAAAAATTGATCTCTTAATTCCAAAGTTAGAGAGAGGTATTGAAGAGAGGCAGGATTCTTCCATTTTAGCTAGAATATATTTGTCTTTATATGTATCTGCATGCAGTTTTATTATAATGAGAGACTTCAAAAAGTAGTTTTACATTGTGATGAAAGTACAAATCACCTGAGGTGAGGCCAGATACTCAGAGGTGGCTGGGGCTTTCAGGTGTTTGTGATGTGCTGTTTAAAAGGGAAGTGCTTTGTATTGCATGTTCTCATACTCAGGACAAGTGGACAGCTTTGGAGTAACCCACTGGGACAGGTAGGGCTACACTGAGCCCAGAGATCAGAGAGAGGCTCAGGAAGCATCCCTTAAATTCTCAGCTCTGCATCAGAGCTTTACCTAATGCTTGCTGATTAACTAGTTTGTTTTGTACCAGAAGCTTTTTGGTGCCATCAAATCTGTTGTCAGACTCTGGAGTGGTCACAGACTCTATCTGAACCCTTGCACTATCATCTCAGCCCACCTTTCTCTGAAATTCAGACCAAACTAGGCTAGTATCCATGCCCTTTTTCTCAGGGTGCCTGCTCTCCCCTGCAGCACACCTCACACTCCCAAACACGCATAATGCAGCACCCGCCATAATGCTCTCAAAGTGGCATTTTAGAATCTGGAGGAAGACAGTCTCTAATAAGTTAGAAATCTCTTTTCTCCCTGGTAGCCCAGTAATGAAAGTGAAAACTTTTTGGTTTCATTAGGTTTCAGAAAATTGCTTTCTTCTAAATACCCTAGCGCTCACTTCTCGGCAATGCTTTTCTGTGAGTATGGCTGTTAAATGTGGAGTGCCACCACGCAAAACTGAGCCACACTACTGGGTGCTGCTATAATGACCTTGCTCATGCATATGTATCACAGGATGAGTAAGACAGAATAAAAGATTAGAAACTTTTAACACTCAAAACTCTCCAGAGCTTCAGCATTGGAAATTGGAAAGGCATTCTGCTGCTTCCAGAACAGAGCACAGAGTGAGCTCTGGGCTCTTTTTGGTCTGTTGTTGCTGCTGCTTGGTATCTAACAAGGAAAATGGAATAGCAGACCCAGTTATTGCAGTGCTACAATATTCTCTACACTAAAAGCAGTAACATAAAAGGCACTAAGCTTTTTGTACAATATGAAAAAATTAACCATCAAGGACTGGCGGACTAATTACCAGGAAAAAATCTGGTTCTGGAACACACCCGGGTATTAAGGAGTTTGAATTCATTTCAAAATTAGATAAATTTAGTTCTGCACAGAGTGGATTATATTTGATATAATCACAATGAACATTACCATGTACTGTGCAGTGAGGGAACTCAGCTGAGCTTGCCAAAATTCATTCCTGAAATCACCGCCAAAGAAAAAAAATAGCTTCCCCCCAGGCATAGTGTCGAAGAGTTTTAGAAATACTTCAGAGTGATGTTAGAGTTATGTTTCAGAAGTACCTAGTTAGGGTTTGGAGGCGGCATCTTGCTACTCATTCCCTGATTGGAGTCCTTTCCAGGTTCTCAGATGTTATGACTTTGCACAGTCATTCAGCAACCATCTGTCACCTATCTCCTTTGGCTCCGTGTGTCCTCTGTTCTGATCGTCATCGATTTTTTTTTTTCCAAAAGGAGAACCATAAACTAAATGTTGTAATTATTGCATTCAGGTCAAGGAAAAAAGCCCTTTGTTGCTGTAAATTGTTTATGTGTTTCTAAAGTGTTGGTTAGAAACAGCCAACAAAAGGAGAAATGATTTTATAGGAGCCCTTTCACACTGGGATCATTAAGCTCATGTCTACAGCTTCATTATCAGCCTTTATTTTCGGAGAGGTAAAAGTCATGTGCAAAAATTTCCATGCTAAGTTTTAGTGCTGCAGAGAAATACTGACTTTGCTGCCTGAGGTCCCCTGACCTTGTTGAGTTCCATTTGACTGTTTTCTGGTTCTCACCCAAACTGCCCATTTCCCCTGGAAAGCACGCTCTGCAAGTGAGCTGCTCTTCTACTCCTTTCTCTGGGCTCACTTACCACTGTGCACAGCTCACATCTCAGGGCTGTTTTTGGCTGCCTAGTCCCATCTCAGGACTCCCTGGTGGCAATGTTGGCAAAGCAAGGACAAAACTTGGAAAAGCAGACCAGGAGGCATTATCATAAAAGGAATAACGCAGAGCACAAACTGCTGTGTGTTTTCAGCAGAGATTCGCTGCCTCAAGTATCACATTCAAATGTGAATCCAAGGTCAAGAAAGAACATCACTGTCTGGAATTGCTCATTCACCAGAGTCAATCATTTTTTCACTAGTGAATTATTTGTTGGGAAGACAAACTTATTCAAGGCCAGGTTAGGTGGGGCCCTGAGCCACCAATCCTAGTGCCTAATTTAGTGGTTGGTAACCCTGCACGCGGAAGGGGGGTTGGAACCAGCTGATCTTTGGAGGGCCCTTTCAGCCCAAGACAGTCTAGGGTCACTGTAGCACTCACTGCACAGCTGTCTGGATTGCACCACATCATCTAAATCATAACACAGGGAATAGGGTGGCTTTACTTGGCCTATGGGGACACTTTTCATGCAATCTCTTACGTGTTGCCGAACAAAGCATAACTTTAGCAAACGCTTGCCAAGAGGTGGTGGCAGGGCAGGAGCACGATCTGTATGGTCTGTATATCCTGAACCTGTTGCACTGCATCGCTGTCATAGTTTTTACATAAGTAGGTTTTTGGAATAAGGGTGCTTTTCTTTGCTTCTTGCCAGTGCAGAGGCTTTAGTCTTACTGCCGCTCAAGAGACTGTCAAATCCACATGGGGGCATACGTAAAGTCATATCTTCTGGCAGAATTATACCACTATAACTTTTTTTAAAAGAATCTGCTACTAGTCTTCTCAAAAAAAATATGAAGGGCATCTTCATTCTACTGAAGTCAGTGGGATGATTTCTGTTGGCTTCAGTGGAACTCGGTTCTACTCCAAGTGTTCCAGAAGACATAGAAGTGAGCCAATACACTTGAAGGCAGGAAAGAATGAAATGTTATCATGTTCTTTTTTACCTTTGATTGTAATCAAATCCTGCAATCTTACAAAAAGACAAAAAGATGAATGCCTTCAGAAAAGAGCAAACAGAAGTTTCTGTGCAAGAAACTATTGGTTAGTTTTGTTTGAGGTTCCAGGTTAAACTCTTTGCTGCTTCTGTGATTGGTAACCCCAAAACTGCTTCTGCCTTGGAGGACAACTTTTACAAGAATCACTTTGTTTCTTTAATTAGCTTCTTTCAGTAAGAACAAGCAGTAAATAACCAGGAGGCAGGAACAGCATCTTCTTGCTCACTGCATTTGTTAATCAGTTAACAACCAGTTTGTGATGCTCTTTCCAATATTCTGACCAAAACCAGAAATTATATTAACACAATATTAAAAATGGGATATCAGGTTTTTCATCTATTATTTTGACTCAAAATGATTTTTTAATATTTTGTAGAAACATCCTGAGCATGAGCTTTTATTTTGCATTCTCTTGCAGATTTGTAGTAATGCTTCTGTTCATTAATGGCATAACTACCTGTTGAATGAATTGTATCTAACCCAGTGCTAATATTTTGTCAGCAATCAAGAATTCCCTTCATCAAACTTAGTTCTAAATCTGAGAGGATGTTTGCCTTACACTTTCACATAAACGTGTCTGTTCTAAATCCTGTCCTGAGACAAGTCCAGAGGGGTTTTCTCTGGGGTGTTTTCTGTTTTCCTTTTTCAAAAGCTGTTGTTGTTTCTGTATCAGCCAACCAGAAGTACTAGGGCTGAAGTCTTTTCACATGTATCATCTGTAGTGTCAGCATTTCTAACTAAGCACATCTCCCACAAAAAATACTCTAGGTGTGAAGTGTCTCTTCTACCTGTGGAAATAAGGAATTGAGATCTGTCTCAATGGGATTTTGGAGATGTTACACTCAGTCCTGCATTGCCTAAAATATAAACAACAGTTTGTACTTTGCTTTTCCTGCATTTTGAAGAGAGAGGAATTTGTTATTTCAGAAACTAATTACTAACTTCCAGTATAAAATGCAGAAGCGTGCATTGGGAAAGCAAGACCCAGTGCTGCAGTGCAGTGCAAACAGCTGTCAGAGCCACAGCATTTCCAATGACACCTAAAACAATCCTGAGCTTGTAGGCTGTTGAAATTAAGACTGTATGGGTAGTTGCTCCTCACAGGTGGATTTTTTCTTTGTTTTTTTTGTTGCTGTTGTTGTTTTTCAAGTATTTGCACAGGTTTGCAGTTGCAAAGTGATGTGGTAATGGAAGTCTGTGTTGGCTTTTTTATTGGTAGCACATTGAAATGTATTGCTAGAAAGATGCTTTCAAAGTGTTTTCTTTTCTTTGCATTTATCTCTGCTCTGCCAGGTTTCAAATGTTCCCTCGAAGGCTTCTGGGAATTCTAGTTTAGTGAGGTGGTTTTTTTCCCCCAAGTAAAGGTTTGCAGTAAGAATGCTGTTTGCTTTCCAAAGGTAGAATGTGTTGAATTCCTAATTACAGCAATTGATCTCATACCTTGTCATGAGAGTACAAGGGAAAAACAACCTTGTGTGAGGCTGCACTTGTACCCACACAGTCAAAACCCCATTTAGGGAGAAAATTTGTTCACTTGACACTGCCTTGCCTAAGGAATTCTGGAGGGGAGAAGTGATGGAGAAAGATTTTATGTGTCTGACTAATCTGGTGTGTAGCTTTACACACACACACACACACACACCTAAAAAAAAAAAAAAAAAAAAAAAAAAAAACCAACACCAAAGAGATCTTAATTTCTGTTCTGCAGGGATTTTGGAGTACGCTTACATTTATTTGATTGTTTTCTATTTGGACTAATATCTTGGGGTTCAGAAGGCAGCAGGCAAGAATCCCTGAGCAAGAATCCCTGATTTGGAAACAAATTCTGATTAAAAAGACAGCAAAATGTTTTGAGGCTTCCAGTTACCACTGAAAAACAATTAATTGCACAGCTAATAGTTTGAGACTCGAGTTATTTCAATGTTTAGTAGAGTCTGTGAGACTGAAAACCTATTTATATATGTCACCTTCACACGTGCCAACTAATGACACATATCACATACAAGTATATATTCAATTAAGTAATAAGTAAGAACTTTCACACGGACCCACTGTGTGTGAGACCAAACATAAAAGTACAGACTTCTTTATGACTATGCTTTTTACATAAGCATGGTTACAAGTAATGTTGTCTTTCAATTCCTTTCTTCAGGAAAGCAATTTGCTTTTGGCCTTCAGGTGTTATGGTCCATCATTGTAAAAAGGAAATTGTTCTAAGTGTAATAATTAGCAAGGATTTTCACGTTACTATTGCACATTATTTTCTTCATGTACTGTCTTCAAATAGTGCATGTGTTTCTATGGCTTTCTTAGGCAATCCTATCGTCATTTTTCCCTAATTTAAATACCTTGCTAGTGTTGTTCTTAGCAATGGAAGTAGGTTCTAACTTGTAGTTTATTAGCTTATACAAATGAAGTGAATTTGGGTTTGGAATTTGTTACTTGTGTATAAAAGACAGTTTACTTGAGGCCAATAACAGTAGTTCGGGGAAATAGATAATTAATCACAATCTATATAGCTGCTGATATACTTTGCTATCTCTTCTTTAAGAGAAGAGAAGAGAAGAGAAGAGATTACATAATCACAGAGATTTGGGTCTCTTTTGCTGTAGTTTAATGGTGGTTAAACTCTACTGACAGGAGTGAAACTATTTTTCATTTACTTGAGAATACGTGACACCAGAGATTCATTTTTACATACTATGTCTTTATGTTTCCTAATATAAGGTAATGATGCTATGCACCTGTTAAAAAAAATGATTTCTCATGCTGATGATTTGTATTATCTTAAAGTATCAACTGTGAGGGTGGGGGGTGGGACAGACATTGCTTTATTTTAATAAATTTAGAAATTCAATATCTGTTAAAATGTTCCTGTAATTTTTGTTACACAAGTAACCACATAATATCATGAAAATCAAGCTTCTGTTTGCCAGGATGAAGAGAGATTTCTAGCTTACCAAGAATAATTGAAAACTGGGGGCAGTGACCAGCCCTTTCCCTTCTCCAGTCACACTTTCCTGAGATCAGATTCATTCTGTTCCACTGACAATGGAAATAGAAAATATCAGCGCACCTCAGCTTATTAGATGATAAAGCCAAATTCAAATTTAAAATCTTAACCGCCGCCAAAGAAAAAGCAGAAGTTGAGATGTAGACAATGGACTCTAATCTCATTATCACACCACCTCTCTAATGTGTGCTCTGGGAGTCATCTGTGGAACTTTAAAACTTGATCATGCTCCTATTTTGTAAGAACGGGACAATACAGGACTGTTACGATTTCTTTTTATATACAAAATAAAATACCTTTTCAAAGTAGCAAACAACAGATTTTCTGTAGGAATCAAGAATAATGAAGTAATAATAGCTGGTTTGGCATGCTACTCATTGGTTCAGTATGAGCATGACTTGCTTCATTGTGTAGTTTATATGTAGATTCATTATGAGCAAAAGCACAATTTACTGGAGCATTATTTCCTGAAAGGCTTGTTTTATGCATCATCTATTTTTCTGGCACCTTACAACGATGTTTAACCTGTATAAAATTAACTGTATTTATAGGTGATATCTAAACGAGCGGAACATGACTTTTTTCTCCAGCCTATTTCCTAAATCAGATACAGTAGTTTACCTCAGAACAGAACAAACCTGGTGAATTTTAGTTCTGGTGAGACCTCTGCAGCTAGCTCCATTTCTACCTTATAATAACAGGAGGCAGATTGCCCACGGAAATTTACTTTGTTCTTTAAAATCACATACTGTAGATCAGCTGGAATATGACTAATCTCCCAGAAGGGATTTTGGGCCAGAACATATTCCCTAAAAAAAGAACAAAAAACTTTTGCTTATTAAAAAAAGAAAAAGAAAAAGATGGA